>NW_027140567.1:1798228-2130103 GCF_036365525.1 Heterodontus francisci
TCACCGCTCTGGAACTCCGCCCTCCGAGTCTGCTCCAAGAATCCCCGAGATACGTTTTTTTATCTACTCACCGCTCTGGAACTCCGCCCTCCGAGTCTGCTCCGAGAATCCCCGAGATAGGTTTTTTTATATACTCACCGCTCTGGAACTCCGCCCTCCGAGTCTGCACCGAGAATACCCGAGATAGATTTTTTTATCTTCTCACCGCTCTGGAACTCCGCCCTCCGAGACTGCTCCGAGAAACCCCGAGATAGATTTTTTTATATACTCACCACTCTGGAACTCCGCCCTCCGAGTCTGCTCCGAGAATCCCCGAGATAAGTTTTTTTGTATACTCACCGCTCTGGAACTCCGCCCTCCGAGTCTGCTCCGAGAATCCCCGAGATAGGTTTTTTTATATACTCACCGCTCTGGAACTCCGCCCTCCGAGTCTGCTCCGAGAATCCCCGAGATAAGTTTTTTTATCTTCTCACCGCTCTGGAACTCCGCCCTCCGAGTCTGCTCCGAGAATCCCCGAGATAAGTTTTTTTATGTACTCACCGCTCTGGAACTCCGCCCTCCGAGTCTGCTCCGAGAATCCACGAGATAAGTTTTTTTATATACTCACCGCTCTGGAACTCCGCCCTCCGAGTCTGCTCCGAGAATCGCCGAGATAAGTTTTTTTATATACTCACCGCTCTGGAACTCCGCCCTCCGAGTCTGCTCCGAGAATCCCCGAGATAAGTTTTTTTATATACTCACCGCTCTGGAACTCCGCCCTCCGAGTCTGATCCGAGAATCCCCGAGATAGGTTTTTTTATATACTCACCGCTCTGGAACTCCGCCCTCCGAGTCTGCTCCACGAATTCCCGAGATAGGTTTTTTTATATACTCACCGCTCTGGAACTCCGCCCTCCGAGTCTGCTCCGTGAATCCCCGAGATAGGTTTTTTTATATTCTCACCGCTCTGGAACTCCGCCCTCCGAGTCTGCTCCGAGAATCCCCGAGATAGGTTTTTTTATATACTCACCGCACTGGAACTCCGCCCACCGAGTCTGCTCCGAGAATCCCCGAGATAGGTTTTTTTATATACTCACCGCTCTGGAACTGCGCCCTCCGAATCTGCTCCAAGAATCCCCGAGATAAGTTTTTTTATATACTCACCGATCTGGAACTGCGCCCTCCGAGTCTGCTCCGAGAATCCCCGAGATAAGTTTTTTTATATACTCACCGCTCTGGAACTCCGCCCTCCGAGTCTGCTCCGAGAATCCCCGAGATAGGTTTTTTTATATACTCACTGCTCTGGAACTCCGCCCTCCGAGTCTGCTCCGAGAATCCCCGAGATAGGTTTTTTTATATACTCACCACTCTGGAACTCCGCCCTCCGAGTCTGCTCCGAGAATCCCCTAGATAAGTTTTTTTGTACACTCACCGCTCTGGAACTCCGCCCTCCGAGTCTGCTCCGAGAATCCCCGAGATAGGATTTTTAAATATACTCACCGCTCTGGAACTCCGCCCTCCGAGTATGCTCCGAGAATCCCCGAGATAAGTTTTTTTATATTCTCACCGCTCTGGAACTCCGCCCTCCGAGTCTGCTCCGAGAATCGTCGAGATAAGTTTTTTTATATACTCACCGCTCTGGAACTCCGCCCTCCGAGTCTGCTCCGAGAATCCCCGAGATATGTTTTTTTATATACTCACCGCTCTGGAACTCCGCCCTCCGAGTCTGCTCCGAGAATCGCCGAGATAAGTTTTTTTATATATTCACCGCTCTGGAACTCCGCCCTCCGAGTCTGCTCCGAGAATCCCCGAGATAAGTTTTTTTATATACTCACCGCTCGGGAACTCCGCCCTCCGAGTCTGATCCGAGAATCCCCGAGATAGGTTTTTTTATATACTCACCGCTCTGGAACTCCGCCCTCCGAGTCTGCTCCACGAATTCCCGAGATAGGTTTTTTTATATACTCACCGCTCTGGAACTCCGCCCTCCGAGTCTGCTCCGAGAATCCCCGAGATAGATTTTTTTTATATTATCACCGCTCTGGAACTCCGCCCTCCGAGTCTGCTCCGAGAATCCCCGAGATAGGTTTTTTTATATACTCACCGCACTGGAACTCCGCCCACCGAGTCTGCTCCGAAAATCCCCGAGATAGGTTTTTTTATATACTCACCGCTCTGGAACTGCGCCCTCCGAGTCTGCTCCAAGAATCCCCGAGATACGTTTTTTTATCTACTCACCGCTATGGAACTCCGCCCACCGAGTCTGCTCCGAGAATCCCCGTGATAAGTTTTTTATCTACTCACCGCTATGGAACTCCGCCCTCCGAGTCTGCTCCGAGAATCCCCGAGATAAGATTTTTTATATACTCACCGGTAGGAACTCCGCCCGCCGAGTCTGCTCCGAGAATCCCCGAGATAGGTTTTTTTATATACTCACCGCACTGGAACTCCGCCCTCCGAGTCTGCTCCGAGAATCCCCGAGATAGGTTTTTTGATATACTCACAGCTCTGGAACTCCGCCCTCCGAGTCTGCTCCACGAATCCCCGAGATAGGTTTTTTTATATACTCACCGCTCTGGAACTCCGCCCTCCGAGTCTGCTCCGAGAATCCCCGAGATAGGTTTTTTTATATACTCACCGCTCTGGAACTGCGCCCTCCGAATCTGCTCCAAGAATCCCCGAGATAAGTTTTTTTATATACTCACCGATCTGGAACTGCGCCCTCCGAGTCTGCTCCGAGAATCCCCGAGATAAGTTTTTTTATATACTCACCGCTCTGGAACTCCGCCCTCCGAGTCTGCTCCGAGAATCCCCGAGATAGGTTTTTTTATATACTCACTGCTCTGGAACTCCGCCCTCCGAGTCTGCTCCGAGAATCCCCGAGATAGGTTTTTTTATATACTCACCACTCTGGAACTCCGCCCTCCGAGTCTGCTCCGAGAATCCCCTAGATAAGTTTTTTTGTACACTCACCGCTCTGGAACTCCGCCCTCCGAGTCTGCTCCGAGAATCCCCGAGATAGGATTTTTAAATATACTCACCGCTCTGGAACTCCGCCCTCCGAGTATGCTCCGAGAATCCCCGAGATAAGTTTTTTTATATTCTCACCGCTCTGGAACTCCGCCCTCCGAGTCTGCTCCGAGAATCGTCGAGATAAGTTTTTTTATATACTCACCGCTCTGGAACTCCGCCCTCCGAGTCTGCTCCGAGAATCCCCGAGATATGTTTTTTTATATACTCACCGCTCTGGAACTCCGCCCTCCGAGTCTGCTCCGAGAATCGCCGAGATAAGTTTTTTTATATATTCACCGCTCTGGAACTCCGCCCTCCGAGTCTGCTCCGAGAATCCCCGAGATAAGTTTTTTTATATACTCACCGCTCGGGAACTCCGCCCTCCGAGTCTGATCCGAGAATCCCCGAGATAGGTTTTTTTATATACTCACCGCTCTGGAACTCCGCCCTCCGAGTCTGCTCCACGAATTCCCGAGATAGGTTTTTTTATATACTCACCGCTCTGGAACTCCGCCCTCCGAGTCTGCTCCGAGAATCCCCGAGATAGATTTTTTTTATATTATCACCGCTCTGGAACTCCGCCCTCCGAGTCTGCTCCGAGAATCCCCGAGATAGGTTTTTTTATATACTCACCGCACTGGAACTCCGCCCACCGAGTCTGCTCCGAAAATCCCCGAGATAGGTTTTTTTATATACTCACCGCTCTGGAACTGCGCCCTCCGAGTCTGCTCCAAGAATCCCCGAGATACGTTTTTTTATCTACTCACCGCTATGGAACTCCGCCCACCGAGTCTGCTCCGAGAATCCCCGTGATAAGTTTTTTATCTACTCACCGCTATGGAACTCCGCCCTCCGAGTCTGCTCCGAGAATCCCCGAGATAAGATTTTTTATATACTCACCGGTAGGAACTCCGCCCGCCGAGTCTGCTCCGAGAATCCCCGAGATAGGTTTTTTTATATACTCACAGCTCTGGAACTCCGCCCTCCGAGTCTGCTCCGAGAATCCCCGAGATAGGTTTTTTTATATACTCACAGCTCTGGAACTCCGCCCTCCGAGTCTGCTCCACGAATCCCCGAGATAGGTTTTTTTATATACTCACCGCTCTGGAACTCCGCCCTCCGAGTCTGCTCCGAGAATCCCCGAGATAGGTTTTTTTATATACTCACCGCTCTGGAACTCCGCCCTCCGAGTCTGCTCCGAGAATCCCCGAGATAAGTTTTTTTATATACTCACCGCTATGGAACTCCACCCACCGAGTCTGCTCCGAGATCCCCGAGATAAGTTTTTTTATATGCTCACCGCTCTGGAACTCCGCCCTCCGAGTCTGCTCCGAGAATCCCCGAGATAAGTTTTTTTATATACTCACCGCTCTGGAACTCCGCACTCCGAGTCTGCTCCGAGAATCCCCGAGATAAGTTTTTTTATATACTCACCGCTCTGGAACTCCGCCCACCGAGTCTGATCCGAGAATCCCCGAGATAAGTTTTTTTATATACTCACCGCTCTGGAACTCCGCCCTCCGAGTCTGCTCCGAGAATCCCCGGGATAAGTTTTTTTATATACTCACCGCTCCGGAACTCCGCCCTCCGAGTCTGCTCCGAGAATCCCCGAGATACGTTTTTTTATATACTCACCGCTATGGAACTCCGCCCTCCGAGTCTGCTCCGAGAATCCCCGAGATAGGTTTTTTTATATGCTCACCGCTCTGGAACTCCGCCCTCCGAGTCTGCTCCGAGAATCCCCGAGATAGGTTTTTTTATATAGTCACCACTCTGGAACTCCGCCCTCCGAGTCTGCTCCGAGAATCCCCGAGATAAGTTTTTTATCTACTCATCGCTATGGATCTCCGCCCTCCGAGTCTGCTCCGAGAATCCCCGAGATAGGTTTTTTTATATACTCACCGCTCTGGAACTCCGCCCTCCGAGTCTGCTCCGAGAATCCCCGAGATAGGTTTTTTTATATACTCACCACTCTGGAACTCCGCCCTCCGAGTCTGCTCCGAGAATCCCCGAGATAAGTTTTTTTATATACTCACCGCTCTGGAACTCTGCCCTCCGAGTCTGCTCCGAGAATCCCCGAGATAGGTTTTTTTATATACTCACCGCTCTGGAACTCCGCCCGCCGAGTCTGCTCCGAGAATCCCCGAGATAGGTTTTTTTATATACTCACCGCTCTGGAACTCCGCCCTCCGAGTCTGCTCCGAGAATCCCCGAGATAGGTCTTTTTATATACTCACCGCTCTGGAACTCCGCCCTCCTAGTCTGCTCCGAGAATCACCGAGATAAGTTCTTTATCTACTCACCGCTCTGGAACTCCGCCCTCCGAGTCTGTTCCGAAAATCCCCGAGATAGGTTTTTTTATATACTCACCGCTCTGGAACTCCGCCCTCCGAGTCTGCTCCGAGAATCCCCGAGATAGTTTTTTTTATATACTCAACGCTCTGGAACTCCGCCCTCCGAGTCTGCTCCGAGAATCCCCGAGATAAGTTTTTTTATATACTCACCGCTCTGGAACTCCGCCCTCCGAGTCTGCTCCGAGAATCCCCGAGATAGGTTTTTTTATATACTCACCGCTCTGGAACTCCGCCCTCCGAGTCTGCTCCGAGAAACCCCGAGATAGGTTTTTTTATATACTCACCGCTATGGAACTCCGCCCTCCGAGTCTGCTCCGAGAATCCCCGAGATAAGATTTTTTATATACTCACCGGTAGGAACTCCGCCCGCCGAGTCTGCTCCGAGAATCCCCGAGATAGGTTTTTTTATATACTCACCGCACTGGAACTCCGCCCTCCGAGTCTGCTCCGAGAATCCCCGAGATAGGTTTTTTTATATACTCACAGCTCTGGAACTCCGCCCTCCGAGTCTGCTCCACGAATCCCCGAGATAGGTTTTTTTATATACTCACCGCTCTGGAACTCCGCCCTCCGAGTCTGCTCCGAGAATCCCCGAGATAGGTTTTTTTATATACTCACCGCTCTGGAACTCCGCCCTCCGAGTCTGCTCCGAGAATCCCCGAGATAAGTTTTTTTATATACTCACCGCTCTGGAACTCCACCCACCGAGTCTGCTCCGAGATCCCCGAGATAAGTTTTTTTATATGCTCACCGCTCTGGAACTCCGCCCTCCTAGTCTGCTCCGAGAATCACCGAGATAAGTTCTTTATCTACTCACCGCTCTGGAACTCCGCCCTCCGAGTCTGTTCCGAAAATCCCCGAGATAGGTTTTTTTATATAATCACCGCTCTGGAACTCCGCCCTCCGAGTCTGCTCCGAGAATCCCCGAGATAGTTTTTTTTATATACTCAACGCTCTGGAACTCCGCCCTCCGAGTCTGCTCCGAGAATCCCCGAGATAAGTTTTTTTATATACTCACCGCTCTGGAACTCCGCCCTCCGAGTCTGCTCCGAGAATCCCCGAGATAGGTTTTTTTATATACTCACCGCTCTGGAACTCCGCCCTCCGAGTCTGCTCCGAGAAACCCCGAGATAAGTTCTTTATCTACTCACCGCTCTGGAACTCCGCCCTCCGAGTCTGCTCCGAGAATCCCCGAGATAGGTTTTTTTATATACTCACCGCTCTGGAACTCCGCCCTCCGAGTCTGCTCCGAGAATCCCCGAGATAAGTTTTTTTATATACTCACCGCTCTGGAACTCCACCCACCGAGTCTGCTCCGAGATCCCCGAGATAAGTTTTTTTATATGCTCACCGCTCTGGAACTCCGCCCTCCGAGTCTGCTCCGAGAATCCCCGAGATAAGTTTTTTTATATACTCACCGCTCTGGAACTCCGCACTCCGAGTCTGCTCCGAGAATCCCCGAGATAAGTTTTTTTATATACTCACCGCTCTGGAACTCCGCCCACCGAGTCTGATCCGAGAATCCCCGAGATAAGTTTTTTTATATACTCACCGCTCTGGAACTCCGCCCTCCGAGTCTGCTCCGAGAATCCCCGGGATAAGTTTTTTTATATACTCACCGCTCCGGAACTCCGCCCTCCGAGTCTGCTCCGAGAATCCCCGAGATACGTTTTTTTATATACTCACCGCTATGGAACTCCGCCCTCCGAGTCTGCTCCGAGAATCCCCGAGATAGGTTTTTTTATATGCTCACCGCTCTGGAACTCCGCCCTCCGAGTCTGCTCCGAGAATCCCCGAGATAGGTTTTTTTATATAGTCACCACTCTGGAACTCCGCCCTCCGAGTCTGCTCCGAGAATCCCCGAGATAAGTTTTTTATCTACTCATCGCTATGGATCTCCGCCCTCCGAGTCTGCTCCGAGAATCCCCGAGATAGGTTTTTTTATATACTCACCGCTCTGGAACTCCGCCCTCCGAGTCTGCTCCGAGAATCCCCGAGATAGGTTTTTTTATATACTCACCACTCTGGAACTCCGCCCTCCGAGTCTGCTCCGAGAATCCCCGAGATAAGTTTTTTTATATACTCACCGCTCTGGAACTCTGCCCTCCGAGTCTGCTCCGAGAATCCCCGAGATAGGTTTTTTTATATACTCACCGCTCTGGAACTCCGCCCGCCGAGTCTGCTCCGAGAATCCCCGAGATAGGTTTTTTTATATACTCACCGCTCTGGAACTCCGCCCTCCGAGTCTGCTCCGAGAATCCCCGAGATAGGTCTTTTTATATACTCACCGCTCTGGAACTCCGCCCTCCTAGTCTGCTCCGAGAATCACCGAGATAAGTTCTTTATCTACTCACCGCTCTGGAACTCCGCCCTCCGAGTCTGTTCCGAAAATCCCCGAGATAGGTTTTTTTATATACTCACCGCTCTGGAACTCCGCCCTCCGAGTCTGCTCCGAGAATCCCCGAGATAGTTTTTTTTATATACTCAACGCTCTGGAACTCCGCCCTCCGAGTCTGCTCCGAGAATCCCCGAGATAAGTTTTTTTATATACTCACCGCTCTGGAACTCCGCCCTCCGAGTCTGCTCCGAGAATCCCCGAGATAGGTTTTTTTATATACTCACCGCTCTGGAACTCCGCCCTCCGAGTCTGCTCCGAGAAACCCCGAGATAGGTTTTTTTATATACTCACCGCTATGGAACTCCGCCCTCCGAGTCTGCTCCGAGAATCCCCGAGATAAGATTTTTTATATACTCACCGGTAGGAACTCCGCCCGCCGAGTCTGCTCCGAGAATCCCCGAGATAGGTTTTTTTATATACTCACCGCACTGGAACTCCGCCCTCCGAGTCTGCTCCGAGAATCCCCGAGATAGGTTTTTTTATATACTCACAGCTCTGGAACTCCGCCCTCCGAGTCTGCTCCACGAATCCCCGAGATAGGTTTTTTTATATACTCACCGCTCTGGAACTCCGCCCTCCGAGTCTGCTCCGAGAATCCCCGAGATAGGTTTTTTTATATACTCACCGCTCTGGAACTCCGCCCTCCGAGTCTGCTCCGAGAATCCCCGAGATAAGTTTTTTTATATACTCACCGCTCTGGAACTCCACCCACCGAGTCTGCTCCGAGATCCCCGAGATAAGTTTTTTTATATGCTCACCGCTCTGGAACTCCGCCCTCCTAGTCTGCTCCGAGAATCACCGAGATAAGTTCTTTATCTACTCACCGCTCTGGAACTCCGCCCTCCGAGTCTGTTCCGAAAATCCCCGAGATAGGTTTTTTTATATAATCACCGCTCTGGAACTCCGCCCTCCGAGTCTGCTCCGAGAATCCCCGAGATAGTTTTTTTTATATACTCAACGCTCTGGAACTCCGCCCTCCGAGTCTGCTCCGAGAATCCCCGAGATAAGTTTTTTTATATACTCACCGCTCTGGAACTCCGCCCTCCGAGTCTGCTCCGAGAATCCCCGAGATAGGTTTTTTTATATACTCACCGCTCTGGAACTCCGCCCTCCGAGTCTGCTCCGAGAAACCCCGAGATAGGTTTTTTTATATACTCACCGCTCTGGAACTCCGCCCTCCGAGTCTGCTCCACGAATCCCCGAGATAGGTTTTTTTATATACTCACCGCTCTCGAACTCCGCCCTCCAAGTCTGCTCCGAGAATCCCCGAGATCAGTTTTTTTGTATACTCACCGCTCTGGTACTCCGACCTCCGAGTCTGCTCCGAGAATCCCCGAGATAGGTTTTTTTATATACTCACCGCTCTGGAACTCCGCCCTCCGAGTCTGCTCCGAGAATCCCCGAGATAAGTTTTTTTATATACTCACCGCTCTGGAACTCCGCCCTCCGAGTCTGCTCCGAGAATCCCCGAGATACGTTTTTTTATCTACTCACCGCTCTGGAACTCCGCCCTCCGAGTCTGCTCCGAGAATCCCCGAGATAAGTTTTTTTATATACTCACCGCTCTGGAACTCCGCCCTCCGAGTCTGCACCGAGAATCCCCGAGATAGATTTTTTTATCTTCTCACCGCTCTGGAACTCCGCCCTCTGAGACTGCTCCGAGAAACCCCGAGATAGATTTTTTTATATACTCACCGCTCTGGAACTTCGCCCTCCGAGTCTGCTCCGAGAATCCCCGAGATAAGTTTTTTTGTATACTCACCGCTCTGGAACTCCGCCCTCCGAGTCTGCTCCGAGAATCCCCGAGATAGGTTTTTTTATATACTCACCGGTCTGGAACTCCGCCCTCCGAGTCTGCTCCGAGAATCCCCGAGATAAGTTTTTTTATCTTCTCACCGCTCTGGAACTCCGCCCTCCGAGTCTGCTCCGAGAATCCCCGAGATAAGTTTTTTTATGTACTCACCGCTCTGGAACTCCGCCCTCCGAGTCTGCTCCGAGAATCCCCGAGATAAGTTTTTTTATCTTCTCACCGCTCTGGAACTCCGCCCTCCGAGTCTGCTCCGAGAATCGTCGAGATAAGTTTTTTTATATACTCACCGCTCTGGAACTCCGCCCTCCGAGTCTGCTCCGAGAATCCCCGAGATATGTTTTTTTATATACTCACCGCTCTGGAACTCCGCCCTCCGAGTCTGCTCCGAGAATCGCCGAGATAAGTTTTTTTATATATTCACCGCTCTGGAACTCCGCCCTCCGAGTCTGCTCCGAGAATCCCCGAGATAAGTTTTTTTATATACTCACCGCTCTGGAACTCCGCCCTCCGAGTCTGATCCGAGAATCCCCGAGATAGGTTTTTTTATATACTCACCGCTCTGGAACTCCGCCCTCCGAGTCTGCTCCACGAATTCCCGAGATAGGTTTTTTTATATACTCACCGCTCTGGAACTCCGCCCTCCGAGTCTGCTCCGAGAATCCCCGAGATAGATTTTTTTTATATTATCACCGCTCTGGAACTCCGCCCTCCGAGTCTGCTCCGAGAATCCCCGAGATAGGTTTTTTTATATACTCACCGCACTGGAACTCCGCCCACCGAGTCTGCTCCGAAAATCCCCGAGATAGGTTTTTTTATATACTCACCGCTCTGGAACTGCGCCCTCCGAGTCTGCTCCAAGAATCCCCGAGATACGTTTTTTTATCTACTCACCGCTATGGAACTCCGCCCACCGAGTCTGCTCCGAGAATCCCCGTGATAAATTTTTTATCTACTCACCGCTATGGAACTCCGCCCTCCGAGTCTGCTCCGAGAATCCCCGAGATAAGATTTTTTATATACTCACCGCTCTGGAACTCCGCCCGCCGAGTCTGCTCCGAGAATCCCCGAGATAGGTTTTTTTATATACTCACCGCACTGGAACTCCGCCCTCCGAGTCTGCTCCGAGAATCCCCGAGATAGGTTTTTTTATATACTCACAGCTCTGGAACTCCGCCCTCCGAGTCTGCTCCACGAATCCCCGAGATAGGTTTTTTTATATACTCACCGCTCTGGAACTCCGCCCTCCGAGTCTGCTCCGAGAATCCCCGAGATAGGTTTTTTTATATACTCACCGCTCTGGAACTCCGCCCTCCGAGTCTGCTCCGAGAATCCCCGAGATAAGTTTTTTTATATACTCACCGCTCTGGAACTCCACCCTCCGAGTCTGCTCCGAGATCCCCGAGATAAGTTTTTTTATATGCTCACCGCACTGGAACTCCGCCCTCCGAGTCTGCTCCGAGAATCCCCGAGATAAGTTTTTTTATATACTCACCGCTCTGGAACTCCGCCCTCCGAGTCTGCTCCGAGAATCCCCGAGATAAGTTTTTTTATATACTCACCGCTCTGGAACTCCGCCCACCGAGTCTGATCCGAGAATCCCCGAGATAAGTTTTTTTATATACTCACCGCTCTGGAACTCCGCCCTCCGAGTCTGCTCCGAGAATCCCCGAGATACGTTTTTTTATATACTCACCGCTATGGAACTCCGCACTCCGAGTCTGCTCCGAGAATCCCCGAGATAGGTTTTTTTATATGCTCACCGCTCTGGAACTCCGCCCTCCGAGTCTGCTCCGAGAATCCCCGAGATAGGTTTTTTTATATAGTCACCACTCTGGAACTCCGCCCTCCGAGTCTGCTCCGAGAATCCCCGAGATAAGTTTTTTATCTACTCATCGCTATGGATCTCCGCCCTCCGAGTCTGCTCCGAGAATCCCCGAGATAGGTTTTTTTATATACTCACCGCTCTGGAACTCCGCCCTCCGAGTCTGCTCCGAGATTCCCCGAGATAGGTTTTTTTATATACTCACCGCTCTGGAACTCCGCCCTCCGAGTCTGCTCCGAGAATCCCCGAGATAAGTTTTTTTATATACTCACCGCTCTGGAACTCCGCCCTCCGAGTCTGCTCCGAGAATCCCCGAGATAGGTTTTTTTATATACTCACCGCTCTGGAACTCCGCCCTCCGAGTCTGCTCCGAGAAACCCCGAGATAGGTTTTTTTATATACTCACCGCTATGGAACTCCGCCCTCCGAGTCTGCTCCGAGAATCCCCGAGATAAGATTTTTTATATACTCACCGGTAGGAACTCCGCCCGCCGAGTCTGCTCCGAGAATCCCCGAGATAGGTTTTTTTATATACTCACCGCACTGGAACTCCGCCCTCCGAGTCTGCTCCGAGAATCCCCGAGATAGGTTTTTTTATATACTCACAGCTCTGGAACTCCGCCCTCCGAGTCTGCTCCACGAATCCCCGAGATAGGTTTTTTTATATACTCACCGCTCTGGAACTCCGCCCTTCGAGTCTGCTCCGAGAATCCCCGAGATAGGTTTTTTTATATACTCACCGCTCTGGAACTCCGCCCTCCGAGTCTGCTCCGAGAATCCCCGAGATAAGTTTTTTTATATACTCACCGCTCTGGAACTCCACCCACCGAGTCTGCTCCGAGATCCCCGAGATAAGTTTTTTTATATGCTCACCGCTCTGGAACTCCGCCCTCCTAGTCTGCTCCGAGAATCACCGAGATAAGTTCTTTATCTACTCACCGCTCTGGAACTCCGCCCTCCGAGTCTGTTCCGAAAATCCCCGAGATAGGTTTTTTTATATAATCACCGCTCTGGAACTCCGCCCTCCGAGTCTGCTCCGAGAATCCCCGAGATAGTTTTTTTTATATACTCAACGCTCTGGAACTCCGCCCTCCGAGTCTGCTCCGAGAATCCCCGAGATAAGTTTTTTTATACACTCACCGCTCTGGAACTCCGCCCTCCGAGTCTGCTCCGAGAATCCCCGAGATAGGTTTTTTTATATACTCACCGCTCTGGAACTCCGCCCTCCGAGTCTGCTCCGAGAAACCCCGAGATAGGTTTTTTTATATACTCACCGCTCTGGAACTCCGCCCTCCGAGTCTGCTCCACGAATCCCCGAGATAGGTTTTTTTATATACTCACCGCTCTCGAACTCCGCCCTCCAAGTCTGCTCCGAGAATCCCCGAGATCAGTTTTTTTGTATACTCACCGCTCTGGTACTCCGCCCTCCGAGTCTGCTCCGAGAATCCCCGAGATAGGTTTTTTTATATACTCACCGCTCTGGAACTCCGCCCTCCGAGTCTGCTCCGAGAATCCCCGAGATAAGTTTTTTTATATACTCACCGCTCTGGAACTCCGCCCTCCGAGTCTGCTCCGAGAATCCCCGAGATACGTTTTTTTATCTACTCACCGCTCTGGAACTCCGCCCTCCGAGTCTGCTCCGAGAATCCCCGAGATAAGTTTTTTTATATACTCACCGCTCTGGAACTCCGCCCTCCGAGTCTGCACCGAGAATCCCCGAGATAGATTTTTTTATCTTCTCACCGCTCTGGAACTCCGCCCTCTGAGACTGCTCCGAGAAACCCCGAGATAGATTTTTTTATATACTCACCGCTCTGGAACTTCGCCCTCCGAGTCTGCTCCGAGAATCCCGGAGATAAGTTTTTTTGTATACTCACCGCTCTGGAACTCCGCCCTCCGAGTCTGCTCCGAGAATCCCCGAGATAGGTTTTTTTATATACTCACCGGTCTGGAACTCCGCCCTCCGAGTCTGCTCCGAGAATCCCCGAGATAAGTTTTTTTATCTTCTCACCGCTCTGGAACTCCGCCCTCCGAGTCTGCTCCGAGAATCCCCGAGATAAGTTTTTTTATGTACTCACCGCTCTGGAACTCCGCCCTCCGAGTCTGCTCCGAGAATCCCCGAGATAAGTTTTTTTATCTTCTCACCGCTCTGGAACTCCGCCCTCCGAGTCTGCTCCGAGAATCGCCGAGATAAGTTTTTTAATATATTCACCGCTCTGGAACTCCGCCCTCCGAGTCTGCTCCGAGAATCCCCGAGATAAGTTTTTTTATATACTCACCGCTCTGGAACTCCGCCCTCCGAGTCTGATCCGAGAATCCCCGAGATAGGTTTTTTTATATACTCACCGCTCTGGAACTCCGCCCTCCGAGTCTGCTCCACGAATTCCCGAGATAGGTTTTTTTATATACTCACCGCTCTGGAACTCCGCCCTCCGAGTCTGCTCCGAGAATCCCCGAGATAGATTTTTTTTATATTATCACCGCTCTGGAACTCCGCCCTCCGAGTCTGCTCCGAGAATCCCCGAGATAGGTTTTTTTATATACTCACCGCACTGGAACTCCGCCCACCGAGTCTGCTCCGAAAATCCCCGAGATAGGTTTTTTTATATACTCACCGCTCTGGAACTGCGCCCTCCGAGTCTGCTCCAAGAATCCCCGAGATACGTTTTTTTATCTACTCACCGCTATGGAACTCCGCCCACCGAGTCTGCTCCGAGAATCCCCGTGATAAATTTTTTATCTACTCACCGCTATGGAACTCCGCCCTCCGAGTCTGCTCCGAGAATCCCCGAGATAAGATTTTTTATATACTCACCGCTCTGGAACTCCGCCCGCCGAGTCTGCTCCGAGAATCCCCGAGATAGGTTTTTTTATATACTCACCGCACTGGAACTCCGCCCTCCGAGTCTGCTCCGAGAATCCCCGAGATAGGTTTTTTTATATACTCACAGCTCTGGAACTCCGCCCTCCGAGTCTGCTCCACGAATCCCCGAGATAGGTTTTTTTATATACTCACCGCTCTGGAACTCCGCCCTCCGAGTCTGCTCCGAGAATCCCCGAGATAGGTTTTTTTATATACTCACCGCTCTGGAACTCCGCCCTCCGAGTCTGCTCCGAGAATCCCCGAGATAAGTTTTTTTATATACTCACCGCTCTGGAACTCCACCCTCCGAGTCTGCTCCGAGATCCCCGAGATAAGTTTTTTTATATGCTCACCGCACTGGAACTCCGCCCTCCGAGTCTGCTCCGAGAATCCCCGAGATAAGTTTTTTTATATACTCACCGCTCTGGAACTCCGCCCTCCGAGTCTGCTCCGAGAATCCCCGAGATAAGTTTTTTTATATACTCACCGCTCTGGAACTCCGCCCACCGAGTCTGATCCGAGAATCCCCGAGATAAGTTTTTTTATATACTCACCGCTCTGGAACTCCGCCCTCCGAGTCTGCTCCGAGAATCCCCGAGATACGTTTTTTTATATACTCACCGCTATGGAACTCCGCACTCCGAGTCTGCTCCGAGAATCCCCGAGATAGGTTTTTTTATATGCTCACCGCTCTGGAACTCCGCCCTCCGAGTCTGCTCCGAGAATCCCCGAGATAGGTTTTTTTATATAGTCACCACTCTGGAACTCCGCCCTCCGAGTCTGCTCCGAGAATCCCCGAGATAAGTTTTTTATCTACTCATCGCTATGGATCTCCGCCCTCCGAGTCTGCTCCGAGAATCCCCGAGATAGGTTTTTTTATATACTCACCGCTCTGGAACTCCGCCCTCCGAGTCTGCTCCGAGAATCCCCGAGATAGGTTTTTTTATATACTCACCGCTCTGGAACTCCGCCCTCCGAGTCTGCTCCGAGAATCCCCGAGATAAGTTTTTTTATATACTCACCGCTCTGGAACTCTGCCCTCCGAGTCTGCTCCGAGAATCCCCGAGATAGGTTTTTTTATATACTCACCGCTCTGGAACTCCGCCCTCCGAGTCTGCTCCGAGAATCCCCGAGATACGTTTTTTTGTATACTCACCGCTCTGGAACTCCGCCCTCCGAGTCTGCTCCGAGAATCCCCGAGATAGGTTTTTTTATATACTCACCGCTCTGGAACTCCGCCCTCCGAGACTGCTCCGAGAATCCCCGAGATAGGTTTTTTTATATACTCACCGCTCTGGAACTCCGCCCTCCGAGTCTGCTCCGAGAATCACCGAGATAAGTTCTTTATCTAATCACCGCTCTGGAACTCCGCCCTCCGAGTCTGTTCCGAAAATCCCCGAGATAGGTTTTTTTATATACTCACCGCTCTGGAACTCCGCCCTCCGAGTCTGCTCCGAGAATCCCCGAGATAGGTTTTTTTATATACTCACCGCTCTGGAACTCCGCCCTCCGAGTCTCCTCCGAGAATCCCCGAGATAAGTTTTTTTATATACTCACCGCTCTGGAACTCCACCCTCCGAGTCTGCTCCGAGAATCCCCGAGATAGGTTTTTTTATATACTCACCGCTCTGGAACTCCGCCCTCCGAGTCTGCTCCGAGAATCCCCGAGATAGGTTTTTTTATATACTCACCGCTCTGGAACTCCGCCCTCCGAGTCTGCTCCACGAATCCCCGAGATAGGTTTTTTTATATACTCACCGCTCTCGAACTCCGCCCTCCGAGTCTGCTCCGAGAATCCCCGAGATAGGTTTTTTTATATACTCACCGCTCTGGAACTCCGCCCTCCGAGTCTGCTCCGAGAATCCCCGAGATAAGTTTTTTTATATACTCACCGCTCTGGAACTCCGCCCTCCGTGTCTGCTCCGAGAATCCCCGAGATACGTTTTTTTATCTACTCACCGCTCTGGAACTCCGCCCTCCGAGTCTGCTCCGAGAATCCCCGAGATAGGTTTTTTTATATACTCACCGCTCTGGAACTCCGCCCTCCGAGTCTGCACCGAGAATCCCCGAGATAGATTTTTTTATCTTCTCACCGCTCTGGAACTCCGCCCTCCGAGACTGCTCCGAGAAACCCCGAGATAGGTTTTTTTATATACTCACCACTCTGGAACTCCGCCCTCCGAGTCTGCTCCGAGAATCCCCGAGATAAGTTTTTTTGTATACTCACCGCTCTGGAACTCCGCCCTCCGAGTCTGCTCCGAGAATCCCCGAGATAGGTTTTTTTATATACTCACAGCTCTGGAACTCCGCCCTCCGAGTCTGCTCCGAGAATCCCCGAGATAAGTTTTTTTATCTTCTCACCGCTCTGGAACTCCGCCCTCCGAGTCTGCTCCGAGAATCCCCGAGATAAGTTTTTTTATGTACTCACCGCTCTGGAACTCCGCCCTCCGAGTCTGTTCCGAGAATCCACGAGATAAGTTTTTTTATATACTCACCGCTCTGGAACTCCGCCCTCCGTGTCTGCTCCGAGAATCGCCGAGATAATTTTTTTATATACTCACCGCTCTGGAACTCCGCCCTCCGAGTCTGCTCCGAGAATCCCCGAGATAAGTTTTTTTTATATACTCACCGCTCTGGAACTCCGCCCTCCGAGTCTGATCCGAGAATCCCCGAGATAGGTTTTTTTATATACTCACCGCTCTGGAACTCCGCCCTCCGAGTCTGCTCCACGAATTCCCGAGATAGGTTTTTTTATATTCTCACCGCTCTGGAACTCCGCCCTCTGAGTCTGCTCCGAGAATCCCCGAGATAGGTTTTTTTATATACTCACCGCACTGGAACTCCGCCCACCGAGTCTGCTCCGAGAATTCCCGAGATAGGTTTTTTTATATTCTCACCGCTCTGGAACTCCGCCCTCTGAGTCTGCTCCGAGAATCCCCGAGATAGGTTTTTTTATATACTCACCGCTCTGGAACTGCGCCCTCCGAATCTGCTCCAAGAATCCCCGAGGTAAGTTTTTTTATATACTCACCGATCTGGAACTGCGCCCTCCGAGTCTGCTCCGAGAATCCCCGAGATAAGTTTTTTTATATACTCACCGCTCTGGAACTCCGCCCTCCGAGTCTGCTCCGAGAATCCCCGAGATAGGTTTTTTTATATACTCACCGCTCTGGAACTCCGCCCTCCGAGTCTGCTCCGAGAATCCCCGAGATAGGTTTTTTTATATACTCACCACTCTGGAACTCCGCCCTCCGAGTCTGCTCCGAGAATCCCCGAGATAAGTTTTTTTGTATACTCACCGCTCTGGAACTCCGCCCTCCGAGTCTGCTCCGAGAATCCCCGAGATAGGTTTTTTTATATACTCACCGCTCTGGAACTCCGCCCTCCGAGTCTGCTCCGAGAATCCCCGAGATAAGTTTTTTTATCTTCTCACCGCTCTGGAACTCCGCCCTCCGAGTCTGCTCCGAGAATCGTCGTGATAAGTTTTTTTATATACTCACCGCTCTGGAACTCCGCCCTCCGAGTCTGCTCCGAGAATCCCCGAGATATGTTTTTTTATATACTCACCGCTCTGGAACTCCGCCCTCCGAGTCTGCTCCGAGAATCGCCGAGATAAGTTTTTTTATATATTCACCGCTCTGGAACTCCGCCCTCCGAGTCTGCTCCGAGAATCCCTGAGATAAGTTTTTTTATATACTCACTGCTCTGGAACTCCGCCCTCCGAGTCTGATCCGAGAATCCCCGAGATAGGTTTTTTTATATACTCACCGCTCTGGAACTCCGCCCACCGAGTCTGCTCCACGAATTCCCGAGATAGGTTTTTTTATATACTCACCGCTCTGGAACTCCGCCCTCCGAGTCTGCTCCGAGAATCCCCGAGATAGATTTTTTTTATATTCTCACCGCTCTGGAACTCCGCCCTCCGAGTCTGCTCCGAGAATCCCCGAGATAGATTTTTTTTATATTCTCACCGCTCTGGAACTCCGCCCTCCGAGTCTGCTCCGAGAATCCCCGAGATAAGTTTTTTTGTATACTCACCGCTCTGGAACTCCGCCCTCCGAGTCTGCTCCGAGAATCCCCGAGATAGGTTTTTTTATATACTCACCGCTCTGGAACTCCGCCCTCCGAGTCTGCTCCGAGAATCCCCGAGATAAGTTTTTTTATCTTCTCACCGCTCTGGAACTCCGCCCTCCGAGTCTGCTCCGAGAATCCCCGAGATAAGTTTTTTTATGTACTCACCGCTCTGGAACTCCGCCCTCCGAGTCTGCTCCGAGAATCCACGAGATAAGTTTTTTTATATACTCACCGCTCTGGAACTCCGCCCTCCGTGTCTGCTCCGAGAATCGCCGAGATAAGTTTTTTTATATACTCACCGCTCTGGAACTCCGCCCTCCGAGTCTGCTCCGAGAATCCCCGAGATAAGTTTTTTTTATATACTCACCGCTCTGGAACTCCGCCCTCCGAGTCTGATCCGAGAATCCCCGAGATAGGTTTTTTTATATACTCACCGCTCTGGAACTCCGCCCTCCGAGTCTGCTCCACGAATTCCCGAGATAGGTTTTTTTATATTCTCACCGCTCTGGAACTCCGCCCTCTGAGTCTGCTCCGAGAATCCCCGAGATAGGTTTTTTTATATACTCACCGCACTGGAACTCCGCCCACCGAGTCTGCTCCGAGAATTCCCGAGATAGGTTTTTTTATATTCTCACCGCTCTGGAACTCCGCCCTCTGAGTCTGCTCCGAGAATCACCGAGATAGGTTTTTTTATATACTCACCGCACTGGAACTCCGCCCACCGAGTCTGCTCCGAGAATCCCCGAGATAGGTTTTTTTATATACTCACCGCTCTGGAACTGCGCCCTCCGAATCTGCTCCAAGAATCCCCGAGATAAGTTTTTTTATATACTCACCGATCTGGAACTGCGCCCTCCGAGTCTGCTCCGAGAATCCCCGAGATAAGTTTTTTTATATACTCACCGCTCTGGAACTCCGCCCTCCGAGTCTGCTCCGAGAATCCCCGAGATAGGTTTTTTTATATACTCACCGCTCTGGAACTCCGCCCTCCGAGTCTGCTCCGAGAATCCCCGAGATAGGTTTTTTTATATACTCACCACTCTGGAACTCCGCCCTCCGAGTCTGCTCCGAGAATCCCCGAGATAAGTTTTTTTGTATGCTCACCGCTCTGGAACTCCGCCCTCCGAGTCTGCTCCGAGAATCCCCGAGATAGGTTTTTTTATATACTCACCGCTCTGGAACTCCGCCCTCCGAGTCTGCTCCGAGAATCCCAGAGATAAGTTTTTTTATCTTCTCACCGCTCTGGAACTCCGCCCTCCGAGTCTGCTCCGAGAATCGTCGTGATAAGTTTTTTTATATACTCACCGCTCTGGAACTCCGCCCTCCGAGTCTGCTCCGAGAATCCCCGAGATATGTTTTTTTATATACTCACCGCTCTGGAACTCCGCCCTCCGAGTCTGCTCCGAGAATCGCCGAGATAAGTTTTTTTATATATTCACCGCTCTGGAACTCCGCCCTCCGAGTCTGCTCCGAGAATCCCTGAGATAAGTTTTTTTATATACTCACCGCTCTGGAACTCCGCCCTCCGAGTCTGATCCGAGAATCCCCGAGATAGGTTTTTTTATATACTCACCGCTCTGGAACTCCGCCCTCCGAGTCTGCTCCGAGAATCCCCGAGATAGATTTTTTTTATATTCTCACCGCTCTGGAACTCCGCCCTCCGAGTCTGCTCCGAGAATCCCCGAGATAGGTTTTTTTATATACTCACCGCACTGGAACTCCGCCCACCGAGTCTGCTCCGAAAATCCCCGAGATAGGTTTTTTTATATACTCACCGCTCTGGAACTGCGCCCTCCGAGTCTGCTCCAAGAATCCCCGAGATACGTTTTTTTATATGCTCACCGCTCTGGAACTCCGCCCTCCGAGTCTGCTCCGAGAATCCCCGAGATAAGTTTTTTTATATACTCACCGCTCTGGAACTCCGCCCACCGAGTCTGATCCGAGAATCCCCGAGATAAGTTTTTTTATATACTCACCGCTCTGGAACTCCGCCCTCCGAGTCTGCTCCGAGAATCCCCGGGATAAGTTTTTTTATATACTCACCGCTCCGGAACTCCGTCCTCCGAGTCTGCTCCGAGAATCCCCGAGATACGTTTTTTTATATACTCACCGCTATGGAACTCCGCCCTCCGAGTCTGCTCCGAGAATCCCCGAGATAGGTTTTTTTATATGCTCACCGCTCTGGAACTCCGCCCTCCGAGTCTGCTCCGAGAATCCCCGAGATAGGTTTTTTTATATAGTCACCACTCTGGAACTCCGCCCTCCGAGTCTGCTCCGAGAATCCCCGAGATAAGTTTTTTATCTACTCACCGCTATGGAACTCCGCCCTCCGAGTCTGCTCCGAGAATCCCCGAGATAGGTTTTTTTATATACTCACCGCTCTGGAACTCCGCCCTCCGAGTCTGCTCCGAGAATCCCCGAGATAGGTTTTTTTATATACTCACCGCTCTGGAACTCCGCCCTCCGAGTCTGCTCCGAGAATCCCCGAGATAAGTTTTTTTATATACTCACCGCTCTGGAACTCTGCCCTCCGAGTCTGCTCCGAGAATCCCCGAGATAGGTTTTTTTATATACTCACCGCTCTGGAACTCCGCCCTCCGAGTCTGCTCCGAGAATCCCCGAGATACGTTTTTTTGTATACTCACCGCTCTGGAAGTCCGCCCTCCGAGTCTGCTCCGAGAATCCCCGAGATAGGTTTTTTTATATACTCACCGCTCTGGAACTCCGCCCGCCGAGTCTGCTCCGAGAATCCCCGAGATAGGTTTTTTTATATACTCACCACACTGGAACTCCGCCCTCCGAGTCTGCTCCGAGAATCCCCGAGATAGGTCTTTTTATATACTCACCGCTCTGGAACTCCGCCCTCCGAGTCTTCTCCGAGAATCCCCGAGATAAGTTTTTTTATATACTCACCGCTCTGGAACTCCGCCCTCCGAGTCTGCTCCGAGAATCCCTGAGATAAGTTTTTTATATACTCACCGCTCTGGAACTCCGCCCTCCGAGTCTGATCCGAGAATCCCCGAGATAAGTTTTTTTATATACTCACCGCTCTGGAACTCCGCCCTCCGAGTCTGCTCCGAGAATCCCCGAGATAAGTTTTTTTATATACTCACCGCTCCGGAACTCCGCCCTCCGAGTCTGCTCCGAGAATCCCCGAGATAAGTTTTTTTATATACTCACCGCTATGGAACTCCGCCCTCCGAGTCTGCTCCGAGAATCCCCGAGATAGGTTTTTTTATATACTCACCGCTCTGGAACTCCGCCCTCCGAGCCTGCTCCGAGAATCCCCGAGATAAGTTTTTTTATCTACTCACCGCTATGGAACTCCGCCCACCGAGTCTGCTCCGAGAATCCCCGAGATAAGTTTTTTATCTACTCACCGCTATGGAACTCCGCCCTCCGAGTCTGCTCCGAGAATCCCCGAGATAAGATTTTTTATCTTCTCACCGCTCTGGAACTCCGCCCTCCGAGTCTGCTCCGAGAATCCCCGAGATAAGTTTTTTTATATACTCACCGCTCTGGAACTCCGCCCGCCGAGTCTGCTCCGAGAATCCCCGAGATAGGTTTTTTTTATATACTCACCGCTCTGGAACTCCGCCCTCCGAGTCTGCTCCGAGAATCCCCGAGATAAGTTTTTTTATATACTCACCGCTCTGGAACTCCGCCCTCCGAGTCTGCTCCGAGAATCCCTGAGATAAGTTTTTTTATATACTCACCGCTCTGGAACTCCGCCCTCCGAGTCTGATCTGAGAATCCCCGAGATAAGTTTTTTTATATACTCACCGCTCTGGAACTCCGCCCTCCGAGTCTGCTCCGAGAATCCCCGAGATAGGTTTTTTTATAAACTCACCGCTCCGGAACTCCGCCCTCCGAGTCTGCTCCGAGAACCCCCGAGATAAGTTTTTTTATATACTCACCGCTCTGGAACTCCACCCTCCGAGTCTGCTCCGAGATCCCCGAGATAAGTTTTTTTATATGCTCACCGCTCTGGAACTCCGCCCTCCGAGTCTGCTCCGAGAATCCCCGAGATAAGTTTTTTTATATACTCACCGCTCTGGAACTCCGCCCTCCGAGTCTGCTCCGAGAATCCCCGAGATAAGTTTTTTTAAATACTCACCGCTCTGGAACTCCGCCCACCGAGTCTGATCCGAGAATCCCCGAGATAAGTTTTTTTATATACTCACCGCTCTGGAACTCCGCCCTCCGAGTCTGCTCCGAGAATCCCCGGTATAAGTTTTTTTATATACTCACCGCTCCGGAACTCCGCCCTCCGAGTCTGCTCCGAGAATCCCCGAGATACGTTTTTTTATATACTCACCGCTATGGAACTCCGCCCTCCGAGTCTGCTCCGAGAATCCCCGAGATAGGTTTTTTTATATGCTCACCGCTCTGGAACTCCGCCCTCCGAGTCTGCTCCGAGAATCCCCGAGATAGGTTTTTTTATATAGTCACCACTCTGGAACTCCGCCCTCCGAGTCTGCTCCGAGAATCCCCGAGATAAGTTTTTTATCTACTCACCGCTATGGAACTCCGCCCTCCGAGTCTGCTCCGAGAATCCCCGAGATAGGTTTTTTTATATACTCACCGCTCTGGAACTCCGCCCTCCGAGTCTGCTCCGAGAATCCCCGAGATAGGTTTTTTTATATACTCACCGCTCTGGAACTCCGCCCTCCGAGTCTGCTCCGAGAATCCCCGAGATAAGTTTTTTTATATACTCACCGCTCTGGAACTCCGCCCTCCGAGTCTGCTCCGAGAATCCCCGAGATAGGTTTTTTTATATACTCACCGCTCTGGAACTCCGCCCTCCGAGTCTGCTCCGAGAATCCCCGAGATACGTTTTTTTGTATACTCACCGCTCTGGAACTCCGCCCTCCGAGTCTGCTCCGAGAATCCCCGAGATAGGTTTTTTTATATACTCACCGCTCTGGAACTCCGCCCGCCGAGTCTGCTCCGAGAATCCCCGAGATAGGTTTTTTTATATACTCACCGCACTGGAACTCCGCCCTCCGAGTCTGCTCCGAGAATCCCCGAGATAGGTCTTTTTATATACTCACCGCTCTGGAACTCCGCCCTCCGAGTCTGCTCCGAGAATCCCCGAGATAAGTTTTTTTATATACTCACCGCTCTGGAACTCCGCCCTCCGAGTCTGCTCCGAGAATCCCTGAGATAAGTTTTTTTATATACTCACCGCTCTGGAACTCCGCCCTCCGAGTCTGATCCGAGAATCCCCGAGATAAGTTTTTTGATATACTCACCGCTCTGGAACTCCGCCCTCCGAGTCTGCTCCGAGAATCCCCGAGATAAGTTTTTTTATATACTCACCGCTCCGGAACTCCGCCCTCCGAGTCTGCTCCGAGAATCCCCGAGATAAGTTTTTTTATATACTCACCGCTATGGAACTCCGCCCTCCGAGTCTGCTCCGAGAATCCCCGAGATAGGTTTTTTTATATACTCACCGCTCTGGAACTCCACCCTCCGAGTCTGCTCCGAGAATCCCCGAGATAAGTTTTTTTATCTACTCACCGCTATGGAACTCCGCCCACCGAGTCTGCTCCGAGAATCCCCGAGATAAGTTTTTTATCTACTCACCGCTATGGAACTCCGCCCTCCGAGTCTGCTCCGAGAATCCCCGAGATAAGATTTTTTATCTTCTCGCCGCTCTGGAACTCCGCACTCCGAGTCTGCTCCGAGAATCCCCGAGATAGGTTTTTTTATATACTCACCGCTCTGGAACTCCGCCCTCCGAGTCTGCTCCGAGAATCCCCGAGATAAGTTTTTTTATCTACTCACCGCTATGGAACTCCGCCCACCGAGTCTGCTCCGAGAATCCCCGAGATAAGTTTTTTATCTACTCACCGCTATGGAACTCCACCCTCCGAGTCTGCTCCGAGAATCCCCGAGATAGATTTTTTATCTTCTCACCGCTCTGGAACTCCGCCCTCCGAGTCTGCTCCGAGAATCCCCGAGATAAGTTTTTTTATATACTCACCGCACTGGAACTCCGCCCGCCGAGTCTGCTCCGTGAATCCCCGAGATAGGTTTTTTTTATATACTCACCGCTCTGGAACTCCGCCCTCCGAGTCTGCTCCGAGAATCCCCGAGATAAGTTTTTTTATATACTCACCGCTCTGGAACTCCGCCCTCCGAGTCTGCTCCGAGAATCCCTGAGATAAGTTTTTTTATATACTCACCACTCTGGAACTCCGCCCTCCGAGTCTGATCTGAGAATCCCCGAGATAAGTTTTTTTATATACTCACCGCTCTGGAACTCCGCCCTCCGAGTCTGCTCCGAGAATCCCCGAGATAGGTTTTTTTATAAACTCCCCGCTCCGGAACTCCGCCCTCGGAGTCTGCTCCGAGAATCCCCAAGATAAGTTTTTTTATATACTCACCGCTATGGAACTCCGCCCTCCGAGTCTGCTCCGAGAATCCCCGAGATAGGTTTTTTTATATACTCACCGCTCTGGAACTCCGCCCTCCGAGTCTGCTCCGAGAATCCCCGAGATAAGTTTTTTTATCTACTCACCGCTATGGAACTCCGCCCACCGAGTCTGCTCCGAGAATCCCCGAGATAAGTTTTTTATCTACTCACCGCTATGGAACTCCGCCCTCCGAGTCTGCTCCGAGAATCCCCGAGATAAGATTTTTTATCTTCTCACTGCTCTGGAACTCCGCCCTCCGAGTCTGCTCCGAGAATCCCCGAGATAAGTTTTTTTATATACTCACCGCTCTGGAACTCCGCCCGCCGAGTCTGCTCCGAGAATCCCCGAGATAGGTTTTTTTATATACTCACCGCTCTGGAACTCCGCCCTCCGAGTCTGCTCCGAGAATCCCCGAGATAGGTTTTTTTATATACTCACCGCTCTGGAACTCCGCCCTCCGAGTCTGCTCCGAGAATCCCCGAGATAGGTTTTTTATATACTCACCGCTCTGGAACTCCGCCCTCCGAGTCTGCTCCGAGAATCAACGAGATAGGTTTTTTTATATACTCACCGCTCTGGAACTCCGCCCTCCGAGTCTGCTCCGAGAATCCCCGAGATAAGTTTTTTTATATACTCACCGCTCTGGAACTCCACCCTCCGAGTCTGCTCCGAGATCCCTGAGATAAGTTTTTTTATATGCTCACCGCTCTGGAACTCCGCCCTCCGAGTCTGCTCCGAGAATCCCCGAGATAAGTTTTTTTATATACTCACCGCTCTGGAACTCCGCCCTCCGAGTCTGCTCCGAGAATCCCCGAGGTAAGTTTTTTTATATACTCACCTCTCTGGAACTCCGCCCACCGAGTCTGCTCCGAGAATCCCTGAGATAAGTTTTTTTATATACTCACCGCTCTGGAACTCCGCCCTCCGAGTCAGCTCCGAGAATCCCCGGGATAAGTTTTTTTATATACTCACCGCTCCGGAACTCCGCCCTCCGAGTCTGCTCCGAGAATGGCCGAGATAAGTTTTTTTATATACTCACCGCTCTGGAACTCCGCCCTCCGAGTCTGCTCCGAGAATCCCTGAGATACGTTCTTTTATATACTCACCGCTCTGGTACTCCGCCCACCGAGTCTGATCCGAGAATCCCCGAGATAAGTTTTTTTATATACTCACCACTCTGGAACTCCGCCCTCCGAGTCTGCTCCGAGAATCCCCGAGATAAGTTTTTTTATCTACTCTCCGCTCTGGAACTCCGCCCTCCGAGTCTGCTCCGAGAATCCCCGAGATAGGTTTTTTTATATACTCACCGCTCTGGAACTCCGCCCTCCGAGTCTGCTCCGAGAATCCCCGAGATAGGTTTTTTTATATACTCACCGCTCTGGAACTCCGCCCTCCGAGTCTGCTCCACGAATCCCCGAGATAAGTTTTTTTGTATACTCACCGCTCTGGAACTCCGCCCTCCGAGTCTGCTCCGAGAATCCCCGAGATAGGTTTTTTTATATACTCACCGCTCTGGAACTCCGCCCTCCGAGTCTGCTCCGAGAATCCCCGAGATAAGTTTTTTTATATACCCATCGCTCTGGAACTCCGCCCTCCGAGTCTGCTACGAGAATCCCCGAGATACGTTTTTTTATCTACTCACCGCTCTGGAACTCCGCCCTCCGAGTCTGCTCCGAGAATCCCCGGGATAGGTTTTTTTATATACTCACCGCTCTGGAACTCCGCCCTCCGAGTCTGCTCCGAGAATCCCCGAGATAGGTTTTTTTATATACTCACCGCTCTGGAACTCCGCCCTCCGAGTCTGCTCCGAGAATCCCCGAGATAGGTTTTTTTATATACTCACCGCTATGGAACTCCGCCCTCCGAGTCTGCTCCGAGAATCCCCGAGATAGGTTTTTTTATATACTCACCGCTCTGGAACTCCACCCTCCGAGTCTGCTCCGAGAATCCCCGAGATAAGTTTTTTTATCTACTCACCGCTATGGAACTCCGCCCACCGAGTCTGCTCCGAGAATCCCCGAGATAAGTTTTTTATCTACTCACCGCTATGGAACTCCGCCCTCCGAGTCTGCTCCGAGAATCCCCGAGATAAGATTTTTTATCTTCTCGCCGCTCTGGAACTCCGCACTCCGAGTCTGCTCCGAGAATCCCCGAGATAGGTTTTTTTATATACTCACCGCTCTGGAACTCCGCCCTCCGAGTCTGCTCCGAGAATCCCCGAGATAAGTTTTTTTATCTACTCACCGCTATGGAACTCCGCCCACCGAGTCTGCTCCGAGAATCCCCGAGATAAGTTTTTTATCTACTCACCGCTATGGAACTCCACCCTCCGAGTCTGCTCCGAGAATCCCCGAGATAGATTTTTTATCTTCTCACCGCTCTGGAACTCCGCCCTCCGAGTCTGCTCCGAGAATCCCCGAGATAAGTTTTTTTATATACTCACCGCACTGGAACTCCGCCCGCCGAGTCTGCTCCGTGAATCCCCGAGATAGGTTTTTTTTATATACTCACCGCTCTGGAACTCCGCCCTCCGAGTCTGCTCCGAGAATCCCCGAGATAAGTTTTTTTATATACTCACCGCTCTGGAACTCCGCCCTCCGAGTCTGCTCCGAGAATCCCTGAGATAAGTTTTTTTATATACTCACCACTCTGGAACTCCGCCCTCCGAGTCTGATCTGAGAATCCCCGAGATAAGTTTTTTTATATACTCACCGCTCTGGAACTCCGCCCTCCGAGTCTGCTCCGAGAATCCCCGAGATAGGTTTTTTTATAAACTCCCCGCTCCGGAACTCCGCCCTCGGAGTCTGCTCCGAGAATCCCCAAGATAAGTTTTTTTATATACTCACCGCTATGGAACTCCGCCCTCCGAGTCTGCTCCGAGAATCCCCGAGATAGGTTTTTTTATATACTCACCGCTCTGGAACTCCGCCCTCCGAGTCTGCTCCGAGAATCCCCGAGATAAGTTTTTTTATCTACTCACCGCTATGGAACTCCGCCCACCGAGTCTGCTCCGAGAATCCCCGAGATAAGTTTTTTATCTACTCACCGCTATGGAACTCCGCCCTCCGAGTCTGCTCCGAGAATCCCCGAGATAAGATTTTTTATCTTCTCACTGCTCTGGAACTCCGCCCTCCGAGTCTGCTCCGAGAATCCCCGAGATAAGTTTTTTTATATACTCACCGCTCTGGAACTCCGCCCGCCGAGTCTGCTCCGAGAATCCCCGAGATAGGTTTTTTTATATACTCACCGCTCTGGAACTCCGCCCTCCGAGTCTGCTCCGAGAATCCCCGAGATAGGTTTTTTTATATACTCACCGCTCTGGAACTCCGCCCTCCGAGTCTGCTCCGAGAATCCCCGAGATAGGTTTTTTATATACTCACCGCTCTGGAACTCCGCCCTCCGAGTCTGCTCCGAGAATCAACGAGATAGGTTTTTTTATATACTCACCGCTCTGGAACTCCGCCCTCCGAGTCTGCTCCGAGAATCCCCGAGATAAGTTTTTTTATATACTCACCGCTCTGGAACTCCACCCTCCGAGTCTGCTCCGAGATCCCTGAGATAAGTTTTTTTATATGCTCACCGCTCTGGAACTCCGCCCTCCGAGTCTGCTCCGAGAATCCCCGAGATAAGTTTTTTTATATACTCACCGCTCTGGAACTCCGCCCTCCGAGTCTGCTCCGAGAATCCCCGAGGTAAGTTTTTTTATATACTCACCTCTCTGGAACTCCGCCCACCGAGTCTGCTCCGAGAATCCCTGAGATAAGTTTTTTTATATACTCACCGCTCTGGAACTCCGCCCTCCGAGTCAGCTCCGAGAATCCCCGGGATAAGTTTTTTTATATACTCACCGCTCCGGAACTCCGCCCTCCGAGTCTGCTCCGAGAATGGCCGAGATAAGTTTTTTTATATACTCACCGCTCTGGAACTCCGCCCTCCGAGTCTGCTCCGAGAATCCCTGAGATACGTTCTTTTATATACTCACCGCTCTGGTACTCCGCCCACCGAGTCTGATCCGAGAATCCCCGAGATAAGTTTTTTTATATACTCACCACTCTGGAACTCCGCCCTCCGAGTCTGCTCCGAGAATCCCCGAGATAAGTTTTTTTATCTACTCTCCGCTCTGGAACTCCGCCCTCCGAGTCTGCTCCGAGAATCCCCGAGATAGGTTTTTTTATATACTCACCGCTCTGGAACTCCGCCCTCCGAGTCTGCTCCGAGAATCCCCGAGATAGGTTTTTTTATATACTCACCGCTCTGGAACTCCGCCCTCCGAGTCTGCTCCACGAATCCCCGAGATAAGTTTTTTTGTATACTCACCGCTCTGGAACTCCGCCCTCCGAGTCTGCTCCGAGAATCCCCGAGATAGGTTTTTTTATATACTCACCGCTCTGGAACTCCGCCCTCCGAGTCTGCTCCGAGAATCCCCGAGATAAGTTTTTTTATATACCCATCGCTCTGGAACTCCGCCCTCCGAGTCTGCTACGAGAATCCCCGAGATACGTTTTTTTATCTACTCACCGCTCTGGAACTCCGCCCTCCGAGTCTGCTCCGAGAATCCCCGGGATAGGTTTTTTTATATACTCACCGCTCTGGAACTCCGCCCTCCGAGTCTGCTCCGAGAATCCCCGAGATAGGTTTTTTTATATACTCACCGCTCTGGAACTCCGCCCTCCGAGTCTGCTCCGAGAATCCCCGAGATAGGTTTTTTTATATACTCACCGCTCTGGAACTCCGCCCTCCGAGTCTGCTCCACGAATCCCCGAGATAGGTTTTTTTATATACTCACCGCTCTGGAACTCCGCCCTCCGAGTCTGCTCCGAGAATCCCTGAGATACGTTTTTTTATATACTCACCGCTCTGGTACTCCGCCCACCGAGTCTGATCCGAGAATCCCCGAGATAAGTTTTTTTATATACTCACCACTCTGGAACTCCGCCCTCCGAGTCTGCTCCGAGAATCCCCGAGATAAGTTTTTTTATCTACTCACCGCTCTGGAACTCCGCCCTCCGAGTCTGCTCCGAGAATCCCCGAGATAGGTTTTTTTATATACTCACCGCTCTGGAACTCCGCCCTCCGAGTCTGCTCCGAGAATCCCCGAGATAGGTTTTTTTATATACTCACCGCTCTGGAACTCCGCCCTCCGAGTCTGCTCCACGAATCCCCGAGATAAGTTTTTTTGTATACTCACCGCTCTGGAACTCCGCCCTCCGAGTCTGCTCCGAGAATCCCCGAGATAGGTTTTTTTATATACTCACCGCTCTGGAACTCCGCCCTCCGAGTCTGCTCCGAGAATCCCCGAGATAAGTTTTTTTATATACCCATCGCTCTGGAACTCCGCCCTCCGAGTCTGCTACGAGAATCCCCGAGATACGTTTTTTTATCTACTCACCGCTCTGGAACTCCGCCCTCCGAGTCTGCTCCGAGAATCCCCGAGATAGGTTTTTTTATCTACTCACCGCTCTGGAACTCCGCCCTCCGAGTCTGCTCCGAGAATCCCCGAGATAGGTTTTTTTATATACTCACCGCTCTGGAACTCCGCCCTCCGAGTCTGCTCCGAGAATCCCCGAGATAGGTTTTTTTATATACTCACCGCTCTGGAACTCCGCCCTCCGAGTCTGCTCCACGAATCCCCGAGATAGGTTTTTTTATATACTCACCGCTCTGGAACTCCGCCCTCCGAGTCTGCTCCGAGAATCCCCGAGATAAGTTTATTTGTATACTCACCGCTCTGGAACTCCGCCCTCCGAGTCTGCTCCGAGAATCCCCGAGATAGGTTTTTTTATATACTCACCGCTCTGGAACTCCGCCCTCCGAGTCTGCTCCGAGAATGCCCGAGATAAGTTTTTTTATATACTCACCGCTCTGGAACTCTGCCCTCCGAGTCTGCTCCGAGAATCCCCGAGATAGGTTTTTTTATATACTCACCGCTCTGGAACTCCGCCCTCCGAGTCTGCTCCGAGAATCCCCGAGATAGGTTTTTTTATATACTCACCGCTCTGGAACTCCGCCCTCCGAGTCTGCTCCACGAATCCCCGAGATAGGTTTTTTTATATACTCACCGCTCTGGAACTCCGCCCTCCGAGTCTGCTCCGAGAATCCCCGAGATAAGTTTATTTGTATACTCACCGCTCTGGAACTCCGCCCTCCGAGTCTGCTCCGAGAATCCCCGAGATAGGTTTTTTTATATACTCACCGCTCTGGAACTCCGCCCTCCGAGTCTGCTCCGAGAATGCCCGAGATAAGTTTTTTTATATACTCACCGCTCTGGAACTCCGCCCTCCGAGTCTGCTCCGAGAATCCCCGAGATACGTTTTTTTATTTACTCACCGCTCTGGAACTCCGCCCTCCGAGTCTGCTCCGAGAATCCCCGAGATAGGTTTTTTTATATACTCACCTCTCTGGAACTCCGCCCTCCGAGTCTGCTCTGAGAATCCCCGAGATAGATTTTTTTATCTTCTCACCGCTCTGGAACTCCGCCCTCCGAGACTGCTCCGAGAAACCCCGAGATAGGTTTTTTTATATACTCACCACTCTGGAACTCCGCCCTCCGAGTCTGCTCCGAGAATCCCCGAGATAAGTTTTTTTGTATACTCACCGCTCTGGAACTCCGCCCTCCGAGTCTGCTCCGAAAATCCCCGAGATAGGTTTTTTTATATACTCACCGCTCTGGAACTCCGCCCTCCGAGTCTGCTCCGAGAATCGCCGAGATAAGTTTTTTTATCTTCTCACCGCTCTGGAACTCCGCCCTCCGAGTCTGCTCCGAGAATCCCCGAGATAAGTTTTTTTATATACTCACCGCTGTGGAACTCCGCCCTCCGAGTCTGCTCCGAGAATCCCCGAGATAAGTTTTTTTATATACTCACCGCTCTGGAACTCCGCCCTCCGAGTCTGCTCCGAGAATCCCCGAGATAAGTTTTTTTATATACTCACCGCTCTGGAACTCCGCCCACCGAGTCTGCTCCGAGAATCCCTGAGATAAGTTTTTTTATATACTCACCGCTCTGGAACTCCGCCCTCCGAGTCAGCTCCGAGAATCCCCGGGATAAGTTTTTTTATATACTCACAGCTCCGGAACTCCGACCTCCGAGTCTGTTCCGAGAATCCCCGAGATAAGTTTTTTTATATACTCACCGCTCTGGAACTCCGCCCTCCGAGTCTGCTCCGAGAATCCCCGAGGTAAGTTTTTTTATATACTCACCGCTCTGGAACTCCGCCCACCGAGTCTGATCCGAGAATCCCCGAGATAAGTTTTTTTATATACTCACCACTCTGGAACTCCGCCCTCCGAGTCTGCTCCGAGAATCCCCGAGATAGGTTTTTATCTACTCACCGCTCTGGAACTCCGCCCTCCGAGTCTGCTCCGAGAATCCCCGAGATAGGTTTTTTTATATACTCACCTCTCTGGAACTCCGCCCTCCGAGTCTGCTCCGAGAATCCCCGAGATAGGTTTTTTTATATACTCACCGCTCTGGAACTCCGCCCTCCGAGTCTGCTCCGAGAATCCCCGAGATAAGTTTTTTTATCTACTCACCGCTCTGGAACTCCGCCCTCCGAGTCTGCTCCGAGAATCCCCGAGATAGGTTTTTTTATATACTCACCGCTCTGGAGCTCCGCCCTCCGAGTCTGCTCCGAGAATCCCCGAGATAAGTTTTTTTCTATACTTACCGCTCTGGAACTCCGCCCACCGAGTCTGATCCGAGAATCCCCGAGATAAGTTTTTTTATATACTCACCACTCTGGAACTCCGCCCTCCGAGTCTGCTCCGAGAATCCCCGAGATAAGTTTTTTTATCTACTCACCGCTCTGGAACTCCGCCCTCCGAGTCTGCTCCGAGAATCCCCGAGATAGGTTTTTTTATATACACACCGCTCTGGAACTCCGCCCTCCGACTCTGCTCCGAGAATCCCCGAGATAGGTTTTTTTATATACTCACCGCTCTGGAACTCCGCCCTCCGAGTCTGCTCCACGAATCCCCGAGATAAGTTTTTTTGTATACTCACCGCTCTGGAACTCCGCCCTCCGAGTCTGCTCCGAGAATCCCCGAGATAGGTTTTTTTATATACTCACCGCTCTGGAACTCCGCCCTCCGAGTCTGCTCCGAGAATCCCCGAGATAAGTTTTTTTATATACCCATCGCTCTGGAACTCCGCCCTCCGAGTCTGCTACGAGAATCCCCGAGATACGTTTTTTTATCTACTCACCGCTCTGGAACTCCGCCCTCCGAGTCTGATCCGAGAATCCCCGAGATAGGTTTTTTTATATACTCACCGCTCTGGATCTCCGCCCTCCGAGTCTGCTCCGAGAATCCCCGAGATAGATTTTTTTATCTTCTCACCGCTCTGGAACTCCGCCCTCCGAGACTGCTCCGAGAAACCCCGAGATAGGTTTTTTTATATACTCACCACTCTGGAACTCCGCCCTCCGAGACTGCTCCACGAATTCCCGAGATAGGTTTTTTTATATACTCACCGCACTGGAACTCCGCCCTCCGAGTCTGCTCCGAGAATCCCCGAGATAGGTTTTTTTATACACTCACCGCTCTGGAACTCCGCCCTCCGAGTCTGCTCCGAGAATCCCCGAGATAAGTTTTTTTATATACTCACCGCTCTGGAACTCCGCCCTCCGAGTCTGCTCCGAGAATCCCCGAGATAGGTTTTTTTATATACTCACCGCTCTGGAACTCCGCCCTCCGAGTCTGCTCCGAGAATCCCCGAGATAGGTTTTTTTATATACTCACCGCTCTGGAACTCCGCCCTCCGAGTCTGCTCCACGAATCCCCGAGATAGGTTTTTTTATATACTCACCGCTCTGGAACTCCGCCCTCCGAGTCTGCTCCGAGAATCCCCGAGATAAGTTTTTTTGTATACTCACCGCTCTGGAACTCCGCCCTCCGAGTCTGCTCCGAGAATCCCCGAGATAGGTTTTTTTATATACTCACCGCTCTGGAACTCCGCCCTCCGAGTCTGCTCCGAGAATGCCCGAGTTAAGTTTTTTTATATACTCACCACTCTGGAACTCCGCCCTTCGAGTCTGCTCCGAGAATCCCCGAGATAAGTTTTTTTGTATACTCACCACTCTGGAACTACGCCCTCCGAGTCTGCTCCGAGAATCCCCGAGATAGGTTTTTTTATATACTCACCGCTCTGGAACTCCGCCCTCCGAGTCTGCTCCGAGAATCCCCGAGATAAGTTTTTTTATCTTCTCACCGCTCTGGAACTCCGCCCTCCGAGTCTGCTCCGCGAATCCCCGAGATAAGTTTTTTTATATGCTCACCGCTCTGGAACTCCGCCCTCCGAGTCTGCTCCGAGAATCCCCGAGATAAGTTTTTTTATATACTCACCGCTCTGGAACTCCGCCCTCCGAGTCTGCTCCGAGAATCGCCGAGATAAGTTTTTTTATATACTCACCGCTCTGGAACTCCGCCCTCCGAGTCTGCTCCGAGAATCCCCGAGATAAGTTTTTTTATATACTCACCGCTCTGGAACTCCGCCCTCCGAGTCTGATCCGAGAATCCCCGAGATAGGTTTTTTTATATACTCACCGCTCTGGAACTCCGCCCTCCGAGACTGCTCCACGAATTCCCGAGATAGGTTTTTTTATATACTCACCGCACTGGAACTCCGCCCTCCGAGTCTGCTCCGAGAATCCCCGAGATAGGTATTTTTATACACTCACCGCTCTGGAACTCCGCCCTCCGAGTCTGCTCCGAGAATCCCCGAGATAAGTTTTTTTATATACTCACCGCTCTGGAACTCCGCCCTCCGAGTCTGCTCCGAGAATCCCCGAGATAGGTTTTTTTATATACTCACCGCTCTGGAACTCCGCCCTCCGAGTCTGCTCCGAGAATCCCCGAGATAGGTTTTTTTATATACTCACCGCTCTGGAACTCCGCCCTCCGAGTCTGCTCCACGAATCCCCGAGATAGGTTTTTTTATATACTCACCGCTCTGGAACTCCGCCCTCCGAGTCTGCTCCGAGAATCCCCGAGATAAGTTTTTTTATATACTCACCGCTCTGGAACTCCGCCCTCCGAGTCTGCTCCGAGAATCCCCGAGATACGTTTTTTTATCTACTCACCGCTCTGGAACTCCGCCCTCCGAGTCTGCTCCGAGAATCCCCGAGATAGGTTTTTTTATATACTCACCTCTCTGGAACTCCGCCCTCCGAGTCTGCTCTGAGAATCCCCGAGATAGATTTTTTTATCTTCTCACCGCTCTGGAACTCCGCCCTCCGAGTCTGATCCGAGAATCCCCGAGATAGGTTTTTTTATATACTCACCGCTCTGGAACTCCGCCCTCCGAGACTGCTCCACGAATTCCCGAGATAGGTTTTTTTATATACTCACCGCACTGGAACTCCGCCCTCCGAGTCTGCTCCGAGAATCCCCGAGATAGGTATTTTTATACACTCACCGCTCTGGAACTCCGCCCTCCGAGTCTGCTCCGAGAATCCCCGAGATAAGTTTTTTTATATACTCACCGCTCTGGAACTCCGCCCTCCGAGTCTGCTCCGAGAATCCCCGAGATAGGTTTTTTTATATACTCACCGCTCTGGAACTCCGCCCTCCGAGTCTGCTCCGAGAATCCCCGAGATAGGTTTTTTTATATACTCACCGCTCTGGAACTCCGCCCTCCGAGTCTGCTCCACGAATCCCCGAGATAGGTTTTTTTATATACTCACCGCTCTGGAACTCCGCCCTCCGAGTCTGCTCCGAGAATCCCCGAGATACGTTTTTTTATCTACTCACCGCTCTGGAACTCCGCCCTCCGAGTCTGCTCCGAGAATCCCCGAGATAGGTTTTTTTATATACTCACCTCTCTGGAACTCCGCCCTCCGAGTCTGCTCTGAGAATCCCCGAGATAGATTTTTTTATCTTCTCACCGCTCTGGAACTCCGCCCTCCGAGACTGCTCCGAGAAACCCCGAGATAGGTTTTTTTATATACTCACCACTCTGGAACTCCGCCCTCCGAGTCTGCTCCGAGAATCCCCGAGATACGTTTTTTTATCTACTCACCGCTCTGGAACTCCGCCCTCCGAGTCTGCTCCGAGAATCCCCGAGATAGGTTTTTTTATATACTCACCTCTCTGGAACTCCGCCCTCCGAGTCTGCTCTGAGAATCCCCGAGATAGATTTTTTTATCTTCTCACCGCTCTGGAACTCCGCCCTCCGAGACTGCTCCGAGAAACCCCGAGATAGGTTTTTTTATATACTCACCACTCTGGAACTCCGCCCTCCGAGTCTGCTCCGAGAATCCCCGAGATAAGTTTTTTTGTATACTCACCGCTCTGGAACTCCGCCCTCCGAGTCTGCTCCGAAAATCCCCGAGATAGGTTTTTTTATATACTCACCGCTCTGGAACTCCGCCCTCCGAGTCTGCTCCGAGAATCCCCGAGATAAGTTTTTTAATCTTCTCACCGCTCTGGAACTCCGCCCTCCGAGTCTGCTCCGAGAATCCCCGAGATAAGTTTTTTTATATACTCACCGCTCTGGAACTCCGCCCTCCGAGTCTGCTCCGAGAATCCCCGAGATAAGTTTTTTTATATACTCACCGCTCTGGAACTCCGCCCTCCGAGTCTGCTCCGAGAATCCCCGAGATAAGTTTTTTTATATATTCACCGCTCTGGAACTCCGCCCTCCGAGTCTGCTCCGAGAATCCCCGAGATAAGTTTTTTTATATACTCACCGCTCTGGAACTCCACCCTCCGAGTCTGCTCCGAGATCCCTGAGATAAGTTTTTTTATATGCTCACTGCTCTGGAACTCTGCCCTCCGAGTCTGCTCCGAGAATCCCCGAGATAAGTTTTTTTATATACTCACCGCTCTGGAACTCCGCCCTCCGAGTCTGCTCCGAGAATCCCCGAGGTAAGTTTTTTTATATACTCACCTCTCTGGAACTCCGCCCACCGAGTCTGCTCCGAGAATCCCTGAGATAAGTTTTTTTATATACTCACCGCTCTGGAACTCCGCCCTCCGAGTCAGCTCCGAGAATCCCCGGGATAAGTTTTTTTATATACTCACCGCTCCGGAACTCCGCCCTCCGAGTCTGCTCCGAGAATCCCCGAGATAAGTTTTTTATATACTCACCGCTCTGGAACTCCGCCCTCCGAGTCTGCTCCGAGAATCCCCGAGATAAGTTTTTTTATATACTCACCGCTCTGGAACTCCGCCCTCCGAGTCTGCTCCGAGAATCCCTGAGATAAGTTTTTTTATATACTCACCGCTCTGGAACTCCGCCCACCGAGTCTGATCCGAGAATCCCCGAGATAAGTTTTTTTATATACTCACCACTCTGGAACTCCGCCCTCCGAGTCTGCTCCGAGAATCCCCGAGATAAGTTTTTTATCTACTCACCGCTCTGGAACTCCGCCCTCCGAGTCTGCTCCGAGAATCCCCGAGATAGGTTTTTTTATATACTCACCTCTCTGGAACTCCGCCCTCCGAGTCTGCTCCGAGAATCCCCGAGATAGGTTTTTTTATATACTCACCGCTCTGGAACTCCGCCCTCCGAGTCTGCTCCGAGAATCCCCGAGATAAGTTTTTTTATCTACTCACCGCTCTGGAACTCCGCCCTCCGAGTCTGCTCCGAGAATCCCCGAGATAGGTTTTTTTATATACTCACCGCTCTGGAGCTCCGCCCTCCGAGTCTGCTCCGAGAATCCCCGAGATAGGTTTTTTTATATACTCACCGCTCTGGAACTCCGCCCTCCGAGTCTGCTCCACGAATCCCCGAGATAAGTTTTTTTGTATACTCACCGCTCTGGAACTCCGCCCTCCGAGTCTGCTCCGAGAATCCCCGAGATAGGTTTTTTTATATACTCACCGCTCTGGAACTCCGCCCTCCGAGTCTGCTCCGAGAATCCCCGAGATAAGTTTTTTTATATACCCATCGCTCTGGAACTCCGCCCTCCGAGTCTGCTACGAGAATCCCCGAGATACGTTTTTTTATCTACTAACCGCTCTGGAACTCCGCCCTCCGAGTCTGCTCCGAGAATCCCCGAGATAGGTTTTTTTATATACTCACCGCTCTGGAACTCCGCCCTCCGAGTCTGCTCCGAGAATCCCCGAGATAGATTTTTTTATCTTCTCACCGCTCTGGAACTCCGCCCTCCGAGTCTGTTCCGAGAATCCCCGAGATAAGTTTTTTTATATACTCACCACTCTGGAACTCCGCCCTTCGAGTCTGCTCCGAGAATCCCCGAGATAAGTTTTTTTGTATACTCACCGCTCTGGAACTACGCCCTCCGAGTCTGCTCCGAGAATCCCCGAGATAGGTTTTTTTATATACTCACCGCTCTGGAACTCCGCCCTCCGAGTCTGCTCCGAGAATGCCCGAGATAAGTTTTTTTATATACTCACCGCTCTGGAACTCCGCCCTCCGAGTCTGCTCCGAGAATCCCCGAGATACGTTTTTTTATATACTCACCGCTCTGGAACTCCGCCCTCCGAGTCTGCTCCGAGAATCCCCGAGATACGTTTTTTTATATACTCACCGCTCTGGAACTCCACCCTCCGAGTCTGCTCCGAGATCCCTGAGATAAGTTTTTTTATATGCTCACTGCTCTGGAACTCCGCCCTCCGAGTCTGCTCCGAGAATCCCCGAGATAAGTTTTTTTATATACTCGCCGCTCTGGAACTCCGCCCTCCGAGTCTGCTCCGAGAATCCCCGAGGTAAGTTTTTTTATATTCTCACGTCTCTGGAACTCCGCCCACCGAGTCTGCTCCGAGAATCCCTGAGATAAGTTTTTTTATATACTCACCGCTCTGGAACTCCGCCCTCCGAGTCTGCTCCGAGAATCCCTGAGATAAGTTTTTTTATATACTCACCGCTCTGGAACTCCGCCCACCGAGTCTGATCCGAGAATCCCCGTGATAAGTTTTTTTATATACTCACCACTCTGGAACTCCGCCCTCCGAGTCTGCTCCGATAATCCCCGAGATAAGTTTTTTATCTACTCACCGCTCTGGAACTCCGCCCTCCGAGTCTGCTCCGAGAATCCCCGAGATAGGTTTTTTTATATACTCACCTCTCTGGAACTCCGCACTGCGAGTCTGCTCCGAGAATCCCCGAGATAGGTTTTTTTATATACTCACCGCTCTGGAGCTCCGCCCTCCGAGTCTGCTCCGAGAATCCCCGAGATAGGTTTTTTTATATACTCACCGCTCTGGAACTCCGCCCTCCGAGTCTGCTCCACGAATCCCCGAGATAAGTTTTTTTGTATACTCACCGCTCTGGAACTCCGCCCTCCGAGTCTGCTCCGAGAATCCCCGAGATAGGTTTTTTTATATACTCACCGCTCTGGAACTTCACCCTCCGAGTCTGCTCCGAGAATCCCCGTGATAAGTTTTTTTATATACCCATCGCTCTGGAACTCCGCCCTCCGAGTCTGCTACGAGAATCCCCGAGGTACGTTTTTTTATCTACTAACCGCTCTGGAACTCCGCCCTCCGAGTCTGCTCCAAGAATCCCCGAGATAGGTTTTTTTATATACTCACCGCTCTGGAACTCCGCCCTCCGAGTCTGCTCCGAGAATCCCCGAGATAGATTTTTTTATCTTCTCACCGCTCTGGAACTCCGCCCTCCGAGACTGCTCCGAGAAACCCCGAGATAGGTTTTTTTATATACTCACCACTCTGGAACTCCGCCCTTCGAGTCTGCTCCGAGAATCCCCGAGATAAGTTTTTTTGTATACTCACCGCTCTGGAACTACGCCCTCCGAGTCTGCTCCGAGAATCCCCGAGATAGGTTTTTTTATATACTCACCGCTCTGGAACTCCGCCCTCCGAGTCTGCTCCGAGAATCCCCGAGATAAGTTTTTTTATCTTCTCACCGCTCTGGAACTCCGCCCTCCGAGTCTGCTCCGCGAATTCCCGAGATAAGTTTTTTTATATACTCACCGCTCTGGAACTCCGCCCTCCGAGTCTGCTCCGAGAATCCCCGAGATAAGTTTTTTTATATACTCACCGCTCTGGAACTCCGCCCTCCGAGTCTGCTCCGAGAATCCCCGAGATAAGTTTTTTTATATACTCACCGCTCTGGAACTCCGCCCTCCGAGTCTGATCCGAGAATCCCCGAGATAGGTTTTTTTATATACTCACCGCTCTGGAACTCCGCCCTCCGAGACTGCTCCGAGAATCCCCGAGATAAGTTTTTTATCTACTCACCGCTCTGGAACTCCGCCCTCCGAGTCTGCTCCGAGAATCCCCGAGATAGGTTTTTTTATATACTCACCTCTCTGGAACTCCGCCCTCCGAGTCTGCTCCGAGAATCCCCGAGATAGGTTTTTTTATATACTCACCGCTCTGGAACTCCGCCCTCCGAGTCTGCTCCGAGAATCCCCGAGATAAGTTTTTTTATCTACTCACCGCTCTGGAACTCCGCCCTCCGAGTCTGCTCCGAGAATCCCCGAGGTAAGTTTTTTTATATTCTCACGTCTCTGGAACTCCGCCCACCGAGTCTGCTCCGAGAATCCCTGAGATAAGTTTTTTTATATACTCACCGCTCTGGAACTCCGCCCTCCGAGTCTGATCCGAGAATCCCCGAGATAGGTTTTTTTATCTACTCACCGCTCTGGAACTCCGCCCTCCGAGTCTGCTCCGAGAATCCCCGAGATAGGTTTTTTTATATACTCACCTCTCTGGAACTCCGCCCTCCGAGTCTGCTCTGAGAATCCCCGAGATAGATTTTTTTATCTTCTCACCGCTCTGGAACTCCGCCCTCCGAGACTGCTCCGAGAAACCCCGAGATAGGTTTTTTTATATACTCACCACTCTGGAACTCCGCCCTCCGAGTCTGCTCCGAGAATCCCCGAGATAAGTTTTTTTGTATACTCACCGCTCTGGAACTCCGCCCTCCGAGTCTGCTCCGAAAATCCCCGAGATAGGTTTTTTTATATACTCACCGCTCTGGAACTCCGCCCTCCGAGTCTGCTCCGAGAATCCCCGAGATAAGTTTTTTAATCTTCTCACCGCTCTGGAACTCCGCCCTCCGAGTCTGCTCCGAGAATCCCCGAGATAAGTTTTTTTATATACTCACCGCTCTGGAACTCCGCCCTCCGAGTCTGCTCCGAGAATCCCCGAGATAAGTTTTTTTATATACTCACCGCTCTGGAACTCCGCCCTCCGAGTCTGCTCCGAGAATCCCCGAGATAAGTTTTTTTATATATTCACCGCTCTGGAACTCCGCCCTCCGAGTCTGCTCCGAGAATCCCCGAGATAAGTTTTTTTATATACTCACCGCTCTGGAACTCCACCCTCCGAGTCTGCTCCGAGATCCCTGAGATAAGTTTTTTTATATGCTCACTGCTCTGGAACTCTGCCCTCCGAGTCTGCTCCGAGAATCCCCGAGATAAGTTTTTTTATATACTCACCGCTCTGGAACTCCGCCCTCCGAGTCTGCTCCGAGAATCCCCGAGGTAAGTTTTTTTATATACTCACCTCTCTGGAACTCCGCCCACCGAGTCTGCTCCGAGAATCCCTGAGATAAGTTTTTTTATATACTCACCGCTCTGGAACTCCGCCCTCCGAGTCAGCTCCGAGAATCCCCGGGATAAGTTTTTTTATATACTCACCGCTCCGGAACTCCGCCCTCCGAGTCTGCTCCGAGAATCCCCGAGATAAGTTTTTTATATACTCACCGCTCTGGAACTCCGCCCTCCGAGTCTGCTCCGAGAATCCCCGAGATAAGTTTTTTTATATACTCACCGCTCTGGAACTCCGCCCTCCGAGTCTGCTCCGAGAATCCCTGAGATAAGTTTTTTTATATACTCACCGCTCTGGAACTCCGCCCACCGAGTCTGATCCGAGAATCCCCGAGATAAGTTTTTTTATATACTCACCACTCTGGAACTCCGCCCTCCGAGTCTGCTCCGAGAATCCCCGAGATAAGTTTTTTATCTACTCACCGCTCTGGAACTCCGCCCTCCGAGTCTGCTCCGAGAATCCCCGAGATAGGTTTTTTTATATACTCACCTCTCTGGAACTCCGCCCTCCGAGTCTGCTCCGAGAATCCCCGAGATAGGTTTTTTTATATACTCACCGCTCTGGAACTCCGCCCTCCGAGTCTGCTCCGAGAATCCCCGAGATAAGTTTTTTTATCTACTCACCGCTCTGGAACTCCGCCCTCCGAGTCTGCTCCGAGAATCCCCGAGATAGGTTTTTTTATATACTCACCGCTCTGGAGCTCCGCCCTCCGAGTCTGCTCCGAGAATCCCCGAGATAGGTTTTTTTATATACTCACCGCTCTGGAACTCCGCCCTCCGAGTCTGCTCCACGAATCCCCGAGATAAGTTTTTTTGTATACTCACCGCTCTGGAACTCCGCCCTCCGAGTCTGCTCCGAGAATCCCCGAGATAGGTTTTTTTATATACTCACCGCTCTGGAACTCCGCCCTCCGAGTCTGCTCCGAGAATCCCCGAGATAAGTTTTTTTATATACCCATCGCTCTGGAACTCCGCCCTCCGAGTCTGCTACGAGAATCCCCGAGATACGTTTTTTTATCTACTAACCGCTCTGGAACTCCGCCCTCCGAGTCTGCTCCGAGAATCCCCGAGATAGGTTTTTTTATATACTCACCGCTCTGGAACTCCGCCCTCCGAGTCTGCTCCGAGAATCCCCGAGATAGATTTTTTTATCTTCTCACCGCTCTGGAACTCCGCCCTCCGAGTCTGTTCCGAGAATCCCCGAGATAAGTTTTTTTATATACTCACCACTCTGGAACTCCGCCCTTCGAGTCTGCTCCGAGAATCCCCGAGATAAGTTTTTTTGTATACTCACCGCTCTGGAACTACGCCCTCCGAGTCTGCTCCGAGAATCCCCGAGATAGGTTTTTTTATATACTCACCGCTCTGGAACTCCGCCCTCCGAGTCTGCTCCGAGAATGCCCGAGATAAGTTTTTTTATATACTCACCGCTCTGGAACTCCGCCCTCCGAGTCTGCTCCGAGAATCCCCGAGATACGTTTTTTTATCTACTCACCGCTCTGGAACTCCGCCCTCCGAGTCTGCTCCGAGAATCCCCGAGATACGTTTTTTTATATACTCACCGCTCTGGAACTCCACCCTCCGAGTCTGCTCCGAGATCCCTGAGATAAGTTTTTTTATATGCTCACTGCTCTGGAACTCCGCCCTCCGAGTCTGCTCCGAGAATCCCCGAGATAAGTTTTTTTATATACTCACCGCTCTGGAACTCCGCCCTCCGAGTCTGCTCCGAGAATCCCCGAGGTAAGTTTTTTTATATTCTCACGTCTCTGGAACTCCGCCCACCGAGTCTGCTCCGAGAATCCCTGAGATAAGTTTTTTTATATACTCACCGCTCTGGAACTCCGCCCTCCGAGTCTGCTCCGAGAATCCCTGAGATAAGTTTTTTTATATACTCACCGCTCTGGAACTCCGCCCACCGAGTCTGATCCGAGAATCCCCGTGATAAGTTTTTTTATATACTCACCACTCTGGAACTCCGCCCTCCGAGTCTGCTCCGATAATCCCCGAGATAAGTTTTTTATCTACTCACCGCTCTGGAACTCCGCCCTCCGAGTCTGCTCCGAGAATCCCCGAGATAGGTTTTTTTATATACTCACCTCTCTGGAACTCCGCACTGCGAGTCTGCTCCGAGAATCCCCGAGATAGGTTTTTTTATATACTCACCGCTCTGGAACTCCGCCCTCCGAGTCTGCTCCGAGAATCCCCGAGATAAGTTTTTTTATCTACTCACCGCTCTGGAACTCCGCCCTCCGAGTCTGCTCCGAGAATCCCCGAGATAGGTTTTTTTATATACTCACCGCTCTGGAGCTCCGCCCTCCGAGTCTGCTCCGAGAATCCCCGAGATAGGTTTTTTTATATACTCACCGCTCTGGAACTCCGCCCTCCGAGTCTGCTCCACGAATCCCCGAGATAAGTTTTTTTGTATACTCACCGCTCTGGAACTCCGCACTCCGAGTCTGCTCCGAGAATCCCCGAGATAGGTTTTTTTATATACTCACCGCTCTGGAACTTCACCCTCCGAGTCTGCTCCGAGAATCCCCGTGATAAGTTTTTTTATATACCCATCGCTCTGGAACTCCGCCCTCCGAGTCTGCTACGAGAATCCCCGAGGTACGTTTTTTTATCTACTAACCGCTCTGGAACTCCGCCCTCCGAGTCTGCTCCAAGAATCCCCGAGATAGGTTTTTTTATATACTCACCGCTCTGGAACTCCGCCCTCCGAGTCTGCTCCGAGAATCCCCGAGATAGATTTTTTTATCTTCTCACCGCTCTGGAACTCCGCCCTCCGAGACTGCTCCGAGAAACCCCGAGATAGGTTTTTTTATATACTCACCACTCTGGAACTCCGCCCTTCGAGTCTGCTCCGAGAATCCCCGAGATAAGTTTTTTTGTATACTCACCGCTCTGGAACTACGCCCTCCGAGTCTGCTCCGAGAATCCCCGAGATAGGTTTTTTTATATACTCACCGCTCTGGAACTCCGCCCTCCGAGTCTGCTCCGAGAATCCCCGAGATAAGTTTTTTTATATACTCACCGCTCTGGAACTCCGCCCTCCGAGTCTGCTCCGAGAATCCCCGAGATAAGTTTTTTTATATACTCACCGCTCTGGAACTCCGCCCTCCGAGTCTGATCCGAGAATCCCCGAGATAGGTTTTTTTATATACTCACCGCTCTGGAACTCCGCCCTCCGAGACTGCTCCGAGAATCCCCGAGATAAGTTTTTTATCTACTCACCGCTCTGGAACTCCGCCCTCCGAGTCTGCTCCGAGAATCCCCGAGATAGGTTTTTTTATATACTCACCTCTCTGGAACTCCGCCCTCCGAGTCTGCTCCGAGAATCCCCGAGATAGGTTTTTTTATATACTCACCGCTCTGGAACTCCGCCCTCCGAGTCTGCTCCGAGAATCCCCGAGATAAGTTTTTTTATCTACTCACCGCTCTGGAACTCCGCCCTCCGAGTCTGCTCCGAGAATCCCCGAGGTAAGTTTTTTTATATTCTCACGTCTCTGGAACTCCGCCCACCGAGTCTGCTCCGAGAATCCCTGAGATAAGTTTTTTTATATACTCACCGCTCTGGAACTCCGCCCTCCGAGTCTGCTCCGAGAATCCTTGAGATAAGTTTTTTTATATACTCACCGCTCTGGAACTCCGCCCACCGAGTCTGATCCGAGAATCCCCGTGATAAGTTTTTTTATATACTCACCACTCTGGAACTCCGCCCTCCGAGTCTGCTCCGATAATCCCCGAGATAAGTTTTTTATCTACTCACCGCTCTGGAACTCCGCCCTCCGAGTCTGCTCCGAGAATCCCCGAGATAGGTTTTTTTATATACTCACCTCTCTGGAACTCCGCCCTGCGAGTCTGCTCCGAGAATCCCCGAGATAGGTTTTTTTATATACTCACCGCTCTGGAACTCCGCCCTCCGAGTCTGCTCCGAGAATCCCCGAGATAAGTTTTTTTATCTACTCACCGCTCTGGAACTCCGCCCTCCGAGTCTGCTCCGAGAATCCCCGAGATAGGTTTTTTTATATACTCACCGCTCTGGAGCTCCGCCCTCCGAGTCTGCTCCGAGAATCCCCGAGATAGGTTTTTTTATATACTCACCGCTCTGGAACTCCGCCCTCCGAGTCTGCTCCACGAATCCCCGAGATAAGTTTTTTTGTATACTCACCGCTCTGGAACTCCGCCCTCCGAGTCTGCTCCGAGAATCCCCGAGATAGGTTTTTTTATATACTCACCGCTCTGGAACTTCACCCTCCGAGTCTGCTCCGAGAATCCCCGTGATAAGTTTTTTTATATACCCATCGCTCTGGAACTCCGCCCTCCGAGTCTGCTACGAGAATCCCCGAGGTACGTTTTTTTATCTACTAACCGCTCTGGAACTCCGCCCTCCGAGTCTGCTCCAAGAATCCCCGAGATAGGTTTTTTTATATACTCACCGCTCTGGAACTCCGCCCTCCGAGTCTGCTCCGAGAATCCCCGAGATAGATTTTTTTATCTTCTCACCGCTCTGGAACTCCGCCCTCCGAGACTGCTCCGAGAAACCCCGAGATAGGTTTTTTTATATACTCACCACTCTGGAACTCCGCCCTTCGAGTCTGCTCCGAGAATCCCCGAGATAAGTTTTTTTGTATACTCACCGCTCTGGAACTACGCCCTCCGAGTCTGCTCCGAGAATCCCCGAGATAGGTTTTTTTATATACTCACCGCTCTGGAACTCCGCCCTCCGAGTCTGCTCCGAGAATCCCCGAGATAAGTTTTTTTATCTTCTCACCGCTCTGGAACTCCGCCCTCCGAGTCTGCTCCGCGAATTCCCGAGATAAGTTTTTTTATATACTCACCGCTCTGGAACTCCGCCCTCCGAGTCTGCTCCGAGAATCCCCGAGATAAGTTTTTTTATATACTCACCGCTCTGGAACTCCGCCCTCCGAGTCTGCTCCGAGAATCCCCGAGATAAGTTTTTTTATATACTCACCGCTCTGGAACTCCGCCCTCCGAGTCTGATCCGAGAATCCCCGAGATAGGTTTTTTTATATACTCACCGCTCTGGAACTCCGCCCTCCGAGACTGCTCCGAGAATCCCCGAGATAAGTTTTTTATCTACTCACCGCTCTGGAACTCCGCCCTCCGAGTCTGCTCCGAGAATCCCCGAGATAGGTTTTTTTATATACTCACCTCTCTGGAACTCCGCCCTCCGAGTCTGCTCCGAGAATCCCCGAGATAGGTTTTTTTATATACTCACCGCTCTGGAACTCCGCCCTCCGAGTCTGCTCCGAGAATCCCCGAGATAAGTTTTTTTATCTACTCACCGCTCTGGAACTCCGCCCTCCGAGTCTGCTCCGAGAATCCCCGAGATAGGTTTTTTTATATACTCACCGCTCTGGAACTCCGCCCTCCGAGTCTGCTCCGAGAATCCCCGAGATAAGTTTTTTTATCTACTCACCGCTCTGGAACTCCGCCCTCCGAGTCTGCTCCGAGAATCCCCGAGATAGGTTTTTTTATATACTCACCGCTCTGGAGCTCCGCCCTCCGAGTCTGCTCCGAGAATCCCCGAGATAGGTTTTTTTATATACTCACCGCTCTGGAACTCCGCCCTCCGAGTCTGCTCCACGAATCCCCGAGATAAGTTTTTTTGTATACTCACCGCTCTGGAACTCCGCCCTCCGAGTCTGCTCCGAGAATCCCCGAGATAGGTTTTTTTATATACTCACCGCTCTGGAACTTCACCCTCCGAGTCTGCTCCGAGAATCCCCGAGATAAGTTTTTTTATATACCCATCGCTCTGGAACTCCGCCCTCCGAGTCTGCTACGAGAATCCCCGAGGTACGTTTTTTTATCTACTAACCGCTCTGGAACTCCGCCCTCCGAGTCTGCTCCAAGAATCCCCGAGATAGGTTTTTTTATATACTCACCGCTCTGGAACTCCGCCCTCCGAGTCTGCTCCGAGAATCCCCGAGATAGATTTTTTTATCTTCTCACCGCTCTGGAACTCCGCCCTCCGAGACTGCTCCGAGAAACCCCGAGATAGGTTTTTTTATATACTCACCACTCTGGAACTCCGCCCTTCGAGTCTGCTCCGAGAATCCCCGAGATAAGTTTTTTTGTATACTCACCGCTCTGGAACTACGCCCTCCGAGTCTGCTCCGAGAATCCCCGAGATCGGTTTTTTTATATACTCACCGCTCTGGAACTCCGCCCTCCGAGTCTGCTCCGAGAATCCCCGAGATAAGTTTTTTTATCTTCTCACCGCTCTGGAACTCCGCCCTCCGAGTCTGCTCCGCGAATTCCCGAGATAAGTTTTTTTATATACTCACCGCTCTGGAACTCCGCCCTCCGAGTCTGCTCCGAGAATCCCCGAGATAAGTTTTTTTATATACTCACCGCTCTGGAACTCCGCCCTCCGAGTCTGCTCCGAGAATCCCCGAGATAAGTTTTTTTATATACTCACCGCTCTGGAACTCCGCCCTCCGAGTCTGATCCGAGAATCCCCGAGATAGGTTTTTTTATATACTCACCGCTCTGGAACTCCGCCCTCCGAGACTGCTCCGAGAATCCCCGAGATAAGTTTTTTATCTACTCACCGCTCTGGAACTCCGCCCTCCGAGTCTGCTCCGAGAATCCCCGAGATAGGTTTTTTTATATACTCACCTCTCTGGAACTCCGCCCTCCGAGTCTGCTCCGAGAATCCCCGAGATAGGTTTTTTTATATACTCACCGCTCTGGAACTCCGCCCTCCGAGTCTGCTCCGAGAATCCCCGAGATAAGTTTTTATATCTACTCACCGCTCTGGAACTCCGCCCTCCGAGTCTGCTCCGAGAATCCCCGAGATAGGTTTTTTTATATACTCACCGCTCTGGAGCTCCGCCCTCCGAGTCTGCTCCGAGAATCCCCGAGATAGGTTTTTTTATATACTCACCGCTCTGGAACTCCGCCCTCCGAGTCTGCTCCACGAATCCCTGAGATAAGTTTTTTTGTATACTCACCGCTCTGGAACTCCGCCCTCCGAGTCTGCTCCGAGAATCACCGAGATAGGTTTTTTTATATACTCACCGCTCTGGAACTTCACCCTCCGAGTCTGCTCCGAGAATCCCCGAGATAAGTTTTTTTATATACCCATCGCTCTGGAACTCCGCCCTCCGAGTCTGCTACGAGAATCCCCGAGATACGTTTTTTTATCTACTAACCGCTCTGGAACTCCGCCCTCCGAGTCTGCTCCAAGAATCCCCGAGATAGGTTTTTTTATATACTCACCGCTCTGGAACTCCGCCCTCCGAGTCTGCTCCGAGAATCCCCGAGATAGATTTTTTTATCTTCTCACCGCTCTGGAACTCCGCCCTCCGAGACTGCTCCGAGAAACCCCGAGATAGGTTTTTTTATATACTCACCACTCTGGAACTCCGCCCTCCGAGTCTGCTCCGAGAATCCCCGAGATACGTTTTTTTGTATACTCACCGCTCTGGAACTCCGCCCTCCGAGTCTGCTCCGAGAATCCCCGAGATAGGTTTTTTTAGATACTCACCGCTCTGGAACTCCGCCCTCCGAGTCAGCTCCGAGAATCCCCGAGATAAGTTTTTTTATCTTCTCACTGCTCTGGAACTCCGCCCTCCGAGTCTGCTCCGAGAATCCCCGAGATACGTTTTTTTATATACTCACCGCTCTGGAACTCCGCCCTCCGAGTCTGCTCCGAGAATCCCCGAAGTAAGTTTTTTTATATACTCACCGCTCTGGAACTCCGCCCTCCGAGTCTGCTCCGAGAATCGCCGAGATAAGTTTTCTTATATACTCACCGCTCTGGAACTCCGCCCTCCGAGTCTGATCCGAGAATCCCCGAGATAGGTATTTTTATATACTCACCGCTCTGGAACTCCGCCCTCCGAGACTGCTCCACGAATTCCCGAGATAGGTTTTTTTATATACTCACCGCTCTGGAACTCCGCCCTCCGAGTCTGATCCGAGAATCCCCGAGATAGGTTTTTTTATATTCTCACCGCTCTGGAACTCCGCCCTCCGAGTCTGCTCCGAGAATCCCCGAGATACGTTTTTTTATATACTCACCGCACTGGAACTCCGCCCACCGAGTCTGCTCCGAGAATCCCAGAGATAGGTTTTTTTATATACTCACCGCTCTGGAACTGCGCCCTCCGAGTCTGCTCCATGAATCCCCGAGATAAGTTTTTTTATCTTCTCACCGCTATGGAACTCCGCCCTCCGAGTCTGCTCCGAGAATCCCCGAGATACTTTTTTTTATATACTCACCGCACTGGAACTCCGCCCACCGAGTCTGCTCCGAGAATCCCCGAGATAGGTTTTTTTATATACTCACCGCTCTGGAACTGCGCCCTCCGAGTCTGCTCCATGAATCCCCGAGATAAGTTTTTTTATATACTCACCGCTCTGGAACTCCGCCCTCCGAGTCTGCTCCGAGAATCCCCGAGATAAGTTTTTTTATATACTCACCGCTCTGGAACTCCGCCCTCCGAGTCTGCTCCGAGAATCCCCGAGATACGTTTTTTTATATACTCACCGCTCTGGAACTCCGCCCTCCGAGTCTGCTCCGAGAATCCCCGAAGTAAGTTTTTTTATATACTCACCGCTCTGGAACTCCGCCCTCCGAGTCTGCTCCGAGAATCGCCGAGATAAGTTTTTTTATATACTCACCGCTCTGGAACTCCGCCCTCCGAGTCTGATCCGAGAATCCCCGAGATAGGTATTTTTATATACTCACCGCTCTGGAACTCCGCCCTCCGAGACTGCTCCACGAATTCCCGAGATAGGTTTTTTTATATACTCACCGCTCTGGAACTCCGCCCTCCGAGTCTGATCCGAGAATCCCCGAGATAGGTTTTTTTATATTCTCACCGCTCTGGAACTCCGCCCTCCGAGTCTGCTCCGAGAATCCCCGAGATACGTTTTTTTATATACTCACCGCACTGGAACTCCGCCCACCGAGTCTGCTCCGAGAATCCCAGAGATAGGTTTTTTTATATACTCACCGCTCTGGAACTGCGCCCTCCGAGTCTGCTCCATGAATCCCCGAGATAAGTTTTTTTATCTTCTCACCGCTATGGAACTCCGCCCTCCGAGTCTGCTCCGAGAATCCCCGAGATACTTTTTTTTATATACTCACCGCACTGGAACTCCGCCCACCGAGTCTGCTCCGAGAATCCCCGAGATAGGTTTTTTTATATACTCACCGCTCTGGAACTGCGCCCTCCGAGTCTGCTCCATGAATCCCCGAGATAAGTTTTTTTATATACTCACCGCTCTGGAACTCCGCCCTCCGAGTCTGCTCCGAGAATCCCCGAGATAAGTTTTTTTATATACTCACCGCTCTGGAAATCCGCCCTCCGAGTCTGATCCGAGAATCCCCGACATAGGTTTTTTTATATACTCACCGCTCTGGAACTACGCCCTCCGAGACAGCTCCACGAATTCCCGAGATAGGTTTTTTTATATACTCACCGCTCTGGAACTCCGCCCTCCGAGTCTGCTCCGAGAATCCCCGAGATAGGTTTTTTTATATTCTCACCGCTCTGGAACTCCGCCCTCCGAGTCTGCTCCGAGAATCCCGGAGATACGTTTTTTTATATACTCACCGCACTGGAACTCAGCCCACCGAGTCTGCTCCGAGAATCCCCGAGATAGGTTTTTTTATATACTCACCGCTCTGGAACTGCGCCCTCAGAGTCTGCTCCATGAATCCCCGAGATAAGTTTTTTTATCTACTCACCGCTATGGAACTCCGCCCACCGAGTCTGCTCCGAGAATCCCCGAGATAAGTTTTTTATCTACTCACCGCTATGGAACTCCGCCCTCCGAGTCTGCTCCGAGAATCCCCGAGATAAGTTTTTTTATCTACTCACCGCTATGGAACTCCGCCCTCCGAGTCTGCTCCACGAAACCCCGAGATAGGTTTTTTTATATACTCACCGCTCTGGAACTCCGCCCTCCGAGTCTGCTCCGAGAATCCCCGAGATAGGTTTTTTTATATACTCACCGCTCTGGAACTCCGCCCTCCGAGTCTGCTCCGAGAATCCCCGAGATAGGTTTTTTTATATACTCACCGCTCTGGAACTCCGCCTACCGAGTCTGCTCCGAGAATCCCCGAGATAGGTTTTTTTATATACTCACCGCTCTGGAACTCCGCCCTCCGAGTCTGCTCCAAGAATCCCCGAGATAAGTTTTTTTATCTACTCACCGCTATGGAACTCCGCCCACCGAGTCTGCTCCGAGAATCCCCGAGATAAGTTTTTTTATCTACACACCGCTATGGAACTCCGCCCACCGAATCTGCTCCGAGAATCCCCGAGATAAGTTTTTTTATCTTCTCAGCGCTCTGGAACTCCACCCGCCGAGTCTGCTCCGAGAATCCCCGAGATAAGTTTTTTTATATACTCACCGCTCTGGAACTCCGCCCTCCGAGTCTGCTCCGAGAATCCCCGAGATAGGTTTTTTTATATACTCACCGCTCTGGAACTCCGCCCTCCGAGTCTGCTCCGAGAATCCCCGAGATAGGTTTTTTTATATACTCACCGCTCTGGAACTCCGCCCTCCGAGTCTGCTCCACGAATCCCCGAGATAGGTTTTTTTATATACTCACCGCTCTGGAACTCCGCCCTCCGAGTCTGCTCCGAGAATCCCCGAGGTAGGTTTTTTTATATACTCACCGCTCTGGAACTCCGCCCTCCGAGTCTGCTCCGAGAATCCCCGAGATAAGTTTTTTTATATACTCACCGCTCTGGAACTCCGCCCTCCGAGTCTGATCCGAGAATCCCCGACATAGATTTTTTTATATTCTCACCGCTCTGGAACTCCGCCCTCCGAGTCTGCTCCGCGAATCCCCGAGATACGTTTTTTTATATACTCACCGCACTGGAACTCCGCCCACCGAGTCTGCTCCGAGAATCCCCGAGATAGGTTTTTTTATATACTCACCGCTCTGGAACTACGCCCTCCGAGTCTGCTCCATGAATCCCCGAGATAAGTTTTTTTATCTACTCACCGCTATGGAACTCCGCCCACCGAGTCTGCTCCGAGAATCCCCGAGATAAGTTTTTTATCTACTCACCGCTATGGAACTCCGCCCTCCGAGTCTGCTCCGAGAATCCCCGAGATAAGATTTTTTATCTTCTCACCGCTCTGGAACTCCGCCTCCGAGTCTGCTCCGAGAATCCCCGAGATAAGTTTTTTTATATACTCACCGCTCTGGAACTCCGCCCGCCGAGTCTGCTCCGAGAATCCCCGAGATAGGTTTTTTTATATACTCACCGCTCTGGAACTCCGCCCTCCGAGTCTGCTCCGAGAATCCCCGAGATAGGTTTTTTTATATACTCACCGCTCTGGAACTCCGCCCTCCGGGTCTGCTCCACGAATCCCCGAGATAGGTTTTTTTATATACTCACCGCTCTGGAACTCTGCACTCCGAGTCTGCTCCACGAAACACCGAGATAGGTTTTTTTATATACTCACCGCTCTGGAACTCCGCCCTCCGAGTCTGCTCCGAGAATCCCCGAGATAGGTTTTTTTATATACTCACCGCTCTGGAACTCCGCCCTCCGAGTCTGCTCCGAGAATCCCCGAGATAGGTTTTTTTATATACTCACCGCTCTGGAACTCCGCCCTCCGAGTCTGCTCCAAGAATCCCCGAGATAAGTTTTTTTATCTACTCACCGCTATGGAACTCCGCCCACCGAGTCTGCTCCGAGAATCCCCGAGATAAGTTTTTTTATCTACACACCGCTATGGAACTCCGCCCACCGAATCTGCTCCGAGAATCCCCGAGATAAGTTTTTTTATCTTCTCACCGCTCTGGAACTCCACCCGCCGAGTCTGCTCCGAGAATCCCCGAGATAGGTTTTTTTATATACTCACCGCTCTGGAACTCCGCCCTCCGAGTCTGCTCCGAGAATCCCCGAGATAGGTTTTTTTATATACTCACCGCTCTGGAACTCCGCCCTCCGAGTCTGCTCCACGAATCCCCGAGATAGGTTTTTTTATATACTCACCGCTCTGGAACTCCGCCCTCCGAGTCTGCTCCGAGAATCCCCGAGGTAGGTTTTTTTATATACTCACCGCTATGGAACTCCGCCCACCGAGTCTGCTCCGAGAATCCCCGAGATAAGTTTTTTATCTACTCACCGCTATGGAACTCCGCCCTCCGAGTCTGCTCCGAGAATCCCCGAGATAAGTTTTTTTATCTACTCACCGCTCTGGAACTCCGCCCTCCGAGTCTGCTCCGAGAATCCCCGAGATAGGTTTTTTTATATTCTCACCGCTCTGGAACTCCGCCCTCCGAGTCTGCTCCGAGAATCCCGGAGATACGTTTTTTTATATACTCACCGCACTGGAACTCAGCCCACCGAGTCTGCTCCGAGAATCCCCGAGATAGGTTTTTTTATATACTCACCGCTCTGGAACTGCGCCCTCAGAGTCTGCTCCATGAATCCCCGAGATAAGTTTTTTTATCTACTCACCGCTATGGAACTCCGCCCACCGAGTCTGCTCCGAGAATCCCCGAGATAAGTTTTTTATCTACTCACCGCTATGGAACTCCGCCCTCCGAGTCTGCTCCGAGAATCCCCGAGATAAGTTTTTTTATCTACTCACCGCTATGGAACTCCGCCCTCCGAGTCTGCTCCACGAAACCCCGAGATAGGTTTTTTTATATACTCACCGCTCTGGAACTCCGCCCTCCGAGTCTGCTCCGAGAATCCCCGAGATAGGTTTTTTTATATACTCACCGCTCTGGAACTCCGCCCTCCGAGTCTGCTCCGAGAATCCCCGAGATAGGTTTTTTTATATACTCACCGCTCTGGAACTCCGCCTACCGAGTCTGCTCCGAGAATCCCCGAGATAGGTTTTTTTATATACTCACCGCTCTGGAACTCCGCCCTCCGAGTCTGCTCCAAGAATCCCCGAGATAAGTTTTTTTATCTACTCACCGCTATGGAACTCCGCCCACCGAGTCTGCTCCGAGAATCCCCGAGATAAGTTTTTTTATCTACACACCGCTATGGAACTCCGCCCACCGAATCTGCTCCGAGAATCCCCGAGATAAGTTTTTTTATCTTCTCACCGCTCTGGAACTCCACCCGCCGAGTCTGCTCCGAGAATCCCCGAGATAAGTTTTTTTATATACTCACTGCTCTGGAACTCCGCCCTCCGAGTCTGCTCCGAGAATCCCCGAGATAGGTTTTTTTATATACTCACCGCTCTGGAACTCCGCCCTCCGAGTCTGCTCCGAGAATCCCCGAGATAGGTTTTTTTATATACTCACCGCTCTGGAACTCCGCCCTCCGAGTCTGCTCCACGAATCCCCGAGATAGGTTTTTTTATATACTCACCGCTCTGGAACTCCGCCCTCCGAGTCTGCTCCGAGAATCCCCGAGGTAGGTTTTTTTATATACTCACCGCTCTGGAACTCCGCCCTCCGAGTCTGCTCCGAGAATCCCCGAGATAAGTTTTTTTATATACTCACCGCTCTGGAACTCCGCCCTCCGAGTCTGATCCGAGAATCCCCGACATAGATTTTTTTATATTCTCACCGCTCTGGAACTCCGCCCTCCGAGTCTGCTCCGCGAATCCCCGAGATACGTTTTTTTATATACTCACCGCACTGGAACTCCGCCCACCGAGTCTGCTCCGAGAATCCCCGAGATAGGTTTTTTTATATACTCACCGCTCTGGAACTACGCCCTCCGAGTCTGCTCCATGAATCCCCGAGATAAGTTTTTTTATCTACTCACCGCTATGGAACTCCGCCCACCGAGTCTGCTCCGAGAATCCCCGAGATAAGTTTTTTATCTACTCACCGCTATGGAACTCCGCCCTCCGAGTCTGCTCCGAGAATCCCCGAGATAAGATTTTTTATCTTCTCACCGCTCTGGAACTCCGCCCTCCGAGTCTGCTCCGAGAATCCCCGAGATAAGTTTTTTTATATACTCACCGCTCTGGAACTCCGCCCGCCGAGTCTGCTCCGAGAATCCCCGAGATAGGTTTTTTTATATACTCACCGCTCTGGAACTCCGCCCTCCGAGTCTGCTCCGAGAATCCCCGAGATAGGTTTTTTTATATACTCACCGCTCTGGAACTCCGCCCTCCGGGTCTGCTCCACGAATCCCCGAGATAGGTTTTTTTATATACTCACCGCTCTGGAACTCTGCACTCCGAGTCTGCTCCACGAAACACCGAGATAGGTTTTTTTATATACTCACCGCTCTGGAACTCCGCCCTCCGAGTCTGCTCCGAGAATCCCCGAGATAGGTTTTTTTATATACTCACCGCTCTGGAACTCCGCCCTCCGAGTCTGCTCCGAGAATCCCCGAGATAGGTTTTTTTATATACTCACCGCTCTGGAACTCCGCCCTCCGAGTCTGCTCCAAGAATCCCCGAGATAAGTTTTTTTATCTACTCACCGCTATGGAACTCCGCCCACCGAGTCTGCTCCGAGAATCCCCGAGATAAGTTTTTTTATCTACACACCGCTATGGAACTCCGCCCACCGAATCTGCTCCGAGAATCCCCGAGATAAGTTTTTTTATCTTCTCACCGCTCTGGAACTCCACCCGCCGAGTCTGCTCCGAGAATCCCCGAGATAGGTTTTTTTATATACTCACCGCTCTGGAACTCCGCCCTCCGAGTCTGCTCCGAGAATCCCCGAGATAGGTTTTTTTATATACTCACCGCTCTGGAACTCCGCCCTCCGAGTCTGCTCCACGAATCCCCGAGATAGGTTTTTTTATATACTCACCGCTCTGGAACTCCGCCCTCCGAGTCTGCTCCGAGAATCCCCGAGGTAGGTTTTTTTATATACTCACCGCTATGGAACTCCGCCCACCGAGTCTGCTCCGAGAATCCCCGAGATAAGTTTTTTATCTACTCACCGCTATGGAACTCCGCCCTCCGAGTCTGCTCCGAGAATCCCCGAGATAAGTTTTTTTATCTACTCACCGCTATGGAACTCCGCCCTCCGAGTCTGCTCCACGAAACCCCGAGATAGGTTTTTTTATATACTCACCGCTCTGGAACTCCGCCCTCCGAGTCTGCTCCGAGAATCCCCGAGATAGGTTTTTTTATATACTCACCGCTCTGGAACTCCGCCCTCCGAGTCTGCTCCGAGAATCCCCGAGATAGGTTTTTTTATATACTCACCGCTCTGGAACTCCGCCTACCGAGTCTGCTCCGGTAATCCCCGAGATAGGTTTTTTTTATATACTCACCGCTCTGGAACTCCGCCCTCCGAGTCTGCTCCAAGAATCCCCGAGATAAGTTTTTTTATCTACTCACCGCTATGGAACTCCGCCCACCGAGTCTGCTCCGAGAATCCCCGAGATAGGTTTTTTTATCTACACACCGCTATGGAACTCCGCATACCGAATCTGCTCCGAGAATCCCCGAGATAAGTTTTTTTATCTTCTCACCGCTCTGGAACTCCACCCGCCGAGTCTGCTCCGAGAATCCCCGAGATAAGTTTTTTTATATACTCACCGCTCTGGAACTCCGCCCTCCGAGTCTGCTCCGAGAATCCCCGAGATAGGTTTTTTTATATACTCACCGCTCTGGAACTCCGCCCTCCGAGTCTGCTCCGAGAATCCCCGAGATAGGTTTTTTTATATACTCACCGCTCTGGAACTCCGCCCTCCGAGTCTGCTCCACGAATCCCCGAGATAGGTTTTTTTATATACTCACCGCTCTGGAACTCCGCCCTCCGAGTCTGCTCCGAGAATCCCCGAGGTAGGTTTTTTTATATACTCACCGCTCTGGAACTCCGCCCTCCGAGTCTGCTCCGAGAATCCCCGAGATAAGTTTTTTTATATACTCACCGCTCTGGAACTCCGCCCTCCGAGTCTGATCCGAGAATCCCCGACATAGGTTTTTTTATATACTCACCGCTCTGGAACTACGCCCTCCGAGACTGCTCCACGAATTCCCGAGATAGGTTTTTTTATATGCTCACCGCTCTGGAACTCCGCCCTCCGAGTCTGCTCCGAGAATCCCCGAGATAGGTTTTTTTATATTCTCACCGCTCTGGAACTCCGCCCTCCGAGTCTGCTCCGCGAATCCCCGAGATACGTTTTTTTATATACTCACCGCACTGGAACTCCGCCCACCGAGTCTGCTCCGAGAATCCCCGAGATAGGTTTTTTTATATACTCACCGCTCTGGAACTACGCCCTCCGAGTCTGCTCCGAGAATCCCCGAGATAGGTTTTTTTATATACTCACCGCTCTGGAACTCCGCCCTCCGAGTCTGCTCCATGAATCCCCGAGATAAGTTTTTTTATCTACTCACCGCTATGGAACTCCGCCCACCGAGTCTGCTCCGAGAATCCCCGAGATAAGTTTTTTATCTACTCACCGCTATGGAACTCCGCCCTCCGAGTCTGCTCCGAGAATCCCCGAGATAAGATTTTTTATCTTCTCACCGCTCTGGAACTCCGCCCTCCGAGTCTGCTCCGAGAATCCCCGAGATAAGTTTTTTTATATACTCACCGCTCTGGAACTCCGCCCTCCGAGTCTGCTCCGAGAATCCCCGAGATAAGTTTTTTTATATACTCACCGCTCTGGAACTCCGCCCTCCGAGTCTGTTCCGAGAATCCCCGAGATAGGTTTTTTTATATACTCACCGCTCTGGAACTCCGCCCTCCGGGTCTGCTCCACGAATCCCCGAGATTGGTTTTTTTATATACTCACCGCTCTGGAACTCCGCCCTCCGAGTCTGCTCCACGAAACACCGAGATAGGTTTTTTTATATACTCACCGCTCTGGAACTCCGCCCTCCGAGTCTGCTCCGAGAATCCCCGAGATAGGTTTTTTTATATACTCACCGCTCTGGAACTCCGCCCTCCGAGTCTGCTCCGAGAATCCCCGAGATAGGTTTTTTTATATACTCACCGCTCTGGAACTCCGCCTACCGAGTCTGCTCCGAGAATCCCCGAGATAGGTTTTTTTATATACTCACCGCTCTGGAACTCCGCCCTCCGAGTCTGCTCCAAGAATCCCCGAGATAAGTTTTTTTATCTACACTCCGCTATGGAACTCCGCCCACCGTATCTGCTCCGAGAATCCCCGAGATAAGTTTTTTTATCTTCTCACCGCTCTGGAACTCCACCCGCCGAGTCTGCTCCGAGAATCCCCGAGATAAGTTTTTTTATATACTCACCGCTCTGGAACTCCGCCCTCCGGGTCTGCTCCGAGAATCCCCGAGATAGGTTTTTTTATATACTCACCGCTCTGGAACTCCGCCCTCCGAGTCTGCTCCGAGAATCCCCGAGATAGGTTTTTTTATATACTCACCGCTCTGGAACTCCGCCCTCCGAGTCTGCTCCACGAATCCCCGAGATAGGTTTTTTTATATACTCACCGCTGTGGAACTCCGCCCTCCGAGTCTGCTCCGAGAATCCCCGAGGTAGGTTTTTTTATATACTCACCGCTCTGGCACTCCGCCCTCCGAGTCTGCTCCGAGAATCACCGAGATAGGTTTTTTAGATACTCACCGCGCCGGAACTCCGCCCTCCGAATCTGCTCCGAGAATCCCCGAGATAAGTTTTTTTATATACTCACCGCTCCGGAACTCCGCCCTCCGACTCTGCTCCGAGAATCCCCGAGATAGGTTTTTTTTATATACTCACCGCTCTGGAACTCCGCCCTCCGAGTCTGCTCCGAGAATCCCCGAGATAGGTTTTTTTATATACTCACCGCTCTGGAACTTCGCCCTCCGAGTCTGCTCCGAGAATCCCCGAGATAAGTTTTTTGATATACTCACCGCTCTGGAACTCCGCCCTCCGAGTCTGCTGCGAGAATCCCCGAGATAAGTTTTTTTATCTACTCACCGCTCTGGAACTCCTCCCTCCGATTCTGCTCCGAGAATCCCCGAGATAGGTTTTTTTATATACTCACCGCTCTGGAACTCCGCACTCCGAGTCTGATCTGAGAATCCCCGAGATAAGTTTTTTTATATAATCACCGCTCTGGAACTCCGCCCTCCGAGTCTGCTCCGCGAATCCCCGAGATAAGTTTTTTCATATGCTCACCGCTCTGGAACTCCGCCCTCCGAGTCTGCTCCACGAATCCCCGAGATAGGTTTTTTTATATGCTCACCGCTCTGGAACTCCGCCCTCCGAGTCTGCTCCACGAAACACCGAGATAGGTTTTTTTATATACTCACCGCTCTTGAACTCCGCCCTCCGAGTCTGCTCCGAGAATCTCCGAGATAGGTTTTTTTATATACTCACCGCTCTGGAACTCCGCCCTCCGAGACTGCTCCGAGAATCCCCGAGATAGGTTTTTTTATATACTCACCGCTCTGGAACTCCGCCTACCGAGTCTGCTCCGAGAATCCCCGAGATAGGTTTTTTTATATACTCACCGCTCTGGAACTCCGCCCTCCGAGTCTGCTCCAAGAATCCCCGAGATAAGTTTTTTTATCTACTCACCGCTATGGAACTCCGCCCACCGAGTCTGCTCCGAGAATCCCCGAGATAAGTTTTTTTATCTACACACCGCTATGGAACTCCGCCCACCGAATCTGCTCCGAGAATCCCCGAGATAAGTTTTTTTATCTTCTCACCGCTCTGGAACTCCACCCGCCGAGTCTGCTCCGAGAATCCCCGAGATAAGTTTTTTTATATACTCACCGCACTGGAACACCGCCCTCCGAGTCTGCTCCGAGAATCCCCGAGATAGGTTTTTTTATATACTCACCGCTCTGGAACTCCGCCCTCCGAGTCTGCTCCGAGAATCCCCGAGATAGGTTTTTTTATATACTCACCGCTCTGGAACTCCGCCCTCCGAGTCTGCTCCACGAATCCCCGAGATAGGTTTTTTTATATACTCACCGCTCTGGAACTCCGCCTTCCGAGTCTGCTCCGAGAATCCCCGAGGTAGGTTTTTTTATATACTCACCGCTCTGGCACTCCGCCCTCCGAGTCTGCTCTGAGAATCACCGAGATAGGTTTTTTAGATACTCACCGCGCCGGAACTCCGCCCTCCGAATCTGCTCCGAGAATCCCCGAGATAAGTTTTTTTATATACTCACCGCTCCGGAACTCCGCCCTCCGACTCTGCTCCGAGAATCCCCGAGATAGGTTTTTTTATATACTCACCGCTCTGGAACTCCGCCCTCCGAGTCTGCTCCGAGAATCCCCGAGATAGGTTTTTTTATATACTCACCGCTCTGGAACTTCGCCCTCCGAGTCTGCTCCGAGAATCCCCGAGATAAGTTTTTTTATATACTCACCGCTCTGGAACTCCGCCCTCCGAGTCTGCTCCGAGAATCCCCGAGATAAGTTTTTTTATCTACTCACCGCTCTGGAACTCCTCCCTCCGATTCTGCTCCGAGAATCCCCGAGATAGGTTTTTTTATATACTCACCGCTCTGGAACTCCGCCCTCCGAGTCTGATCTGAGAATCCCCGAGATAAGTTTTTTTATATAATCACCGCTCTGGAACTCCGACCTCCGAGTCTGCTCCGCGAATCCCCGAGATAAGTTTTTTCATATGCTCACCGCTCTGGAACTCCGCCCTCCGAGTCTGCTCCGCGAATCCCCGAGATAGGTTTTTTTATATACTCACCGCTCTGGAACTCCGCCCTCCGAGTCTGCTCCGAGAATCCCCGAGATAAGTTTTTTTATATACTCACCGCTCTGGAACTCCGCCCTCCGAGTCTGCTCCGAGAATCCCCGAGATAAGTTTTTTTATATACTCACCCCTCTGGAACTCCGCCCTCCGAGTCCGCTCCGAGAATCCCCGAGATATGTTTTTTTATCTACTCACCGCTCCGGAACTCCGCCCTCCGAGTCTGCTCCGCGAATCCCCGAGATAAGTTTTTTTATATACTCACCGCTCTGGAACTCCGCCCTCCGAGTCTGCTCCGAGAATCCCCGAGATAGGTTTTTTTATATACTCACCACTCTGGAACTCCGCCCTCCGAGTCTGCTCCGAGAATCCCCGAGATAGGTTTTGTAAGATACTCACCGCTCTGGAATTCCGCCCTCCGAGTCTGCTCCGAGAATCCCCGAGATAAGTTTTTTTATATACTCACCGCTCTGGAACTCCGCCCTCCGAGTCTGCTCCGAGAATCCCCGAGATAGGTTTTTTTATATACTCACCGCTCCGGAACTCCGCCCTCCGAGTCTGCTCCGAGAATCCCCGAGATAGGTTTTTTTATTCTCACCACTCTGGAACTCCGCCCTCCGAGTCTGCTCCGAGAATCCCCGAGATAGGTTTTTTTATATACTCACCGCTCTGGAACTCCGCCCTCCGAGTCTGCTCCGAGAATCCCCGAGATAAGTTTTTTTATATACTCACCGCTCTGGAACTCCGCCCTCCGAGTCTGCTCCGAGAATCGCCGAGATAGATTTTTTTATCTTCTCACCACTCTGGAACTCCGCCCTCTGAGACTGCTCCGAGAAACCCCGAGATAGGTTTTTTTATATACTCACCACTCTGGAACTCCGCCCTCCGAGTCTGCTCCGAGAATCCCCGAGATAAGTTTTTTTGTTTACTGACCGATCTGGAACTCCGCCCTCCGAGTCTGCTCCGAGAATCCCCGAGATAAGTTTTTTTATATACTCACCGCTCTGGAACTCCGCCCTTCGAGTCTGCTCCGAGAATCCCCGAGATAAGTTTTTTTATCTTCTCACCGCTCTGGAACTCCGCCCTCCGAGTCTGCTCCGAGAATCCCCGAGATAAGTTTTTTTATATACTCACCGCTCTGGAACTCCGCCCTCCGAGTCTGCTCCGAGAATCCCCGAGATAGGTTTTTTTATATACTCACCGCTCTGGAACTCCGCCCTCCGAGTCTGCTCCGAGAATCGCCGAGATAAGTTTTTTTATATACTCACCGCTCTGGAACTCCGCCCTCCGAGTCTGCTCCGAGAATCCCCGAGATAAGTTTTTTTCTATACTCACCGCTATGGAACTCCGCCCTCCGAGTCTGATCCGAGAATCCCCGAGATAGGTTTTTTTATATACTCACCGCTCTGGAACTCCGCCCTCCGAGTCTGCTCCACGAATTCCCGAGATAGGTTTTTTTATATACTCACCGCTCTGGAACTCCGCCCTCCGAGTCTGCTCCGAGAATCCCCGAGATAGGTTTTTTTATATTCTCACCGCTCTGGAACTCCGCCCTCCGAGTCTGCTCCGAGAATCCCCGAGATACGTTTTTTTATATACTCACCGCACTGGAACTCCGCCCACCGAGTCTGCTCCGAGAATCCCCGAGATAGTTTTTTTTTATATACTCACCGCTCAGGAACTGCGCCCTCCGAGTCTGCTCCAAGAATCCCCGAGATAAGTTTTTTTATCTACTCACCGCTATGGAACTCCGCCCACCGAGTCTGCTCCGAGAATCCCCGAGATAAGTTTTTTATCTACTCACCGCTATGGAACTCCGCCCTCCGAGTCTGCTCCGAGAATCCCCGAGATAAGATTTTTTATCTTCTCACCGCTCTGGAACTCCGCCCTCCGAGTCTGCTCCGAGAATCCCCGAGATAAGTTTTTTTATATACTCACCGCTCTGGAACTCCGCCCGCCGAGTCTGCTCCGAGAATCCCCGAGATAGGTTTTTTTATATACTCACCGCCCTGGAACTCCGCCCTCCAAGTCTGCTCCGAGAATCCCCGAGATAGGTTTTTTTATATACTCACCGCTATGGAACTCCGCCCTCCGAGTCTGCTCCACAAATCCCCGAGATAGGTTTTTTTATATACTCACCGCACTGGAACTCCGCCCTCCGAGTCTGCTCCGAGAATCCCCGAGATAGGTTTTTTTATATACTCACCGCTCTGGAACTCCGCCCTCCGAGTCTGCTCCACGAAACCCCGAGATAGGTTTTTTTATATACTCACCGCTCTGGAACTCCGCCCTCCGAGTCTGCTCCGAGAATCCCCGAGATAGGTTTTTTTATATACTCACCGCTCTGGAACTCCGCCCTCCGAGTCAGCTCCGAGAATCCCCGAGATAGGTTTTTTTATATACTCACCGCTCTGGAACTCCGCCCTCCGAGTCTGCTCCGAGAATCCCCGAGATAGGTTTTTTTATATACTCACCGCTCCGGAACTCCGCCCTCCGAGTCTGCTCCGAGAATCCCCGAGATAGGTTTTTTTATTCTCACCACTCTGGAACTCCGCCCTCCGAGTCTGCTCCGAGAATCCCCGAGATAGGTTTTTTTATATACTCACCGCTCTGGAACTCCGCCCTCCGAGTCTGCTCCGAGAATCCCCGAGATAAGTTTTTTTATATACTCACCGCTCTGGAACTCCGCCCTCCGAGTCTGCTCCGAGAATCGCCGAGATAGATTTTTTTATCTTCTCACCACTCTGGAACTCCGCCCTCTGAGACTGCTCCGAGAAACCCCGAGATAGGTTTTTTTATATACTCACCACTCTGGAACTCCGCCCTCCGAGTCTGCTCCGAGAATCCCCGAGATAAGTTTTTTTGTTTACTGACCGATCTGGAACTCCGCCCTCCGAGTCTGCTCCGAGAATCCCCGAGATAAGTTTTTTTATATACTCACCGCTCTGGAACTCCGCCCTTCGAGTCTGCTCCGAGAATCCCCGAGATAAGTTTTTTTATCTTCTCACCGCTCTGGAACTCCGCCCTCCGAGTCTGCTCCGAGAATCCCCGAGATAAGTTTTTTTATATACTCACCGCTCTGGAACTCCGCCCTCCGAGTCTGCTCCGAGAATCCCCGAGATAGGTTTTTTTATATACTCACCGCTCTGGAACTCCGCCCTCCGAGTCTGCTCCGAGAATCGCCGAGATAAGTTTTTTTATATACTCACCGCTCTGGAACTCCGCCCTCCGAGTCTGCTCCGAGAATCCCCGAGATAAGTTTTTTTCTATACTCACCGCTATGGAACTCCGCCCTCCGAGTCTGATCCGAGAATCCCCGAGATAGGTTTTTTTATATACTCACCGCTCTGGAACTCCGCCCTCCGAGTCTGCTCCACGAATTCCCGAGATAGGTTTTTTTATATACTCACCGCTCTGGAACTCCGCCCTCCGAGTCTGCTCCGAGAATCCCCGAGATAGGTTTTTTTATATTCTCACCGCTCTGGAACTCCGCCCTCCGAGTCTGCTCCGAGAATCCCCGAGATACGTTTTTTTATATACTCACCGCACTGGAACTCCGCCCACCGAGTCTGCTCCGAGAATCCCCGAGATAGTTTTTTTTTATATACTCACCGCTCAGGAACTGCGCCCTCCGAGTCTGCTCCAAGAATCCCCGAGATAAGTTTTTTTATCTACTCACCGCTATGGAACTCCGCCCACCGAGTCTGCTCCGAGAATCCCCGAGATAAGTTTTTTATCTACTCACCGCTATGGAACTCCGCCCTCCGAGTCTGCTCCGAGAATCCCCGAGATAAGATTTTTTATCTTCTCACCGCTCTGGAACTCCGCCCTCCGAGTCTGCTCCGAGAATCCCCGAGATAAGTTTTTTTATATACTCACCGCTCTGGAACTCCGCCCGCCGAGTCTGCTCCGAGAATCCCCGAGATAGGTTTTTTTATATACTCACCGCCCTGGAACTCCGCCCTCCAAGTCTGCTCCGAGAATCCCCGAGATAGGTTTTTTTATATACTCACCGCTATGGAACTCCGCCCTCCGAGTCTGCTCCACAAATCCCCGAGATAGGTTTTTTTATATACTCACCGCACTGGAACTCCGCCCTCCGAGTCTGCTCCGAGAATCCCCGAGATAGGTTTTTTTATATACTCACCGCTCTGGAACTCCGCCCTCCGAGTCTGCTCCACGAAACCCCGAGATAGGTTTTTTTATATACTCACCGCTCTGGAACTCCGCCCTCCGAGTCTGCTCCGAGAATCCCCGAGATAGGTTTTTTTATATACTCACCGCTCTGGAACTCCGCCCTCCGAGTCAGCTCCGAGAATCCCCGAGATAGGTTTTTTTATATACTCACCGCTCTGGAACTCCGCCCTCCGAGTCTGCTCCGAGAATCCCCGAGATAGGTTTTTTTATATACTCACCGCTCTGGAACTCCGCCCTCCGAGTCTGCTCCGTGAATCCCCGAGATAGGTTTTTTTATATACTCACCGCTCTGGAACTCCGCCCACCGAGTCTGCTCCGAGAATCCCCGAGATAGGTTTTTTTATATACTCACCACTCTGGAACTCCGCCCTCCGAGTCTGCTCCGAGAATCCCCGAGATAGGTTTTGTAAGATACTCACCGCTCTGGAATTCCGCCCTCCGAGTCTGCTCCGAGAATCCCCGAGATAAGTTTTTTTATATACTCACCGCTCTGGAACTCCGCCCTCCGAGTCTGCTCCGAGAATCCCCGAGATAGGTTTTTTTATATACTCACCGCTCCGGAACTCCGCCCTCCGAGTCTGCTCCGAGAATCCCCGAGATAGGTTTTTTTATTCTCACCACTCTGGAACTCCGCCCTCCGAGTCTGCTCCGAGAATCCCCGAGATAGGTTTTTTTATATGCTCACCGCTCTGGAACTCCGCCCTCCGAGTCTGCTCCTAGAATCCCCGAGATAAGTTTTTTTATATACTCACCGCTCTGGAACTCCGCCCTCCGCGTCTGCTCCGAGAATCCCCGAGATAGGCTTTTTTATATACTCACCGCTCTGGAACTCCGCCCTCCGAGTCTGCTCCGAGAATCCCCGAGATAGGTTTTTTTATATACTCACCGCTCTGGAACTCCGCCCTCCGAGTCAGCTCCACGAATCCCCGAGATAGGTTTTTTTATATACTCACCGCTCTGGAACTCCGCCCTCCGAGTCTGCTCCGAGAATCCCCGAGATAAGTTTTTTTGTATACTCACCGCTCTGGAACTCCGCCCTCCGAGTCTGCTCCGAGAATCCCCGAGATAGGTTTTTTATATACTCACCGCTCTGGAACTCCGCCCTCCGAGTCTGCTCCGAGAATCCCCGAGATATGTTTTTTTATATACTCACCGCTCTGGAACTCCGCCCTCCGAGTCTGCTCCGAGAATCCCCGAGATACGTTTTTTTATCTACACACCGCTCTGGAACTCCGCCCTCCGAGTCTGCTCCGAGAATCCCCGAGATAGGTTTTTTTATATACTCACCGCTCTGGAACTCCGCCCTGCGAGTCTGCTCCGAGAATCGCCTAGATAGATTTTTTTATCTTCTCACCGCTCTGGAACTCCGCCCTCTGAGTCTGCTCCGAGAATCCCCGAGATAGGTTTTTTTATAAACTCAACACTCTGGAACTCCGCCCTCCGAGTCTGCTCCGAGAATCCCCGAGATAAGTTTTTTTGTTTACTGACCGATCTGGAACTCCGCCCTCCGAGTCTGCTCCGAGAATCCCCGAGATAGGTTTTTTTATATACTCACCGCTCTGGAACTCCGCCCTCCGAGTCTGCTCCGAGAATCCCCGAGATAAGTTTTTTTATCTTCTCACCGCTCTGGAACTCCGCCCTCCGAGTCTGCTCCGAGAATCCCCGAGATAAGTTTTTTTATATACTCACCGCTCTGGAACTCCGCCCTCCGAGTCTGCTCCGAGAATCCCCGAGATAGGTTTTTTTATATACTCACCACTCTGGAACTCCGCCCTCCGAGTCTGCTCCGAGAATCCCCGAGATAGGTTTTGTAAGATACTCACCGCTCTGGAATTCCGCCCTCCGAGTCTGCTCCGAGAATCCCCGAGATAAGTTTTTTTATATACTCACCGCTCTGGAACTCCGCCCTCCGAGTCTGCTCCGAGAATCCCCGAGATAGGTTTTTTTATATACTCACCGCTCCGGAACTCCGCCCTCCGAGTCTGCTCCGAGAATCCCCGAGATAGGTTTTTTTATTCTCACCACTCTGGAACTCCGCCCTCCGAGTCTGCTCCGAGAATCCCCGAGATAGGTTTTTTTATATGCTCACCGCTCTGGAACTCCGCCCTCCGAGTCTGCTCCTAGAATCCCCGAGATAAGTTTTTTTATATACTCACCGCTCTGGAACTCCGCCCTCCGCGTCTGCTCCGAGAATCCCCGAGATAGGCTTTTTTATATACTCACCGCTCTGGAACTCCGCCCTCCGAGTCTGCTCCGAGAATCCCCGAGATAGGTTTTTTTATATACTCACCGCTCTGGAACTCCGCCCTCCGAGTCAGCTCCACGAATCCCCGAGATAGGTTTTTTTATATACTCACCGCTCTGGAACTCCGCCCTCCGAGTCTGCTCCGAGAATCCCCGAGATAAGTTTTTTTGTATACTCACCGCTCTGGAACTCCGCCCTCCGAGTCTGCTCCGAGAATCCCCGAGATAGGTTTTTTATATACTCACCGCTCTGGAACTCCGCCCTCCGAGTCTGCTCCGAGAATCCCCGAGATATGTTTTTTTATATACTCACCGCACTGGAACTCCGCCCTCCGAGTCTGCTCCGAGAATCCCCGAGATACGTTTTTTTATCTACTCACCGCTCTGGAACTCCGCCCTCCGAGTCTGTTCCGAGAATCCCCGAGATAGGTTTTTTTATATACTCACCGCTCTGGAACTCCGCCCTGCGAGTCTGCTCCGAGAATCGCCTAGATAGATTTTTTTATCTTCTCACCGCTCTGGAACTCCGCCCTCTGAGTCTGCTCCGAGAATCCCCGAGATAGGTTTTTTTATAAACTCAACACTCTGGAACTCCGCCCTCCGAGTCTGCTCCGAGAATCCCCGAGATAAGTTTTTTTGTTTACTGACCGATCTGGAACTCCGCCCTCCGAGTCTGCTCCGAGAATCCCCGAGATAGGTTTTTTTATATACTCACCGCTCTGGAACTCCGCCCTCCGAGTCTGCTCCGAGAATCCCCGAGATAAGTTTTTTTATCTTCTCACCGCTCTGGAACTCCGCCCTCCGAGTCTGCTCCGAGAATCCCCGAGATAAGTTTTTTTATATACTCACCGCTCTGGAACTCCGCCCTCCGAGTCTGCTCCGAGAATCCCCGAGATAAGTTTTTTTATATACTCACCGCTCTGGTACTCCGCCCTCCGAGTCTGCTCCGAGAATCGCTGAGATAAGTTTTTTTATATACTCACCGCTCTGGAACTCCGCCCTCCGAGTCTGCTCCGAGAATCCCCGAGATAAGTTTTTTTCTATACTCACCGCTATGGAACTCCGCCCTCCGAGTCTGATCCGAGAATCCCCGAGATAGGTTTTTTTATATACTCACCGCTCTGGAACTCCGCCCTCCGAGTCTGCTCCACGAATTCCCGAGATAGGTTTTTTTATATACTCACCGCTCTGGAACTCCGCCCTCCGAGTCTGCTCCGAGAATCCCCGAGATAGGTTTTTTTATATTCTCACCGCTCTGGAACTCCGCCCTCCGAGTCTGCTCCGAGAATCCCCGAGATACGTTTTTTTATATACTCACCGCACTGGAACTCCGCCCACCGAGTCTGCTCCGAGAATCCCCGAGATAGTTTTTTTTATATACTCACCGCTCTGGAACTGCGCCCTCCGAGTCTGCTCCAAGAATCCCCGAGATAAGTTTTTTTATCTACTCACTGCTCTAGAACTCCGCCCACCGAGTCTGCTCCGAGAATCCCCGAGATAAGTTTTTTATCTACTCACCGCTATGGAACTCCGCCCTCCGAGTCTGCTCCGAGAATCCCCGAGATAAGTTTTTTTATATACTCACCGCTCTGGAACTCCGCCCGCCGAGTCTGCTCCGAGAATCCCCGAGATAGGTTTTTTTATATACTCACCGCTCTGGAACTCCGCCCTCCGAGTCTGCTCCGAGAATCCCCGAGATAGGTTTTTTTATATACTCACCGCTATGGAACTCCGCCCTCCGAGTCTGCTCCACGAATCCCCGAGATGGGTTTTTTTATATACTCACCGCACTGGAACTCCGCCCTCCGAGTCTGCTCCGAGAATCCCCGAGATATGTTTTTTTATATACTCACCGCTCTGGAACTCCGCCCTCCGAGTCTGCTCCACGAAACCCCGAGATAGGTTTTTTTATATACTCACCGCTCTGGAACTCCGCCCTCCGAGTCTGCTCCGAGAATCCCCGAGATAGGTTTTTTTATATACTCACCGCTCTGGAACTCCGCCCTCCGAGTCAGCTCCGAGAATCCCCGAGATAGGTTTTTTTATATACTCACCGCTCTGGAACTCCGCCCTCCGAGTCTGCTCCGAGAATCGCCGAGATAGATTTTTTTATCTTCTCACCGCTCTGGAACTCCGCCCTCTGAGACTGCTCCGAGAAACCCCGAGATAGGTTTTTTTATATACTCACCACTCTGGAACTCCGCCCTCCGAGTCTGCTCCGAGAATCCCCGAGATAAGTTTTTTTGTTTACTGACCGATCTGGAACTCCGCCCTCCGAGTCTGCTCCGAGAATCGCCGAGATAAGTTTTTTTATATACTCACCGCTCTGGAACTCCGCCCTCCGAGTCTGCTCCGAGAATCCCCGAGATAAGTTTTTTTCTATACTCACCGCTATGGAACTCCGCCCTCCGAGTCTGATCCGAGAATCCCCGAGATAGGTTTTTTTATATACTCACCGCTCTGGAACTCCGCCCTCCGAGTCTGCTCCACGAATTCCAGAGATAGGTTTTTTTATATACTCACCGCTCTGGAACTCCGCCCTCCGAGTCTGCTCCGAGAATCCCCGAGATAGGTTTTTTATATTCTCACCGCTCTGGAACTCCGCCCTCCGAGTCTGCTCCGAGAATCCCCGAGATACGTTTTTTTATATACTCACCGCACTGGAACTCCGCCCACCGAGTCTGCTCCGAGAATCCCGGAGATAGTTTTTTTTATATACTCACCGCTCTGGAACTGCGCCCTCCGAGTCCGTTCCAAGAATCCCCGAGATAAGTTTTTTTATCTACTCACCGCTATGGAACTCCGCCCACCGAGTCTGCTCCGAGAATCCCCGAGATAAGTTTTTTATCTACTCACCGCTATGGAACTCCGCCCTCCGAGTCTGCTCCGAGAATCCCCGAGATAAGATTTTTTATCTTCTCACCGCTCTGGAACTCCGCCCTCCGAGTCTGCTCCGAGAATCCCCGAGATAAGTTTTTTATATACTCACCGCTCTGGAACTCCGCCCGCCGAGTCTGCTCCGAGAATCCCCGAGATAGGTTTTTTTATATACTCACCGCTCTGGAACTCCGCCCTCCGAGTCTGCTCCGAGAATCCCCTAGATAGGTTTTTTTATATACTCACCGCTCTGGAACTCCGCCCTCCGAGTCTGCTCCACGAATTCCCGAGATAGGTTTTTTTATATACTCACCGCACTGGAACTCCGCCCTCCGAGTCTGCTCCGAGAATCCCCGAGATAGGTTTTTTTATATACTCACCGCTCTGGAACTCCGCCCTCCGAGTCTGCTCCACGAAACCCCGAGATAGGTTTTTTTATATACTCACCGCTCTGGAACTCCGCCCTCCGAGTCTGCTCCGAGAATCCCCGAGATAGGTTTTTTTATATACTCACCACTCTGGAACTCCGCCCTCCGAGTCAGCTCCGAGAATCCCCGAGATAGGTTTTTTTATATACTCACCGCTCTGGAACTCCGCCCTCCGAGTCTGCTCCGAGAATCGCCGAGATAGATTTTTTTATCTTCTCACCGCTCTGGAACTCCGCCCTCTGAGACTGCTCCGAGAAACCCCGAGATAGGTTTTTTTATATACTCACCACTCTGGAACTCCGCCCTCCGAGTCTGCTCCGAGAATCCCCGTGGTAAGTTTTTTTGTTTACTGACCGATCTGGAACTCCGCCCTCCGAGTCTGCTCCGAGAATCCCCGAGATAGGTTTTTTTATATACTCACCGCTCTGGAACTCCGCCCTCCGAGTCTGCTCCGAGAATCCCCGAGATAAGTTTTTTTATTTTCTCACCGCTCTGGAACTCCGCCCTCCGAGTCTGCTCCGAGAATCCCCGAGATAAGTTTTTTTATATACTCACCGCTCTGGAACTCCGCCCTCCGTGTCTGCTCCGAGAATCCCCGAGATAAGTTTTTTTCTATACTCACCGCTATGGAACTCCGCCCTCCGAGTCTGATCCGAGAATCCCCGAGATAGGTTTTTTTATATACTCACCGCTCTGGAACTCCGCCCTCCGAGTCTGCTCCGAGAATCCCCGAGATAGGTTTTTTTATATACTCACCGCTATGGAACTCCGCCCTCCGAGTCTGCTCCACGAATTCCCGAGATAGGTTTTTTTATATACTCACCGCACTGGAACTCCGCCCTCCGAGTCTGCTCCGAGAATCCCCGAGATAGGTTTTTTTATATACTCACCGCTCTGGAACTCCGCCCTCCGAGTCTGCTCCACGAAACCCCGAGATAGGTTTTTTTATATACTCACCGCTCTGGAACTCCGCCCTCCGAGTCTGCTCCGAGAATCCCCGAGATAGGTTTTTTTATATACTCACCACTCTGGAACTCCGCCCTCTGAGTCAGCTCCGAGAATCCCCGAGATAGGTTTTTTTATATACTCACCGCTCTGGAACTCCGCCCTCCGAGTCTGCTCCGAGAATCGCCGAGATAGATTTTTTTATCTTCTCACCGCTCTGGAACTCCGCCCTCTGAGACTGCTCCGAGAAACCCCGAGATAGGTTTTTTTATATACTCACCACTCTGGAACTCCGCCCTCCGAGTCTGCTCCGAGAATCCCCGAGGTAAGTTTTTTTGTTTACTGACCGATCTGGAACTCCGCCCTCCGAGTCTGCTCCGAGAATCCCCGAGATAGGTTTTTTTATATACTCACCGCTCTGGAACTCCGCCCTCCGAGTCTGCTCCGAGAATCCCCGAGATAAGTTTTTTTATCTTCTCACCGCTCTGGAACTCCGCCCTCCGAGTCTGCTCCGAGAATCCCCGAGATAAGTTTTTTTATATACTCACCGCTCTGGAACTCCGCCCTCCGTGTCTGCTCCGAGAATCCCCGAGATAAGTTTTTTTCTATACTCACCGCTATGGAACTCCGCCCTCCGAGTCTGATCCGAGAATCCCCGAGATAGGTTTTTTTATATACTCACCGCTCTGGAACTCCGCCCTCCGAGTCTGCTCCACGAATTCCCGAGATAGGTTTTTTTATATACTCACCGCTCTGGAACTCCGCCCTCCGAGTCTGCTCCGAGAATCCCCGAGATAGGTTTTTTTATATTCTCACCGCTCTGGAACTCCGCCCTCCGAGTCTGCTCCGAGAATCCCCGAGATACGTTTTTTTATATACTCACCGCACTGGAACTCCGCCCACCGAGTCTGCTCCGAGAATCCCCGAGATAGTTTTTTTTATATACTCACCGCTCTGGAACTGCGCCCTCCGAGTCTGCTCCAAGAATCCCCGAGATAAGTTTTTTTATCTACTCACCTCTATGGAACTCCGCCCACCGAGTCTGCTCCGAGAATCCCCGAGATAAGTTTTTTATCTACTCACCGCTATGGAACTCCGCCCTCCGAGTCTGCTCCGAGAATCCCCGAGATAAGATTTTTTATCTTCTCACCGCTCTGGAACTCCGCCCTCCGAGTCTGCTCCGAGAATCCCCGAGATAAGTTTTTTTATATACTCACCGCTCTGGAACTCCGCCCGCCGAGTCTGCTCCGAGAATCCCCGAGATAGGTTTTTTTATATACTCACCGCTCTGGAACTCCGCCCTCCGAGTCTGCTCCGAGAATCCCCGAGATAGGTTTTTTTATATACTCACCGCTATGGAACTCCGCCCTCCGAGTCTGCTCCACAAATCCCCGAGATAGGTTTTTTTATATACTCACCGCACTGGAACTCCGCCCTCCGAGTCTGCTCCGAGAATCCCCGAGATAGGTTTTTTTATATACTCACCGCTCTGGAACTCCGCCCTCCGAGTCTGCTCCACGAAACCCCGAGATAGGTTTTTTTATATACTCACCGCTCTGGAACTCCGCCCTCCGAGTCTGCTCCGGGAATCCCCGAGATAGGTTTTTTTATATACTCACCGCTCTGGAACTCCGCCCTCCGAGTCAGCTCCGAGAATCCCCGAGATAGGTTTTTTTATATACTCACCGCTCTGGAACTCCGCCCTCCAGGTCTGCTCCGAGAATCGCCGAGATAGATTTTTTTATCTTCTCACCGCTCTGGAACTCCGCCCTCTGAGACTGCTCCGAGAAACCCCGAGATAGGTTTTTTTATATACTCACCACTCTGGAACTCCGCCCTCCGAGTCTGCTCCGAGAATCCCCGAGATAGGTTTTTTTGTTTACTGACCGATCTGGAACTCCGCCCTCCGAGTCTGCTCCGAGAATCCCCGAGATAGGTTTTTTTATATACTCACCGCTCTGGAACTCCGCCCTCCGAGTCTGCTCCGAGAATCCCCGAGATAAGTTTTTTTATCTTCTCACCGCTCTGGAACTCCGCCCTCCGAGTCTGCTCCGAGAATCCCCGAGATAAGTTTTTTTATATACTCACCGCTCTGGAACTCCGCCCTCCGAGTCTGCTCCGAGAATCCCCGAGATAAGTTTTTTTCTATACTCACCGCTATGGAACTCCGCCCTCCGAGTCTGATCCGAGAATCCCCGAGATAGGTTTTTTTATATACTCACCGCTCTGGAACTCCGCCCTCCGAGTCTGCTCCACGAATTCCCGAGATAGGTTTTTTTATATACTCACCGCTCTGGAACTCCGCCCTCCGAGTCTGCTCCGAGAATCCCCGAGATACGTTTTTTTATATACTCACCGCACTGGAACTCCGCCCACCGAGTCTGCTCCGAGAATCCCCGAGATAGTTTTTTTTATATACTCACCGCTCTGGAACTGCGCCCTCCGAGTCTGCTCCAAGAATCCCCGAGATAAGTTTTTTTATCTACTCACCGCTATGGAACTCCGCCCACCGAGTCTGCTCCGAGAATCCCCGAGATAAGTTTTTTATCTACTCACCGCTATGGAACTCCGCCCTCCGAGTCTGCTCCGAGAATCCCCGAGATAAGATTTTTTATCTTCTCACCGCTCTGGAACTCCGCCCTCCGAGTCTGCTCCGAGAATCCCCGAGATAAGTTTTTTTATATACTCACCGCTCTGGAACTCCGCCCGCCGAGTCTGCTCCGAGAATCCCCGAGATAGGTTTTTTTATATACTCACCGCTCTGGAACTCCGCCCTCCGAGTCTGCTCCGAGAATCCCCGAGATAGGTTTTTTTATATACTCACCGCTATGGAACTCCGCCCTCCGAGTCTGCTCCACGAATCCCCGAGATAGGTTTTTTTATATACTCACCGCACTGGAACTCCGCCCTCCGAGTCTGCTCCGAGAATCCCCGAGATAGGTTTTTTTATATACTCACCGCTCTGGAACTCCGCCCTCCGAGTCTGCTCCACGAAACCCCGAGATAGGTTTTTTTATATACTCACCGCTCTGGAATTCCGCCCTCCGAGTCTGCTCCGAGAATCCCCGAGATAGGTTTTTTTATATACTCACCGCTCTGGAACTCCGCCCTCCGAGTCAGCTCCGAGAATTCCCGAGATAGGTTTTTTTATATACTCACCGCTCTGGAACTCCGCCCTCCGAGTCTGCTCCGAGAATCGCCGAGATAGATTTTTTTATCTTCTCACCGCTCTGAAACTCCGCCCTCTGAGACTGCTCCGAGAAACCCCGAGATAGGTTTTTTTATATACTCACCACTCTGGAACACCGCCCTCCGAGTCTGCTCCGAGAATCCCCGAGATAAGTTTTTTTGTTTACTGACCGATCTGGAACTCCGCCCTCCGAGTCTGCTCCGAGAATCCCCGAGATAGGTTTTTTTATATACTCACCGCTCTGGAACTCCGCCCTCCGAGTCTGCTCCGAGAATCCCCGAGATAAGTTTTTTTATCTTCTCACCGCTCTGGAACTCCGCCCTCCGAGTCTGCTCCGAGAATCCCCGAGATAAGTTTTTTTATATACTCACCGCTCTGGAACTCCGCCCTCCGAGTCTGCTCCGAGAATCCCCGAGATAAGTTTTTTTATATACTCACCGCTCTGGAACTCCGCCCTCCGAGTCTGCTCCGAGAATCGCCGAGATAAGTTTTTTTATATACTCACCGCTCTGGAACTCCGCCCTCCGAGTCTGCTCCGAGAATCCCCGAGATAAGTTTTTTTCTATACTCACCGCTATGGAACTCCGCCCTCCGAGTCTGATCCGAGAATCCCCGAGATAGGTTTTTTTATATACTCACCGCTCTGGAACTCCGCCCTCCGAGTCTGCTCCACGAATTCCCGAGATAGGTTTTTTTATATACTCACCGCTCTGGAACTCCGCCCTCCGAGTCAGCTCCGAGAATCCCCGAGATAGGTTTTTTTATATTCTCACCGCTCTGGAACTCCGCCCTCCGAGTCTGCTCCGAGAATCCCCGAGATAAGTTTTTTTATATACTCACCGCACTGGAACTCCGCCCACCGAGTCTGCTCCGAGAATCCCCGAGATAGTTTTTTTTATATACTCACCGCTCTGGAACTGCGCCCTCCGAGTCTGCTCCAAGAATCCCCGAGATAAGTTTTTTTATCTACTCACCGCTATGGAACTCCGCCCACCGAGTCTGCTCCGAGAATCCCCGAGATAAGTTTTTTATCTGCTCACCGCTATGGAACTCCGCCCTCCGAGTCTGCTCCGAGAATCCCCGAGATAAGATTTTTTATCTTCTCACCGCTCTGGAACTCCGCCCTCCGAGTCTGCTCCGAGAATCCCCGAGATAAGTTTTTTTATATACTCACCGCTCTGGAACTCCGCCCGCCGAGTCTGCTCCGAGAATCCCCGAGATAGGTTTTTTTATATACTCACCGCTCTGGAACTCCGCCCTCCGAGTCTGCTCCGAGAATCCCCGAGATAGGTTTTTTATATACTCACCGCTATGGAACTCCGCCCTCCGAGTCTGCTCCACGAATCCCCGAGATAGGTTTTTTTATATACTCACCGCACTGGAACTCCGCCCTCCGAGTCTGCTCCGAGAATCCCCGAGATAGGTTTTTTTATATACTCACCGCTCTGGAACTCCGCCCTCCGAGTCTGCTCCACGAAACCCCGAGATAGGTTTTTTTATATACTCACCGCTCTGGAACTCCGCCCTCCGAGTCTGCTCCACGAATTCCCGAGATAGGTTTTTTTATATACTCACCACTCTGGAACTCCGCCCTCCGAGTCAGCTCCGAGAATCCCCGAGATAGGTTTTTTTATATTCTCACCGCTCTGGAACTCCGCCCTCCGAGTCTGCTCCGAGAATCCCCGAGATAAGTTTTTTTATATACTCACCGCTCTGGAACTCCGCCCTCCGAGTCTGCTCCGAGAATCCCCGAGATAAGTTTTTTTATATACTCACCCTTCTGGAACTCCGCCCTCCGAGTCCGCTCCGAGAATCCCCGAGATAGGTTTTTTTATTTACTCACCGCTCCGGAACTCCGCACTCCGAGTCTGCTCCGCGAATCCCCGAGATAATTTTTTTATATACTCACCGCTCTGGAACTCCGCCCTCCGAGTCTGCTCCGAGAATCCCCGAGATAAGTTTTTTTATATACTCACCGCTCTGGAACTCCGCCCTCCGAGTCTGCTCCGAGAATCCCCGAGATAGGTTTTTTTATATACTCACCGCTCTGGAACTCCGCCCTCCGAGTCTGCTCCGTGAATCCCCGAGATAGGTTTTTTTATATACTCACCGCTCTGGAACTCCGCCCTCCGAGTCTGCTCCGAGAATCCCCGAGATAGGTTTTTTTATATACTCACCACTCTGGAACTCCGCCCTCCGAGTCTGCTCCGAGAATCCCCGAGATAGGTTTTGTAAGAAACTCACCGCTCTGGAATTCCGCCCTCCGAGTCTGCTCCGAGAATCCCCGAGATAAGTTTTTTTTATATACTCACCGCTCTGGAACTCCGCCCTCCGAGTCTGCTCCGAGACTCCCCGAGATAGGTTTTTTTATATACTCACCGCTCCGGAACTCCGCCCTCCGAGTCTGCTCCGAGAATCCCCGAGATAGGTTTTTTTATTCTCACCACTCTGGAACTCCGCCCTCCGAGTCTACTCCAAGAATCCCCGAGATAGGTTTTTTTATATACTCACTGCTCTGGAACTCCGCCCTCCGAGTCTGCTCCAAGAATCCCCGAGATAAGTTTTTTTATATACTCACTGCTCTGGAACTCCGCCCTCCGAGTCTGCTCCGAGATCCCCGAGATAAGTTTTTTTATATACTCACCGCTCTGGAACTCCGCCCTCCGAGTCTGCTCCGAGAATCCCCGAGATAGGTTTTTTTAGATACTCACCGCTCTGGAACTCCGCCCTCCGAGTCTGCTCCGAGAATCCCCGAGATAGGTTTTTTTTAATTCTCACCGCTCCGGAACTCCGCCCTCCGAGTCTGCTCCGAGAATCCCCGGGATAAGTTTTTTTATATACTCACCGCTCTGGAACTCCGCCCTCCGAGTCTGCTCCGAGAATCCCCGAGATAGGTTTTTTATATACTCACCGCTCTGGAACTCCGCCCTCCGAGTCTGCTCCGAGAATCCCCGAGATAGGTTTTTTTATCTTCTCACCGCTCTGGAACTCCGCCCTCCGAGTCTGCTCCGAGAATCCCCGAGATAAGTTTTTTTATATACTCACCGCTCTGGAACTCCGCCCTCCGAGTCTGCTCCGCGAATCCCCGAGATAAGTTTTTTTATATACTCACCGCTCTGGAACTCCGCCCGCCGAGTCTGCTCCGAGAATCCCCGAGATAGGTTTTTTTATATACTCACCGCTCTGGAACTCCGCCCTCCGAGTCTGCTCCGAGAATCCCCGAGATAGGTTTTTTATATACTCACCGCTATGGAACTCCGCCCTCCGAGTCTGCTCCACGAATCCCCGAGATAGGTTTTTTTATATACTCACCGCACTGGAACTCCGCCCTCCGAGTCTGCTCCGAGAATCCCCGAGATAGGTTTTTTTATATACTCACCGCTCTGGAACTCCGCCCTCCGAGTCTGCTCCACGAAACCCCGAGATAGGTTTTTTTATATACTCACCGCTCTGGAATTCCGCCCTCCGAGTCTGCTCCGAGAATCCCCGAGATAGGTTTTTTTATATACTCACCGCTCTGGAACTCCGCCCTCCGAGTCAGCTCCGAGAATCCCCGAGATAGGTTTTTTTATATACTCACCGCTCTGGAACTCCGCCCTCCGAGTCTGCTCCGAGAATCGCCGAGATAGATTTTTTTATCTTCTCACCGCTCTGGAACTCCGCCCTCTGAGACTGCTCCGAGAAACCCCGAGATAGGTTTTTTTATATACTCACCACTCTGGAACTCCGCCCTCCGAGTCTGCTCCGAGAATCCATGTGATAAGTTTTTTTGTTTACTGACCGATCTGGAACTCCGCCCTCCGAGTCTGCTCCGAGAATCCCCGAGATAGGTTTTTTTATATACTCACCGCTCTGGAACTCCGCCCTCCGAGTCTGCTCCGAGAATCCCCGAGATAAGTTTTTTTATCTTCTCACCGCTCTGGAACTCCGCCCTCCGAGTCTGCTCCGAGAATCCCCGAGATAAGTTTTTTTATATACTCACCGCTCTGGAACTCCGCCCTCCGAGTCTGCTCCGAGAATCCCCGAGATAAGTTTTTTTATATACTCACCGCTCTGGAACTCCGCCCTCCGAGTCTGCTCCGAGAATCGCCGAGATAAGTTTTTTTATATACTCACCGCTCTGGAACTCCGCCCTCCGAGTCTGCTCCGAGAATCCCCGAGATAAGTTTTTTTCTATACTCACCGCTATGGAACTCCGCCCTCCGAGTCTGATCCGAGAATCCCCGAGATAGGTTTTTTTATATACTCACCGCTCTGGAACTCCGCCCTCCGAGTCTGCTCCACGAATTCCCGAGATAGGTTTTTTTATATACTCACCGCTCTGGAACTCCGCCCTCCGAGTCAGCTCCGAGAATCCCCGAGATAGGTTTTTTTATATTCTCACCGCTCTGGAACTCCGCCCTCCGAGTCTGCTCCGAGAATCCCCGAGATAAGTTTTTTTTATATACTCACCGCTCTGGAACTCCGCCCTCCGAGTCTGCTCCGAGAATCCCCGAGATAAGTTTTTTTATATACTCACCCTTCTGGAACTCCGCCCTCCGATTCCGCTCCGAGAATCCCCGAGATAGGTTTTTTTATTTACTCACCGCTCCGGAACTCCGCGCTCCGAGTCTGCTCCGCGAATCCCCGAGATAAGTTTTTTTATATACTCACCGCTCTGGAACTCCGCCCTCCGAGTCTGCTCCGAGAATCCCCGAGATAGGTTTTTTTATATACTCACCGCTCTGGAACTCCGCCCTCCGAGTCTGCTCCGTGAATCCCCGAGATAGGTTTTTTTATATACTCACCGCTCTGGAACTCCGCCCTCCAAGTCTGCTCCGAGAATCCCCGAGATAGGTTTTTTTATATACTCACCACTCTGGAACTCCGCCCTCCGAGTCTGCTCCGAGAATCCCCGAGATAGGTTTTGTAAGAAACTCACCGCTCTGGAATTCCTCCCTCCGAGTCTGCTCCGAGAATCCCCGAGATAAGTTTTTTTTATATACTCACCGCTCTGGAACTCCGCCCTCCGAGTCTGCTCCGAGAATCCCCGAGATAGGTTTTTTTATATACTCACCGCTCCGGAACTCCGCCCTCCGAGTCAGCTCCGAGAATCCCCGAGATAGGTTTTTTTATTCTCACCACTCTGGAACTCCGCCCTCCGAGTCTGCTCCAAGAATCCCCGAGATAGGTTTTTTTATATACTCACTGCTCTGGAACTCCGCCCTCCGAGTCTGCTCCAAGAATCCCCGAGATAAGTTTTTTTATATACTCACTGCTCTGGAACTCCGCCCTCCGAGTCTGCTCCGAGATCCCCGAGATAAGTTTTTTTATATACTCACCGCTCTGGAACTCCGCCCTCCGAGTCTGCTCCGAGAATCCCCGAGATAGGTTTTTTTAGATACTCACCGCTCTGGAACTCCGCCCTCCGAGTCTGCTCCGAGAATCCCCGAGATAGGTTTTTTTTAATTCTCACCGCTCCGGAACTCCGCCCTCCGAGTCTGCTCCGAGAATCCCCGGGATAAGTTTTTTTATATACTCACCGCTCTGGAACTCCGCCCTCCGAGTCTGCTCCGAGAATCCCCGAGATAGGTTTTTTATATACTCACCGCTCTGGAACTCCGCCCTCCGAGTCTGCTCCGAGAATCCCCGAGATAGGTTTTTTTATCTTCTCACCGCTCTGGAACTCCGCCCTCCGAGTCTGCTCCGAGAATCCCCGAGATAAGTTTTTTTATATACTCACCGCTCTGGAACTCCGCCCTCCGAGTCTGCTCCGCGAATCCCCGAGATAAGTTTTTTTATATACTCACCGCTCTGGAACTCCGCCCGCCGAGTCTGCTCCGAGAATCCCCGAGATAGGTTTTTTTATATACTCACCGCTCTGGAACTCCGCCCTCCGAGTCTGCTCCGAGAATCCCCGAGATAGGTTTTTTATATACTCACCGCTATGGAACTCCGCCCTCCGAGTCTGCTCCACGAATCCCCGAGATAGGTTTTTTTATATACTCACCGCACTGGAACTCCGCCCTCCGAGTCTGCTCCGAGAATCCCCGAGATAGGTTTTTTTATATACTCACCGCTCTGGAACTCCGCCCTCCGAGTCTGCTCCACGAAACCCCGAGATAGGTTTTTTTATATACTCACCGCTCTGGAATTCCGCCCTCCGAGTCTGCTCCGAGAATCCCCGAGATAGGTTTTTTTATATACTCACCGCTCTGGAACTCCGCCCTCCGAGTCAGCTCCGAGAATCCCCGAGATAGGTTTTTTTATATACTCACCGCTCTGGAACTCCGCCCTCCGAGTCTGCTCCGAGAATCGCCGAGATAGATTTTTTTATCTTCTCACCGCTCTGGAACTCCGCCCTCTGAGACTGCTCCGAGAAACCCCGAGATAGGTTTTTTTATATACTCACCACTCTGGAACTCCGCCCTCCGAGTCTGCTCCGAGAATCCATGTGATAAGTTTTTTTGTTTACTGACCGATCTGGAACTCCGCCCTCCGAGTCTGCTCCGAGAATCCCCGAGATAGGTTTTTTTATATACTCACCGCTCTGGAACTCCGCCCTCCGAGTCTGCTCCGAGAATCCCCGAGATAAGTTTTTTTATCTTCTCACCGCTCTGGAACTCCGCCCTCCGAGTCTGCTCCGAGAATCCCCGAGATAAGTTTTTTTATATACTCACCGCTCTGGAACTCCGCCCTCCGAGTCTGCTCCGAGAATCCCCGAGATAAGTTTTTTTATATACTCACCGCTCTGGAACTCCGCCCTCCGAGTCTGCTCCGAGAATCGCCGAGATAAGTTTTTTTATATACTCACCGCTCTGGAACTCCGCCCTCCGAGTCTGCTCCGAGAATCCCCGAGATAAGTTTTTTTCTATACTCACCGCTATGGAACTCCGCCCTCCGAGTCTGATCCGAGAATCCCCGAGATAAGTTTTTTTATATACTCACCGCTCTGGAACTCCGCCCTCCGAGTCTGCTCCACGAATTCCCGAGATAGGTTTTTTTATATACTCACCGCTCTGGAACTCCGCCCTCCGAGTCAGCTCCGAGAATCCCCGAGATAGGTTTTTTTATATTCTCACCGCTCTGGAACTCCGCCCTCCGAGTCTGCTCCGAGAATCCCCGAGATAAGTTTTTTTATATACTCACCGCTCTGGAACTCCGCCCTCCGAGTCTGCTCCGAGAATCCCCGAGATAAGTTTTTTTATATACTCACCCTTCTGGAACTCCGCCCTCCGATTCCGCTCCGAGAATCCCCGAGATAGGTTTTTTTATTTACTCACCGCTCCGGAACTCCGCGCTCCGAGTCTGCTCCGCGAATCCCCGAGATAAGTTTTTTTATATACTCACCGCTCTGGAACTCCGCCCTCCGAGTCTGCTCCGAGAATCCCCGAGATAAGATTTTTTTATATACTCACTGCTCTGGAACTCCGCCCTCCGAGTCTGCTCCGAGAATCCCCGAGATAGGTTTTTTTATATACTCACCGCTCTGGAACTCCGCCCTCCGAGTCTGCTCCGTGAATCCCCGAGATAGGTTTTTTTATATACTCACCGCTCTGGAACTCCGCCCTCCAAGTCTGCTCCGAGAATCCCCGAGATAGGTTTTTTTATATACTCACCACTCTGGAACTCCGCCCTCCGAGTCTGCTCCGAGAATCCCCGAGATAGGTTTTGTAAGAAACTCACCGCTCTGGAATTCCTCCCTCCGAGTCTGCTCCGAGAATCCCCGAGATAAGTTTTTTTTATATACTCACCGCTCTGGAACTCCGCCCTCCGAGTCTGCTCCGAGAATCCCCGAGATAGGTTTTTTTATATACTCACCGCTCCGGAACTCCGCCCTCCGAGTCTGCTCCGAGAATCCCCGAGATAGGTTTTTTTATTCTCACCACTCTGGAACTCCGCCCTCCGAGTCTGCTCCAAGAATCCCCGAGATAGGTTTTTTTATATACTCACTGCTCTGGAACTCCGCCCTCCGAGTCTGCTCCAAGAATCCCCGAGATAAGTTTTTTTATATACTCACTGCTCTGGAACTCCGCCCTCCGAGTCTGCTCCGAGATCCCCGAGATAAGTTTTTTTATATACTCACCGCTCTGGAACTCCGCCCTCCGAGTCTGCTCCGAGAATCCCCGAGATAGGTTTTTTTAGATACTCACCGCTCTGGAACTCCGCCCTCCGAGTCTGCTCCGAGAATCCCCGAGATAGGTTTTTTTTAATTCTCACCGCTCCGGAACTCCGCCCTCCGAGTCTGCTCCGAGAATCCCCGGGATAAGTTTTTTTATATACTCACCGCTCTGGAACTCCGCCCTCCGAGTCTGCTCCGAGAATCCCCGAGATAGGTTTTTTATATACTCACCGCTCTGGAACTCCGCCCTCCGAGTCTGCTCCGAGAATCCCCGAGATAGGTTTTTTTATCTTCTCACCGCTCTGGAACTCCGCCCTCCGAGTCTGCTCCGAGAATCCCCGAGATAAGTTTTTTTATATACTCACCGCTCTGGAACTCCGCCCTCCGAGTCTGCTCCGAGAATCCCCGAGATAGGTTTTTTATATACTCACCGCTCTGGAACTCCGCCCACCGAGTCTGATCCGAGAATCCCCGAGTTAGGTTTTTTTATATACTCACCGCTCTGGAACTCCGCCCTCCGAGTCTGCTCATCCCCGAGATAAGTTTTTTTATATTCTCACCGCTCCGGAACTCCGCCCTCCGAGTCTGCTCCGAGAATCCCCGAGATAAGTTTTTTTATATACTCACCGCTCTGGAACTCCGCCCTCCGAGTCTGCTCCGAGAATCCCCGAGATAGGTTTTTTTAGATACTCACCGCTCTGGAACTCCGCCCTCCGAGTCTGCTCCGAGAATCCCCGAGATAGGTTTTTTTTAATTCTCACCGCTCCGGAACTCCGCCCTCCGAGTCTGATCCGAGAATCCCCGAGATAAGTTTTTTTATATACTCACCGCTCTGGAACTCCGCCCTCCGAGTCTGCTCCGAGAATCCCCGAGATAGGTTTTTTATATACTCACCGCTCTGGAACTCCGCCCTCCGAGTCTGCTCCGAGAATCCCCGAGATAAGTTTTTTTATATACTCACCGCTCTGGAACTCCGCCCTCCGAGTCTGCTCCGAGAATCCCCGAGATAAGTTTTTTTATCTACTCACCGCTCTGGAACTCCGCCCTCCGATTCTGCTCCGAGAATCCCCGAGATAGGTTTTTTTATATACTCACCACTCTGGAACTCCGCCCTCCGAGTCTGATCCGAGAATCCCCGAGATAAGTTTTTTTATATACTCACCGCTCTGGAACTCCGCCCACCGAGTCTGCTCCGAGAATCCCCGAGATAGGTTTTTTATATACTCACCGCTCTGGAACTCCGCCCTCCGAGTCTGCTCCGAGAATCCCCGAGATAAGTTTTTTTATATACTCACCGCTCTGGAACTCCGCCCTCCGAGTCTGCTCCGAGAATCCCCGAGATAAGTTTTTTTATCTACTCACCGCTCTGGAACTCCGCCCTCCGATTCTGCTCCGAGAATCCCCGAGATAGGTTTTTTTATATACTCACCACTCTGGAACTCCGCCCTCCGAGTCTGCTCCGAGAATCCCCGAGATAGGTTTTGTAAGAAACTCACCGCTCTGGAATTCCTCCCTCCGAGTCTGCTCCGAGAATCCCCGAGATAAGTTTTTTTTATATACTCACCGCTCTGGAACTCCGCCCTCCGAGTCTGCTCCGAGAATCCCCGAGATAGGTTTTTTTATATACTCACCGCTCCGGAACTCCGCCCTCCGAGTCTGCTCCGAGAATCCCCGAGATAGGTTTTTTTATTCTCACCACTCTGGAACTCCGCCCTCCGAGTCTGCTCCAAGAATCCCCGAGATAGGTTTTTTTATATACTCACTGCTCTGGAACTCCGCCCTCCGAGTCTGCTCCAAGAATCCCCGAGATAAGTTTTTTTATATACTCACTGCTCTGGAACTCCGCCCTCCGAGTCTCCTCCGAGATCCCCGAGATAAGTTTTTTTATATACTCACCGCTCTGGAACTCCGCCCTCCGAGTCTGCTCCGAGAATCCCCGAGATAGGTTTTTTTAGATACTCACCGCTCTGGAACTCCGCCCTCCGAGTCTGCTCCGAGAATCCCCGAGATAGGTTTTTTTTAATTCTCACCGCTCCGGAACTCCGCCCTCCGAGTCTGCTCCGAGAATCCCCGGGATAAGTTTTTTTATATACTCACCGCTCTGGAACTCCGCCCTCCGAGTCTGCTCCGAGAATCCCCGAGATAGGTTTTTTATATACTCACCGCTCTGGAACTCCGCCCTCCGAGTCTGCTCCGAGAATCCCCGAGATAGGTTTTTTTATCTTCTCACCGCTCTGGAACTCCGCCCTCCGAGTCTGCTCCGAGAATCCCCGAGATAAGTTTTTTTATATACTCACCGCTCTGGAACTCCGCCCTCCGAGTCTGCTCCGAGAATCCCCGAGATAGGTTTTTTATATACTCACCGCTCTGGAACTCCGCCCACCGAGTCTGATCCGAGAATCCCCGAGTTAGGTTTTTTTATATACTCACCGCTCTGGAACTCCGCCCTCCGAGTCTGCTCATCCCCGAGATAAGTTTTTTTATATTCTCACCGCTCCGGAACTCCGCCCTCCGAGTCTGCTCCGAGAATCCCCGAGATAAGTTTTTTTATATACTCACCGCTCTGGAACTCCGCCCTCCGAGTCTGCTCCGAGAATCCCCGAGATAGGTTTTTTTAGATACTCACCGCTCTGGAACTCCGCCCTCCGAGTCTGCTCCGAGAATCCCCGAGATAGGTTTTTTTTAATTCTCACCGCTCCGGAACTCCGCCCTCCGAGTCTGATCCGAGAATCCCCGAGATAAGTTTTTTTATATACTCACCGCTCTGGAACTCCGCCCTCCGAGTCTGCTCCGTGAATCCCCGAGATAGGTTTTTTTATATACTCACCGCTCTGGAACTCCGCCCTCCGAGTCTGCTCCGTGAATCCCCGAGATAGGTTTTTTTATATACTCACCGCTCTGGAACTCCGCCCTCCAAGTCTGCTCCGAGAATCCCCGAGATAGGTTTTTTTATATACTCACCACTCTGGAACTCCGCCCTCCGAGTCTGCTCCGAGAATCCCCGAGATAGGTTTTGTAAGAAACTCACCGCTCTGGAATTCCTCCCTCCGAGTCTGCTCCGAGAATCCCCGAGATAAGTTTTTTTTATATACTCACCGCTCTGGAACTCCGCCCTCCGAGTCTGCTCCGAGAATCCCCGAGATAGGTTTTTTTATATACTCACCGCTCCGGAACTCCGCCCTCCGAGTCAGCTCCGAGAATCCCCGAGATAGGTTTTTTTATTCTCACCACTCTGGAACTCCGCCCTCCGAGTCTGCTCCAAGAATCCCCGAGATAGGTTTTTTTATATACTCACTGCTCTGGAACTCCGCCCTCCGAGTCTGCTCCAAGAATCCCCGAGATAAGTTTTTTTATATACTCACTGCTCTGGAACTCCGCCCTCCGAGTCTGCTCCGAGATCCCCGAGATAAGTTTTTTTATATACTCACCGCTCTGGAACTCCGCCCTCCGAGTCTGCTCCGAGAATCCCCGAGATAGGTTTTTTTAGATACTCACCGCTCTGGAACTCCGCCCTCCGAGTCTGCTCCGAGAATCCCCGAGATAGGTTTTTTTTAATTCTCACCGCTCCGGAACTCCGCCCTCCGAGTCTGCTCCGAGAATCCCCGGGATAAGTTTTTTTATATACTCACCGCTCTGGAACTCCGCCCTCCGAGTCTGCTCCGAGAATCCCCGAGATAGGTTTTTTATATACTCACCGCTCTGGAACTCCGCCCTCCGAGTCTGCTCCGAGAATCCCCGAGATAGGTTTTTTTATCTTCTCACCGCTCTGGAACTCCGCCCTCCGAGTCTGCTCCGAGAATCCCCGAGATAAGTTTTTTTATATACTCACCGCTCTGGAACTCCGCCCTCCGAGTCTGCTCCGCGAATCCCCGAGATAAGTTTTTTTATATACTCACCGCTCTGGAACTCCGCCCGCCGAGTCTGCTCCGAGAATCCCCGAGATAGGTTTTTTTATATACTCACCGCTCTGGAACTCCGCCCTCCGAGTCTGCTCCGAGAATCCCCGAGATAGGTTTTTTATATACTCACCGCTATGGAACTCCGCCCTCCGAGTCTGCTCCACGAATCCCCGAGATAGGTTTTTTTATATACTCACCGCACTGGAACTCCGCCCTCCGAGTCTGCTCCGAGAATCCCCGAGATAGGTTTTTTTATATACTCACCGCTCTGGAACTCCGCCCTCCGAGTCTGCTCCACGAAACCCCGAGATAGGTTTTTTTATATACTCACCGCTCTGGAATTCCGCCCTCCGAGTCTGCTCCGAGAATCCCCGAGATAGGTTTTTTTATATACTCACCGCTCTGGAACTCCGCCCTCCGAGTCAGCTCCGAGAATCCCCGAGATAGGTTTTTTTATATACTCACCGCTCTGGAACTCCGCCCTCCGAGTCTGCTCCGAGAATCGCCGAGATAGATTTTTTTATCTTCTCACCGCTCTGGAACTCCGCCCTCTGAGACTGCTCCGAGAAACCCCGAGATAGGTTTTTTTATATACTCACCACTCTGGAACTCCGCCCTCCGAGTCTGCTCCGAGAATCCATGTGATAAGTTTTTTTGTTTACTGACCGATCTGGAACTCCGCCCTCCGAGTCTGCTCCGAGAATCCCCGAGATAGGTTTTTTTATATACTCACCGCTCTGGAACTCCGCCCTCCGAGTCTGCTCCGAGAATCCCCGAGATAAGTTTTTTTATCTTCTCACCGCTCTGGAACTCCGCCCTCCGAGTCTGCTCCGAGAATCCCCGAGATAAGTTTTTTTATATACTCACCGCTCTGGAACTCCGCCCTCCGAGTCTGCTCCGAGAATCCCCGAGATAAGTTTTTTTATATACTCACCGCTCTGGAACTCCGCCCTCCGAGTCTGCTCCGAGAATCGCCGAGATAAGTTTTTTTATATACTCACCGCTCTGGAACTCCGCCCTCCGAGTCTGCTCCGAGAATCCCCGAGATAAGTTTTTTTCTATACTCACCGCTATGGAACTCCGCCCTCCGAGTCTGATCCGAGAATCCCCGAGATAAGTTTTTTTATATACTCACCGCTCTGGAACTCCGCCCTCCGAGTCTGCTCCACGAATTCCCGAGATAGGTTTTTTTATATACTCACCGCTCTGGAACTCCGCCCTCCGAGTCAGCTCCGAGAATCCCCGAGATAGGTTTTTTTATATTCTCACCGCTCTGGAACTCCGCCCTCCGAGTCTGCTCCGAGAATCCCCGAGATAAGTTTTTTTATATACTCACCGCTCTGGAACTCCGCCCTCCGAGTCTGCTCCGAGAATCCCCGAGATAAGTTTTTTTATATACTCACCCTTCTGGAACTCCGCCCTCCGATTCCGCTCCGAGAATCCCCGAGATAGGTTTTTTTATTTACTCACCGCTCCGGAACTCCGCGCTCCGAGTCTGCTCCGCGAATCCCCGAGATAAGTTTTTTTATATACTCACCGCTCTGGAACTCCGCCCTCCGAGTCTGCTCCGAGAATCCCCGAGATAAGATTTTTTTATATACTCACTGCTCTGGAACTCCGCCCTCCGAGTCTGCTCCGAGAATCCCCGAGATAGGTTTTTTTATATACTCACCGCTCTGGAACTCCGCCCTCCGAGTCTGCTCCGTGAATCCCCGAGATAGGTTTTTTTATATACTCACCGCTCTGGAACTCCGCCCTCCAAGTCTGCTCCGAGAATCCCCGAGATAGGTTTTTTTATATACTCACCACTCTGGAACTCCGCCCTCCGAGTCTGCTCCGAGAATCCCCGAGATAGGTTTTGTAAGAAACTCACCGCTCTGGAATTCCTCCCTCCGAGTCTGCTCCGAGAATCCCCGAGATAAGTTTTTTTTATATACTCACCGCTCTGGAACTCCGCCCTCCGAGTCTGCTCCGAGAATCCCCGAGATAGGTTTTTTTATATACTCACCGCTCCGGAACTCCGCCCTCCGAGTCTGCTCCGAGAATCCCCGAGATAGGTTTTTTTATTCTCACCACTCTGGAACTCCGCCCTCCGAGTCTGCTCCAAGAATCCCCGAGATAGGTTTTTTTATATACTCACTGCTCTGGAACTCCGCCCTCCGAGTCTGCTCCAAGAATCCCCGAGATAAGTTTTTTTATATACTCACTGCTCTGGAACTCCGCCCTCCGAGTCTGCTCCGAGATCCCCGAGATAAGTTTTTTTATATACTCACCGCTCTGGAACTCCGCCCTCCGAGTCTGCTCCGAGAATCCCCGAGATAGGTTTTTTTAGATACTCACCGCTCTGGAACTCCGCCCTCCGAGTCTGCTCCGAGAATCCCCGAGATAGGTTTTTTTTAATTCTCACCGCTCCGGAACTCCGCCCTCCGAGTCTGCTCCGAGAATCCCCGGGATAAGTTTTTTTATATACTCACCGCTCTGGAACTCCGCCCTCCGAGTCTGCTCCGAGAATCCCCGAGATAGGTTTTTTATATACTCACCGCTCTGGAACTCCGCCCTCCGAGTCTGCTCCGAGAATCCCCGAGATAGGTTTTTTTATCTTCTCACCGCTCTGGAACTCCGCCCTCCGAGTCTGCTCCGAGAATCCCCGAGATAAGTTTTTTTATATACTCACCGCTCTGGAACTCCGCCCTCCGAGTCTGCTCCGAGAATCCCCGAGATAGGTTTTTTATATACTCACCGCTCTGGAACTCCGCCCACCGAGTCTGATCCGAGAATCCCCGAGTTAGGTTTTTTTATATACTCACCGCTCTGGAACTCCGCCCTCCGAGTCTGCTCATCCCCGAGATAAGTTTTTTTATATTCTCACCGCTCCGGAACTCCGCCCTCCGAGTCTGCTCCGAGAATCCCCGAGATAAGTTTTTTTATATACTCACCGCTCTGGAACTCCGCCCTCCGAGTCTGCTCCGAGAATCCCCGAGATAGGTTTTTTTAGATACTCACCGCTCTGGAACTCCGCCCTCCGAGTCTGCTCCGAGAATCCCCGAGATAGGTTTTTTTTAATTCTCACCGCTCCGGAACTCCGCCCTCCGAGTCTGATCCGAGAATCCCCGAGATAAGTTTTTTTATATACTCACCGCTCTGGAACTCCGCCCTCCGAGTCTGCTCCGAGAATCCCCGAGATAGGTTTTTTATATACTCACCGCTCTGGAACTCCGCCCTCCGAGTCTGCTCCGAGAATCCCCGAGATAAGTTTTTTTATATACTCACCGCTCTGGAACTCCGCCCTCCGAGTCTGCTCCGAGAATCCCCGAGATAAGTTTTTTTATCTACTCACCGCTCTGGAACTCCGCCCTCCGATTCTGCTCCGAGAATCCCCGAGATAGGTTTTTTTATATACTCACCACTCTGGAACTCCGCCCTCCGAGTCTGATCCGAGAATCCCCGAGATAAGTTTTTTTATATACTCACCGCTCTGGAACTCCGCCCACCGAGTCTGCTCCGAGAATCCCCGAGATAGGTTTTTTATATACTCACCGCTCTGGAACTCCGCCCTCCGAGTCTGCTCCGAGAATCCCCGAGATAAGTTTTTTTATATACTCACCGCTCTGGAACTCCGCCCTCCGAGTCTGCTCCGAGAATCCCCGAGATAAGTTTTTTTATCTACTCACCGCTCTGGAACTCCGCCCTCCGATTCTGCTCCGAGAATCCCCGAGATAGGTTTTTTTATATACTCACCACTCTGGAACTCCGCCCTCCGAGTCTGCTCCGAGAATCCCCGAGATAGGTTTTGTAAGAAACTCACCGCTCTGGAATTCCTCCCTCCGAGTCTGCTCCGAGAATCCCCGAGATAAGTTTTTTTTATATACTCACCGCTCTGGAACTCCGCCCTCCGAGTCTGCTCCGAGAATCCCCGAGATAGGTTTTTTTATATACTCACCGCTCCGGAACTCCGCCCTCCGAGTCTGCTCCGAGAATCCCCGAGATAGGTTTTTTTATTCTCACCACTCTGGAACTCCGCCCTCCGAGTCTGCTCCAAGAATCCCCGAGATAGGTTTTTTTATATACTCACTGCTCTGGAACTCCGCCCTCCGAGTCTGCTCCAAGAATCCCCGAGATAAGTTTTTTTATATACTCACTGCTCTGGAACTCCGCCCTCCGAGTCTCCTCCGAGATCCCCGAGATAAGTTTTTTTATATACTCACCGCTCTGGAACTCCGCCCTCCGAGTCTGCTCCGAGAATCCCCGAGATAGGTTTTTTTAGATACTCACCGCTCTGGAACTCCGCCCTCCGAGTCTGCTCCGAGAATCCCCGAGATAGGTTTTTTTTAATTCTCACCGCTCCGGAACTCCGCCCTCCGAGTCTGCTCCGAGAATCCCCGGGATAAGTTTTTTTATATACTCACCGCTCTGGAACTCCGCCCTCCGAGTCTGCTCCGAGAATCCCCGAGATAGGTTTTTTATATACTCACCGCTCTGGAACTCCGCCCTCCGAGTCTGCTCCGAGAATCCCCGAGATAGGTTTTTTTATCTTCTCACCGCTCTGGAACTCCGCCCTCCGAGTCTGCTCCGAGAATCCACGAGATAAGTTTTTTTATATACTCACCGCTCTGGAACTCCGCCCTCCGAGTCTGCTCCGAGAATCCCCGAGATAGGTTTTTTATATACTCACCGCTCTGGAACTCCGCCCACCGAGTCTGATCCGAGAATCCCCGAGTTAGGTTTTTTTATATACTCACCGCTCTGGAACTCCGCCCTCCGAGTCTGCTCATCCCCGAGATAAGTTTTTTTATATTCTCACCGCTCCGGAACTCCGCCCTCCGAGTCTGCTCCGAGAATCCCCGAGATAAGTTTTTTTATATACTCACCGCTCTGGAACTCCGCCCTCCGAGTCTGCTCCGAGAATCCCCGAGATAGGTTTTTTTAGATACTCACCGCTCTGGAACTCCGCCCTCCGAGTCTGCTCCGAGAATCCCCGAGATAGGTTTTTTTTAATTCTCACCGCTCCGGAACTCCGCCCTCCGAGTCTGATCCGAGAATCCCCGAGATAAGTTTTTTTATATACTCACCGCTCTGGAACTCCGCCCTCCGAGTCTGCTCCGAGAATCCCCGAGATAGGTTTTTTATATACTCACCGCTCTGGAACTCCGCCCTCCGAGTCTGCTCCGAGAATCCCCGAGATAAGTTTTTTTATATACTCACCGCTCTGGAACTCCGCCCTCCGAGTCTGCTCCGAGAATCCCCGAGATAAGTTTTTTTATCTACTCACCGCTCTGGAACTCCGCCCTCCGATTCTGCTCCGAGAATCCCCGAGATAGGTTTTTTTATATACTCACCACTCTGGAACTCCGCCCTCCGAGTCTGATCCGAGAATCCCCGAGATAAGTTTTTTTATATACTCACCGCTCTGGAACTCCGCCCTCCGAGTCTGCTCCGCGAATCCCCGAGATAAGTTTTTTTATATGCTCACCGCTCTGGAACTCCGCCCTCCGAGTCTGCTCCGCGAATCCCCGAGATAAGTTTTTTTATATACTCACCGCTCTGGAACTCCGCCCTCCGAGTCTGCTCCGAGAATCCCCGAGATAAGTTTTTTTATATACTCACCGCTCTGGAACTCCGCCCTCCGAGTCTGCTCCGAGAATCCCCGAGATAAGTTTTTTTATATACTCACCCTTCTGGAACTCCGCCCTCCGAGTCTGCTCCGAGAATCCCCGAGATAAGTTTTTTTATATACTCACCGCTCTGGAACTCCGCCCTCCGAGTCTGCTCCGAGAATCCCCGAGATAGGTTTTTTTATATACTCACGGCTCTGGAACTCCGCCCTCCGAGTCTGCTCCGTGAATCCCCGAGATTGGTTTTTTTATATACTCACCGCTCTGGAACTCCGCCCTCCGAGTCTGCTCCGAGAATCCCCGAGATAGGTTTTTTTATATACTCACCACTCTGGAACTCCGCCCTCCGAGTCTGCTCCGAGAATCCCCGAGATAGGTTTTTTTATCTACTCACCGCTCTGGAACTCCGCCCTCCGAGTCTGCTCCGAGAATCCCCGAGATAAGTTTTTTTATCTACTCACCGCTCTGGAACTCCGCCCTCCGATTCTGCTCCGAGAATCCCCGAGATAGGTTTTTTTATATACTCACCACTCTGGAACTCCGCCCTCCGAGTCTGATCCGAGAATCCCCGAGATAAGTTTTTTTATATACTCACCGCTCTGGAACTCCGCCCTCCGAGTCTGCTCCGCGAATCCCCGAGATAAGTTTTTTTATATGCTCACCGCTCTGGAACTCCGCCCTCCGAGTCTGCTCCGCGAATCCCCGAGATAAGTTTTTTTATATACTCACCGCTCTGGAACTCCGCCCTCCGAGTCTGCTCCGAGAATCCCCGAGATAAGTTTTTTTATATACTCACCGCTCTGGAACTCCGCCCTCCGAGTCTGCTCCGAGAATCCCCGAGATAAGTTTTTTTATATACTCACCCTTCTGGAACTCCGCCCTCCGAGTCTGCTCCGAGAATCCCCGAGATAAGTTTTTTTATATACTCACCGCTCTGGAACTCCGCCCTCCGAGTCTGCTCCGAGAATCCCCGAGATAGGTTTTTTAATATACTCACCGCTCTGGAACTCCGCCCTCCGAGTCTGCTCCGTGAATCCCCGAGATAGGTTTTTTTATATACTCACCGCTCTGGAACTCCGCCCTCCGAGTCTGCTCCGAGAATCCCCGAGATAGGTTTTTTTATATACTCACCACTTTGGAACTCCGCCCTCCGAGTCTGCTCCGAGAATCCCCGAGATAGGTTTTGTAAGAAACTCACCGCTCTGGAATTCCGCCCTCCGAGTCTGCTCCGAGAATCCCCGAGATAAGTTTTTTTTATATACTCACCGCTCTGGAACTCCGCCCTCCGAGTCTGCTCCGAGAATCCCCGAGATAGGTTTTTTTATATACTCACCGCTCCGGAACTCCGCCCTCCGAGTCTGCTCCGAGAATCCCCGAGATAGGTTTTTTTATTCTCACCACTCTGGAACTCCGCCCTCCGAGTCTGCTCCAAGAATCCCCGAGATAGGTTTTTTTATATACTCACTGCTCTGGAACTCCGCCCTCCGAGTCTGCTCCAAGAATCCCCGAGATAAGTTTTTTTATATACTCACTGCTCTGGAACTCCGCCCTCCGAGTCTGCTCCGAGATCCCCGAGATAAGTTTTTTTATATACTCACCGCTCTGGAACTCCGCCCTCCGAGTCTGCTCCGAGAATCCCCGAGATAGGTTTTTTTAGATACTCACCGCTCTGGAACTCCGCCCTCCGAGTCTGCTCCGAGAATCCCCGAGATAGGTTTTTTTTAATTCTCACCGCTCCGGAACTCCGCCCTCCGAGTCTGCTCCGAGAATCCCCGAGATAAGTTTTTTTATATACTCACCGCTCTGGAACTCCGCCCTCCGAGTCTGCTCCGTGAATCCCCGAGATAGGTTTTTTATATACTCACCGCTCTGGAACTCCGCCCTCCGAGTCTGCTCCGAGAATCCCCGAGATAGGTTTTTTTATCTTCTCACCGCTCTGGAACTCCGCCCTCCGAGTCTGCTCCGAGAGTCCCCGAGATAAGTTTTTTTATATACTCACCGCTCTGGAACTACGCCCTCCGAGTCTGCTCCGAGAATCCCCGAGATAGGTTTTTTATATACTCACCGCTCTGGAACTCCGCCCACCGAGTCTGATCCGATAATCCCCGAGTTAGGTTTTTTTATATACTCACCGCTCTGGAACTCCGCCCTCCAAGTCTGCTCATCCCCGAGATAAGTTTTTTTATATTCTCACCGCTCCGGAACTCCGCCCTCCGAGTCTGCTCCGAGAATCCCCGAGATAAGTTTTTTTATATTCTCACGCTCTGGAACTCCGCCCTCCGAGTCTGCTCCGAGAATCCCCGAGATAAGTTTTTTTATATACTCACCGCTCTGGAACTCCGCCCTCCGAGTCTGCTCCACGAATCCCCGAGATAGGTTTTTTTAGATACTCACCGCTCTGGAACTCCGCCCTCCGAGTCTGCTCCGAGAATCCCCGAGATAGGTTTTTTTTAATTCTCACCGCTCCGGAACTCCGCCCTCCGAGTCTGCTCCGAGAATCCCCGAGATAAGTTTTTTTATATACTCACCGCTCTGGAACTCCGCCCTCCGAGTCTGCTCCGAGAATCCCCGAGATAGATTTTTTATATACTCACCGCTCTGGAACTCCGCCCTCCGAGTCTGCTCCGAGAATCCCCGAGATAGGTTTTTTTATCTTCTCACCGCTCTGGAACTCCGCCCTCCGAGTCTGCTCCGAGAATCCCCGAGATAAGTTTTTTTATATACTCACCGCTCTGGAACTCCGCCCTCCGAGTCTGCTCCGAGAATCCCCGAGATAGGTTTTTTATATACTCACCGCTCTGGAACTCCGCCCTCCGAGTCTGCTCATCCCCGAGATAAGTTTTTTTATATTCTCACCGCTCCGGAACTCCGCCCTCCGAGTCTGCTCCGAGAATCCCCGAGATAAGTTTTTTTATATTCTCACGCTCTGGAACTCCGCCCTCCGAGTCTGCTCCGAGAATCCCCGAGATAAGTTTTTTTATATACTCACCGCTCTGGAACTCTGCCCTCCGAGTCTGCTCCGAGAATCCCCGAGATAAGTTTTTTTATATACTCACCGCTCTGGAACTCCGCCCTCCGAGTCTGCTCCGAGAATCCCCGAGATAGGTTTTTTTTTATTCTCACCGCTCCGGAACTCCGCCCTCCGAGTCTGCTCCGAGAATCCCCGAGATAAGTTTTTTTATATACTCACCGCTCTGGAACTCCGCCCTCCGAGTCTGCTCCGAGAATCCCAGAGATAGGTTTTTTATATACGCACCGCTCTGGAACTCCGCCCTCCGAGACTGCTCCGAGAATCCCCGAGATAGGTTTTTTTATCTTTTCACCGCTCTGGAACTCCGCCCTCCGAGTCTGCTCCGAGAATCCCCGAGATAAGTTTTTTTATATACTCACCGCTCTGGAACTCCGCCCTCCGAGTCTGCTCCGAGAATCCCCGAGATAGGTTTTTTATCTCCTCACCGCTCTGGAACTCCGCCCACCGAGTCTGCTCCGAGAATCCCCGAGTTAGGTTTTTTTATATACTCACCGCTCTGGAACTCCGCCCTCCGAGTCTGCTCATCCCCGAGATAAGTTTTTTTATATTCTCACCGCTCCAGAACTCCGCCCTCTGAGTCTGCTCATCCCCGAGATAAGTTTTTTTATATTCTCACCGCTCTGGAACTCCGCCCTCCGGGTCTGCTCATCCCCGAGATAAGTTTTTTTATCTCCTCACCGCTCTGGAACTCCGCCCACCGAGTCTGCTCCGAGAATCCCCGAGTTAGGTTTTTTTATATACTCACCGCTCTGGAACTCCGCCCTCCGAGTCTGCTCATCCCCGAGATAAGTTTTTTTATATTCTCACCGCTCCAGAACTCCGCCCTCTGAGTCTGCTCATCCCCGAGATAAGTTTTTTTATATTCTCACCGCTCTGGAACTCCGCCCTCCGGGTCTGCTCATCCCCGAGATAAGTTTTTTTATATTCTCACCGCTCTGGAACTCCGCTCTCCGAGTCTGCTCCGAGAATCCCCGAGATAGGTTTTTTTATATATTCACCGCTCTGGAACTCCGCCCTCCGAGTCTGCTCCGAGAATCCCCGAGATAAGTTTTTTTATCTTCTCACCGCTCTGGAACTCCACCCTCCGAGTCTGCTCCGAGAATCCCCGAGATAAGTTTTTTTATATACTCACCGCTCTGGAACTCCGCCCTCCGAGTCTGCTCCGAGAATCCCCGAGATAGGTTTTTTTATATACTCACCGCTCTGGAACTCCGCCCTCCGAGTCTGCTCCGAGAATCCCTGAGATAGGTTTTTTTATATACTCACCGCTCTGGAACTCCGCCCTCCGAGTCTGCTCCACGAATCCCCGAGATAGGTTTTTTTATATACTCACCGCTCTGGAACTCCGCCCTCCGAGTCTGCTCCGAGAATCCCCGAGATAGGTTTTTTTATATACTCACCGCTCTGGCACTCCGCCCTCCGAGTCTGCTCCGAGAATCACCGAGATAGGTTTTTTAGATACTCACCGCTCCGGAACTCCGCCCTCCGAATCTGCTCCGAGAATCCCCGAGATAAGTTTTTTTATATACTCACCGCTCCGGAACTCCGCCCTCCGAGTCTGCTCCGAGAATCCCCGAGATAGGTTTTTTTATATACTCACCGCTCTGGAACTCCGCCCTCCGAGTCTGCTCCGAGAATCCCCGAGATAGGTTTTTTATATACTCACCGCTCTGGAACTCCGCCCTCCGAGTCTGCTCCGAGAATCCCCGAGATAAGTTTTTTTATATACTCACCGCTCTGGAACTCCGCCCTCCGAGTCTGCTCCGAGAATCCCCGAGATAAGTTTTTTTATCTACTCACCGCTCTGGAACTCCGCCCTCCGATTCTGCTCCGAGAATCCCCGAGATAGGTTTTTTTATATACTCACCGCTCTGGAACTCCGCCCTCCGAGTCTGATCCGAGTATCCCCGAGATAAGTTTTTTTATATACTCACCGCTCTGGAACTCCGCCCTCCGAGTCTGCTCCGCGAATCCCCTAGATAAGTTTTTTTATATGCTCACCGCTCTGGAACTCCGCCCTCCGAGTCTGCTCCGCGAATCCCCGAGATAAGTTTTTTTATATACTCACCGCTCTGGAACTCCGCCCTCCGAGTCTGCTCCGAGAATCCCCGAGATAAGTTTTTTTATATACTCACCGCTCTGGAACTCCGCCCTCCGAGTCTGCTCCGAGAATCCCCGAGATAAGTTTTTTTATATACTCAGCCTTCTGGAACACCGCCCTCCGAGTCCGCTCCGAGAATCCCCGAGATAGGTTTTTTTATTTACTCACCGCTCCGGAACTCCGCGCTCCGAGTCTGCTCCGCGAATCCCCGAGATAAGTTTTTTTATATACTCACCGCTCTGGAACTCCGCCCTCCGAGTCTGCTCCGAGAATCCCCGAGATAAGTTTTTTTATATACTCACCGCTCTGGAACTCCGCCCTCCGAGTCTGCTCCGAGAATCCCCGAGATAGGTTTTTTTATATACTCACCGCTCTGGAACTCCGCCCTCCGAGTCTGCTCCGTGAATCTCCGAGATAGGTTTTTTTATATACTCACCGCACTGGAACTCCGCACTCCGAGTCTGCTCCGAGAATCCCCGAGATAGGTTTTTTTATATACTCACCACTCTGGAACTCCGCCCTCCGAGTCTGCTCCGAGAATCCCCGAGATAGGTTTTGTAAGATACTCACCACTCTGGAACTCCGCCCTCCGAGTCTGCTCCAAGAATCCCCGAGATAGGTTTTTTTATATACTCACTGCTCTGGAACTCCGCCCTCCGAGTCTGCTCCAAGAATCCCCGAGATAAGTTTTTTTATATACTCACTGCTCTGGAACTCCGCCCTCCGACTCTGCTCCGAGATCCCCGAGATAAGTTTTTTTATATACTCACCGCTCTGGAACTCCGCCCTCCGAGTCTGCTCCGAGAATCCCCGAGATAGGTTTTTTTAGATACTCACCGCTCTGGAACTCCGCCCTCCGAGTCTGCTCCGAGAATCCCCGAGATAGGTTTTTTTTAATTCTCGCCGCTCCGGAACTCCGCCCTCCGAGTCTGCTCCGAGAATCCCCGAGATAAGTTTTTTTATATACTCACCGCTCTGGAACTCCGCCCTCCGAGTCTGCTCCGAGAATCCCCGAGATAGGTTTTTTATATACTCACCGCTCTGGAACTCCACCCTCCGAGTCTGCTCCGAGAATCCCCGAGATAGGTTTTTTTATCTTCTCACCGCTCTGGAACTCCGCCCTCCGAGTCTGCTCCGAGAATCCCCGAGATAGGTTTTTTATATACTCACCGCTCTGGAACTACGCCCAACGAGTCTGCTCCGAGAATCCCCGAGTTAGGTTTTTTTATATACTCACCGCTCTGGAACTCCGCCCTCCGATTCTGCTCCGAGAATCCCCGAGATAGGTTTTTTATATACTCACCGCTCTGGAACTCCGCCCTCCGAGTCTGCTCATCCCCGAGATAAGTTATATTCTCACCGCTCCGGAACTCCGCCCTCCGAGTCTGCTCCGAGAATCCCCGAGATAAGTTTTTTTATATTCTCACGCTCTGGAACTCCGCCCTCCGAGTCTGCTCCGAGAATCCCCGAGATAAGTTTTTTTATATACTCACCGCTCTGGAACTCTGCCCTCCGAGTCTGCTCCGAGAATCCCCGAGATAAGTTTTTTTATATACTCACCGCTCTGGAACTCCGCCCTCCGAGTCTGCTCCGAGAATCCCCGAGATAGGTTTTTTTTTATTCTCACCGCTCTGGAACTCCGCCCTCCGAGTCTGCTCCGAGAATCCCCGAGATAAGTTTTTTTATATACTCACCGCTCTGGAACTCCGCCATCCGAGTCTGCTCCGAGAATCCCCGAGATAGGTTTTTTATATACGCACCGCTCTGGAACTCCGCCCTCCGAGACTGCTCCGAGAATCCCCGAGATAGGTTTTTTTATCTTCTCACCGCTCTGGAACTCCGCCCTCCGAGTCTGCTCCGAGAATCCCCGAGATAAGTTTTTTTATATACTCACCGCTCTGGCACTCCGCCCTCCGAGTCTGCTCCGAGAATCACCGAGATAGGTTTTTTAGATACTCACCGCTCCGGAACTCCGCCCTCCGAATCTGCTCCGAGAATCCCCGAGATAAGTTTTTTTATATACTCACCGCTCCGGAACTCCGCCCTCCGAGTCTGCTCCGAGAATCCCCGAGATAGGTTTTTTTATATACTCACCGCTCTGGAACTCCGCCCTCCGAGTCTGCTCCGAGAATCCCCGAGATAGGTTTTTTATATACTCACCGCTCTGGAACTCCGCCCTCCGAGTCTGCTCCGAGAATCCCCGAGATAAGTTTTTTTATATACTCACCGCTCTGGAACTCCGCCCTCCGAGTCTGCTCCGAGAATCCCCGAGATAAGTTTTTTTATCTACTCACCGCTCTGGAACTCCGCCCTCCGATTCTGCTCCGAGAATCCCCGAGATAGGTTTTTTTATATACTCACCGCTCTGGAACTCCGCCCTCCGAGTCTGATCCGAGTATCCCCGAGATAAGTTTTTTTATATACTCACCGCTCTGGAACTCCGCCCTCCGAGTCTGCTCCGCGAATCCCCTAGATAAGTTTTTTTATATGCTCACCGCTCTGGAACTCCGCCCTCCGAGTCTGCTCCGCGAATCCCCGAGATAAGTTTTTTTATATACTCACCGCTCTGGAACTCCGCCCTCCGAGTCTGCTCCGAGAATCCCCGAGATAAGTTTTTTTATATACTCACCGCTCTGGAACTCCGCCCTCCGAGTCTGCTCCGAGAATCCCCGAGATAAGTTTTTTTATATACTCAGCCTTCTGGAACACCGCCCTCCGAGTCCGCTCCGAGAATCCCCGAGATAGGTTTTTTTATTTACTCACCGCTCCGGAACTCCGCGCTCCGAGTCTGCTCCGCGAATCCCCGAGATAAGTTTTTTTATATACTCACCGCTCTGGAACTCCGCCCTCCGAGTCTGCTCCGAGAATCCCCGAGATAAGTTTTTTTATATACTCACCGCTCTGGAACTCCGCCCTCCGAGTCTGCTCCGAGAATCCCCGAGATAGGTTTTTTTATATACTCACCGCTCTGGAACTCCGCCCTCCGAGTCTGCTCCGTGAATCCCCGAGATAGGTTTTTTTATATACTCACCGCACTGGAACTCCGCACTCCGAGTCTGCTCCGAGAATCCCCGAGATAGGTTTTTTTATATACTCACCACTCTGGAACTCCGCCCTCCGAGTCTGCTCCGAGAATCCCCGAGATAGGTTTTGTAAGATACTCACCACTCTGGAACTCCGCCCTCCGAGTCTGCTCCAAGAATCCCCGAGATAGGTTTTTTTATATACTCACTGCTCTGGAACTCCGCCCTCCGAGTCTGCTCCAAGAATCCCCGAGATAAGTTTTTTTATATACTCACTGCTCTGGAACTCCGCCCTCCGACTCTGCTCCGAGATCCCCGAGATAAGTTTTTTTATATACTCACCGCTCTGGAACTCCGCCCTCCGAGTCTGCTCCGAGAATCCCCGAGATAGGTTTTTTTAGATACTCACCGCTCTGGAACTCCGCCCTCCGAGTCTGCTCCGAGAATCCCCGAGATAGGTTTTTTTTAATTCTCGCCGCTCCGGAACTCCGCCCTCCGAGTCTGCTCCGAGAATCCCCGAGATAAGTTTTTTTATATACTCACTGCTCTGGAACTCCGCCCTCCGAGTCTGCTCCGAGAATCCCCGAGATAGGTTTTTTATATACTCACCGCTCTGGAACTCCACCCTCCGAGTCTGCTCCGAGAATCCCCGAGATAGGTTTTTTTATCTTCTCACCGCTCTGGAACTCCGCCCTCCGAGTCTGCTCCGAGAATCCCCGAGATAGGTTTTTTATATACTCACCGCTCTGGAACTACGCCCAACGAGTCTGCTCCGAGAATCCCCGAGTTAGGTTTTTTTATATACTCACCGCTCTGGAACTCCGCCCTCCGATTCTGCTCCGAGAATCCCCGAGATAGGTTTTTTATATACTCACCGCTCTGGAACTCCGCCCTCCGAGTCTGCTCATCCCCGAGATAAGTTATATTCTCACCGCTCCGGAACTCCGCCCTCCGAGTCTGCTCCGAGAATCCCCGAGATAAGTTTTTTTATATTCTCACGCTCTGGAACTCCGCCCTCCGAGTCTGCTCCGAGAATCCCCGAGATAAGTTTTTTTATATACTCACCGCTCTGGAACTCTGCCCTCCGAGTCTGCTCCGAGAATCCCCGAGATAAGTTTTTTTATATACTCACCGCTCTGGAACTCCGCCCTCCGAGTCTGCTCCGAGAATCCCCGAGATAGGTTTTTTTTTATTCTCACCGCTCTGGAACTCCGCCCTCCGAGTCTGCTCCGAGAATCCCCGAGATAAGTTTTTTTATATACTCACCGCTCTGGAACTCCGCCATCCGAGTCTGCTCCGAGAATCCCCGAGATAGGTTTTTTATATACGCACCGCTCTGGAACTCCGCCCTCCGAGACTGCTCCGAGAATCCCCGAGATAGGTTTTTTTATCTTCTCACCGCTCTGGAACTCCGCCCTCCGAGTCTGCTCCGAGAATCCCCGAGATAAGTTTTTTTATATACTCACCGCTCTGGAACTCCGCCCTCCGAGTCTGCTCCGAAAATCCCCGAGATAGGTTTTTTATATACTCACCGCTCTGGAACTCCGCCCACCGAGTCTGCTCCGAGAATCCCCGAGTTAGGTTTTTTTATATACTCACCGCTCTGGAACTCCGCCCTCCGAGTCTGCTCATCCCCGAGATAAGTTTTTTTATATTCTCACCGCTCCGGAACTCCGCTCTCCGAGTCTGCTCCGAGAATCCCCGAGATAGGTTTTTTTATATATTCACCGCTCTGGAACTCCGCCCTCCGAGTCTGCTCCGAGAATCCCCGAGATAGGTTTTTTATATACTCACCGCTCTGGAACTCCGCCCTCCGAGTCTGCTCCGAGAATCCCCGAGATAGGTTTTTTTATATACTCACCGCTCTGGAACTCCGCCCTCCGAGTCTGCTCCGAGAATCCCCGAGATAAGTTTTTTTATCTTCTCACCGCTCTGGAACTTCACCCTCCGACTCTGCTCCGAGAATCTCCGAGATAAGTTTTTTTATCTTCTCACCGCTCTGGAACTTCACCCTCCGAGTCTGCTCCGAGAATCCCCGAGATAGGTTTTTTTATATACTCACCGCTCTGGAACTCCGCCCTCCGAGTCTGCTCCGAGAATCCCCGAGATAAGTTTTTTTATATACTCACCGCTCTGGAACTCCGCCCTCCGAGTCTGCTCCGCGAAACCCCGAGATAAGTTTTTTTATCTTCTCACCGCTCTGGAACTCCGCCCTCCGAGTCTGCTCCGAGAATCCTCGAGATAGGTTTTTTTATATACTCACCTCTCTGGAACTCCGCCCTCCGAGTCTGCTCCGAGAATCCCCGAGATATGTTTTTTTATCTTCTCACCGCTCTGGAACTCCGCCCTCCGAGTCTGCTCCGAGCATCCCCGAGATACGTTTTATTATATAATCACCGCTCTGGAACTCCGCCCTCCTGGACTGCTCCGAGAATCCCAGAGATAAGTTTTTTTATATACTCACCGCTCTGGAACTCCGCCCTCCGAGTCTGCTCCGAGAATCCCCGAGATAAGTTTTTTTATATACTCACCGCTCTGGAACTCCGCCCTCCGAGTCTGCTCCGAGAATCCCCGAGATACGTTTTTTTATATACTCACCGCTCTGGAACTCCGCCCTCCGAGTCTGCTCCGCGAAACCCCGAGATAAGTTTTTTTATCTTCTCACCGCTCTGGAACTCCGCCCTCTGAGTCTGCTCCGAGAATCCCCGAGATAAGTTTTTTTATATACTCACCGCTCTGGAACTCCGCCCTCCGAGTCTGCTTATCCCCGAGATAAGTTTTTTTATCTTCTCACCGCTCTGGAACTCCGCCCTCCGAGTCTGCTCCGCGAAACCCAGAGATAAGTTTTTTTATCTTCTCACCGCTCTGGAACTCCGCCCTCCGAGTCTGCTCCGAGAATCCCCGAGATAAGTTTTTTTATATACTCACCGCTCTGGAACTCCGCCCTCCGAGTCTGCTCCGAGAATCCCCGAGATAAGTTTTTTTATATACTCACCGCTCTGGAACTCCGCCCTCCGAGTCTGCTCCGAGAATCCCCCAGATAAGTTTTTTTATCTACTCACCGCTCTGGAACTCCGCCCCCCGAGTCTGCTCATCCCCGAGATAAGTTTTTTTATCTTCTCACCGCTCTGGAACTCCGCCCTCCGAGTCTGCTCCGAGAATCCCCGAGATAAGTTTTTTTATATACTCACCGCTCTGGAACTCCGCCCTCCGAGTCTGCTCCGAGAATCCCCGAGATAAGTTTTTTTTATATACTCACCGCTCTGGAACTCCGCCCTCCGAGTCTGCTCCGTGAAACCCCGAGATAAGTTTTTTTATCTTCTCACCGCTTTGGAACTCCGCCCTCCGAGTCTGCTCCGCGAATCCCCGAGATAACTTTTTTTATATACTCACCGCTCTGGAACTCCGCCCTCCGAGTCTGCTCCGTGAATCCCCGAGATAGGTTTTTTTATATACTCACCGCTCTGGAACTCCGCCCTCCGAGTCTGCTCCGAGAATCCCCGAGATAAGTTTTTTTATATACTCACCGCTCTGGAACTCCGCCCTCCGAGTCTGCTCCGAGAATCCCCGAGATAAGTTTTTTTATATACTCACCGCTCCGGAACTCCGCCCTCCGAGTCTGCTCCGCTAATCCCCGAGACAGGTTTTTTTATATACTCACCGCTCTGGAACACCGCCCTCCGAGTCTGCTCCGAGAATCCCCGAGATAGGTTTTTTTTTATTCTCACCGCTCCGGAACTCCGCCCTCCGAGTCTGCTCCGAGAATCCCCGAGATAGGTTTTTTTATATACTCACCGCTCTGGAACTCCGCCCTCCGAGTCTGCTCCGAGAATCCCCGAGATAAGTTTTTTCATATTCTCACCGCTCCAGAACTCCGCCCTCCGAGTCTGCTCCGAGAATCCCCGAGATAGGTTTTATTATATTCTCACCGCTCCGGAACTCCGCTCTCTGAGTCTGCTCCGAGAATCCCCGAGATAGGTTTTTTTATATACTCACCGCTCTGGAACTCCGCCCTCCGAGTCTGCTCCGAGAATCCCCGAGATAAGTTTTTTCATATTCTCACCGCTCTGGAACTCCACCCTCCGAGTCTGCTCCGAGAATCCCCGAGATAGGTTTTTTTTAATTCTCACCGCTCCGGAACTCCGCCCTCCGAGTCTGCTCCGAGAATCCCCGAGATAAGTTTTTTCATATTCTCACCGCTCCAGAACTCCGCCCTCCGAGTCTGCTCCGTGAATCCCTGAGATAAGTTATTTTATATACTCACTGCTCTGGAACTCCGCCCTCCGAGTCCTGCTAGCAAACAGGAAACAAAGTCGGCAAAAATGGTTCATTTTCTGGTTTGCAAGATGTAACGAGTGGTGTGCCACAGGGATCTGTGCTGGGGCCTCAACTTTTTTACAATTTATGTAAATGATTTGGATGAAGGAACCGAAGGTATGGTTTCTAAATTTGCTGATGACACAAAGATAGATAGGGAAGTAAGTTGTGAAGTGGAAAGAAGGAGGCTACAAAGGAATATAAACAGTTTAAGTGGGTGGGCAAATGGAGTACAATGTGGGAAAGTGGGAAATTGTTCATTTTGACAGAAAGAGTGAAAAGAAGCATTTTATCTAAATGGAGATAGATTGCAGAGCTCTGAGATGCAGAGGGATCTGGGTGTCCTGGTGCACGGATCGCGCAAGGCTAGTATGCACACACAGCAATTCCTTCGGAAAGCTAATGCAATGTTGTTGATTTTGAGGGGAACTGAATACAAAAGTAAGGAGATTATGCTACAGCTATCCAGGGCATTGGTGAGATCACAACTGGAGGACTGTGTACAATATTGGTCACCTTATGTAAGGAAGGATGCAAATGCATTGGAATCAGTTCAGGAAAGGTTTACTGGACTAATACCTGAAATGGGTGGATTGTCTTATGAAGAAAGAATGGGCAGGCTAGGCTTGTATCCACTGCAGTATAGAAGAGTATGAGGCGACTTGATTGAAATATATATGATCAAAGAACAAAGAACAAAGAACAAAGATAATTACAGCACAGGAACAGGCCCTTCGGCCCTCCAAGCCTGCGCCGATCCAGATCCTCTCTCCAAACATGTCGCCTATTTTCTAAGGTTCTGTATCTCTTTTCTTCCTGCCCATTCATGTATCTGTCTAGATACATCTTAAAAGACTCCATCGTGCCCGCATCTACCACCTCCGCTGGCAATGCGTTCCAGGTGCCCACCACCCTCTGCGTAAAGAACTTTCCACGCATATCCCCCCTAAACTTTTCCCCTTTCACTTTGAACTCTTGTCCTCTAGTATTTGAAACCCCCACTCTGGGAAAAAGCCTCTTGCTATCCACCCTGTCTATACCTCTCATGATTTTGTACACCTCAATCAGGTCCCCCCTCAACCTCCGTCTTTCTAATGAAAATAATCCTAATCTACTCAACCTCTCCTCATAGCTAGCGCCCTCCATACCAGGCAACATCCTGGTGAACCTCCTCTGCACCCTCTCCAAAGCATCCACATCCTTTTGATAATGTGGCGACCAGAACTGTACGCAGTATTCCAAATGTGGCCGAACCAAAGTCCTATACAACTGTAACATGACCTGCCAACTCTTGTACTCAATGCCCCGTCCGATGAAGGAAAGCATGCCGTATGCCTTCTTGACCACTCTATTTACCTGCGTTGCCACCTTCAGGGAACAGTGGACCTGAACACCCAAATCTCTCTGGACATCAATTTTCCCCAGGACTTTTCCATTTACTGTATAGTTCACTCTTGAATTGGATCTTCCAAAATGCATCACCTCGCATTTGCCCTGATTGAACTGTATCTGCCATTTCTCTGCCCAACTCTCCAATCTATCTATATTCTGCTGTATTCTCTGACAGTCCCCTTCACTATCTGCTACTCCAACAATCTTAGTGTCGTCTGCAAACTTGCTAATCTGTCCACCTATACTTTCCTCCAAATCATTAATGTACATCACAAACAACAGTGATCCCAGCACGGATCCCTGTGGAACACCACTGGTCACACGTCTCCATTTTGAGAAACTCCCTTCCACTGCTACTCTCTGTCTCCTGTTGCCCAGCCAGTTCTTTATCCATCTCGCTAGTACACCTTGGACCCCAAGCGCCTTCACTTTCTCCATCAGCCTGCCATGGGGAACCTTATCAAACGCCTTACTGAAGTCCATGTATATGACATCGACAGCCCTTCCCTCATCAATCAACTTTGTCACTTCCTCAAAGAATTCTATTAAGTTGGTAAGACATGATCTTCCCTGCACAAAACCATGTTGCCTATCACTGATGAGCCCATTTTCTTCCAAATGGGAATAGATCCTATCCCTCAGTATCTTCTCCAGCAGCTTCCCTACCACTGACGTCAGGCTCACTGGTCTATAATTACCTGGATTATCCCTGCTACCCTTCTTAAACAAGGGGACAACATTAGCAATTCTCCAGTCCTCCGGGACCTCACCCGTGTTTAAGGATGCTGCAAAGATATCTGTTAAGGCCCCAGCTATTTCCTCTCTTGCTTCCCTCAGTAACCTGGGATAGATCCCATCCGGACCTGGGGACTTGTCCACCTTAATGCCCTTTAGAATACCCAACACTTCCTCCCTCCTTATGCCGACTTGACCTAGAGTAATCAAACATCTGTTCCTAACCTCAACATCCGTCATGTCCCTCTCCTCGGTGAATACTGATGCAAAGTACTCGTTTAGAATCTCACCCATTTTCTCTGAGTCCAAGCATAACATTCCTCCTTTGTCCTTTAGTGGGCCAATCCTTTCTCTAGTTACCCTCTTTCTCCTTATATATGAATAAAAGGCTTTGGTATTTTCCTTAACCCTGTTTGCTAAAGATATTTCATGACCCCTTTTAGCCCTCTTAATTCCTCGTTTCAGATTGGTCCTACATTCCCGATATTCTTTCTAAGCTTCGTCTTTCATCAGCCGCCTAGACCTTATGTATGCTTCCTTTTTCCTCTTAGCTAGTCTCACAATTTCACCTGTCATCCATGGTTCCCTAATCTTACCAATTCTATCCCTCATTTTCACAGGAACATGTCTCTCCTGCACGCTAATCAACCTCTCTTTAAAAGCCTCCCACATATCACATGTGGATTTCCCTTCAAACAGCTGCTCCCAATCTACATTTACCAGCTCCTGCCGAATTTTGGTATAGTTGGCCTTCCCCCAATTTAGCACTCTTCCTTTAGGACCACTCTCGTCTTTGTCCATGAGTATTTTAAAGCTTACGGAATTGTGATCACTATTCCCAAAGTAGTCCCCTACTGAAACTTCAACAACCTGGCCGGGCTCATTTCCCAACACCAGGTCCAGTATGGCCCCTTCCCGAGTTGGACTATTTACATACTGCTCCAGAAAACCCTCCTGGATGCTCCTTACAAATTCTGCTCCATCTGGACCTCGAACACTAAGCGAATCCCAGTCAATGTTGGGAACATTAAAATCTCCTATCACCACCACCCTGTTGCTCCTACATCTTTCCATAACCTGTTTACATATTTGTACCTCTATCTCACGCTCGCTGTTGGGAGGCCTGTAGTGCAGCCCCAACATTGTTACCGCACCCTTCCTATTTCTGAGTTCTGTCCATATTGCCTCACTGCTCGAGTCCTCCATAGTGCCCTCCTTCAGCACAGCTGTGATATCCTCTTTCACCAGTAATGCAACTCCTCCACCCCTTTTACCTCCCTCTCTATCCCGCCTGAAGCATCGATATCCTGGGATATTTAGTTGCCAATCATGCCCTTCCCTCAACCAAGTCTCAGTAATAGCAATAACATCATACTCCCAGGTACTAATCCAAGCCCTAAGTTCATCTGCCTTACCTACTCCACTTCTTGCATTAAAACAAATGCACCTCAGACCACCAGTCCCTTTAAATTCATCATCTGCTCCCTGCCTGCTCTTCCCCTTAGTCACACTGACTTCATTATCTAGTTCCTTACAGGCATTTGTTACTACCACCTTACTGTCAACTGGCCTCAATTGGTTCCCATCCCCCTGCCACATTAGTTTAATCCCTCCCCAACAGCGTTAGCAAAAGCACCTCCAAGGACCTTGGTTCCAGTCCGTCCCAGGTGTAGACCGTCCAATTTGTAATAGTCCCACCTCCCCCAGAACCGGTCCCAATGTCCCAAAAATCTGAACCCCTCCTTCCTGCACCATCTCTCAAGCCACGCATTCATCCTGACTATTCTTTCATTTTTACTCTGACTATCACGTGGCACTGGTAGTAATCCTGAGATTACTACCTCTGAGGTCCTACTTTTTAACTTGGCTCCTAACTCCCTAAACTCTGCTTGTAGGACCTCATCCCGTTTTTTACCTATATCATTAGTGCCTATGTGCACAATGACAACTGGCTGTTCACCCTCCCCCTTTAGAATGTTCTGCAGCCGATCTGAGACATCCCTGACCCGTGCACCTGGGAGGCAACATACCATTCGGGAGCCTCGTTTTTGACCACAGAACCGCCTATCTACTCCCCTTACAATCGAATCCCCTACGACTATAGCCCTTCCACTCTTTTTCCCGCCCTTCTGAACAGCAGAGCCAGCCACGGTGCCATGGACCTGGCTACTGCTGCCTTCCCCTGGTGAGCCATCTCCCTCAACAGTATCCAAAACGGTATACTTGTTTTGGAGGGAGATGACCGCAGGGGACTCCTGCGCTGCCTTCCTGCTCTTTCTCTGCCTTTGGGTCACCCATTCCCTTTCTCCCTCAGCAATCCTAATCTGCGGTGTGACCAATTCACTAAACGTGCTATCCACGACCTCCTCAGCATCGCGCATGCTCCAAAGTGAGTCCATCCGCAGCTCGAGAGCCGTCATGCGGTCTAACAAGAGCTGCAGCTGGACACACGTCCTGCACGTGAAGGAGTCAGGGACATCAGCCATGTCCCTGAGCTCCCACATTGAGCAAGAGGAGCATGTCACGGGTCTGAGATCTCCTGCCATTTTTAATCTTAAGCTTAACTTAGTTAAATGAAAATGGAACGAAAAGTTTTTACCAATCACGATAAAACCAGAGAAATCGAAAAAGCCTTACCTTATAAACACCCCACCGAGTCCTTTTTTTTTTGGTTAGAGGAGGAGGGCGGGTGGGAGACACGACAAGTGTGGTGTCTCGGGTTCAGAAACCGCCCAAATATATAGTGTTTTACTTACCCAGCAGCCCCCTGGCCTCCGCCGAAAAACAAAAGGAAATTAAATTTACTTTCAAACCGACCTTCCCAGCTGCTCACTCGCTCACACTCTGCTCCCGAAAAAGCTGCTGCAATGAAAGGAAAGTTATTTTAAACCGCCCAAATATATAGTGTTTTACTTACCCAGCAGCCCCCTGGCCTCCGCCGAAAAACAAAAGGAAATTAAATTTACTTTCAAACCGACCTTCCCAGCTGCTCACTCGCTCACACTCTGCTCCCGAAAAAGCTGCTGCAATGAAAGGAAAGTTATTTTAAACCGCCCAAATATATCGTGTTTTACTTACCCAGCAGCCCCCTGGCCTCCGCCGAAAAACAAAAGGAAATTAAATTTACTTTCAAACCGACCTTCCCAGCTGCTCACTCGCTCACACTCTGCTCCCGAAAAAGCTGCTGCAATGAAAGGCAATGAAAGATCCTGAGGGATCTTGACAGGGTGGATGTGGAAAGAATGTTTCCTCTTCTGAGAGAATCTAGAATTCGGGGTTACTATTTAACAATAAGGGGTCGCCCTTTTAAAACAGGAAAGAGGAGAATTGCATTCTCTCAGAGGTTCGTGGGTCTTTGGAACTCTCTTCCTCAAAAGGAAGAGGAAGCAGGGTCTTTCAATATTTTTAAGGCAGAGGTAGATAGATTCTTGATAAGAAAGAGGGTGAAAGGATATCGGGGTAAGTGGGATTGTGGAGTCGAGTTTGCAGTCAGATTAGCCATGATCTTATTGAATGGCAGAGAAGGCTCGAGGGGCCGAGTGGCATACTCCTGCTCTTAATTCCTATGTTCATATGTTCGTGTGCTCTGGCTTCAGAAGGTACTGGCTTCGAATGTGGACATTTTAGTGTTCTAACAGTGAAAACCCCAATAAAATCTGCAATGAAATGATTTATTTTTCTCAGAGTCAATTGTTTTTACCACTTCTCTGGCCACAGGAGAGGTGCCAGAGGACTGGCGAATAGTGAATGTGTTACCATTATTCAAGAAGCAGGGATAAATCATGTAATTACAGGCCAGTGAGTCTAACATCATTGGTATGGAAACTACTGGAGAAAAAATCTGACAGACAGGATTAATCTCCACATGAAGAGGCAGGGATTAATCAGGGATAGTCAGGCTTTGTCAGAGGGAGATCATATCTCAAAATTTGACTGAATCTTTCAAGGAGGTGACCAGATGTGTAGATGAGGATTTTTGATAAGGTCCCGCATGGGACTAGGGTTAAGAAGTACTTAAGAAGTCCCAGAGTACTTAAGGAAGTGGCCCTAGAAATCATGGATGCATTGGTGGTTATCTTTCAAGATTCTATAGACTCTGAAGCAGTTCCTACAGATTGGAGGATAGATAATGTAACCCTACTATTTTAAAAAGGGAGGTAGAGAGAAAACAGGCAGCCTGACGTTGGCAGTGGGGAAAGATTTTATAGCAGAGCACTTTCAGAACAGTGGGAGAATCGGACAGAGGCAGCACGGATTTATGAAAGGGAAATCATGCTTGACAGATTTACTAGAATTCTTCCAGGATGTAACTAGTAGAGTTGATGAGAGGGAGCCAGTGGATATGGTTTATTTGGACGTTCAGAAGGCTTTTGACAAAGTCCCACATAAGAGTGCAACGTCTAAAATTAAAGCACATGGGATTGGAGGTAGTGTATTGCGATGGATAGAAAATTGGTTGTCAGACAGGAAACAAAGAGTAGGAATAAACGGGTATTTTTCTGAATGACAGGCAGTGACTAGTTGGGTAACGCAGGGATTGGTGCTGGGAACCCAGCTATTCACAATATATATTGATGATTTAGATGAGGGAACTAAATGTAATATGTACAAATTTGCAGATGACACACAACTAAGTGGGTGGATGAGTTGTGAGGAGGATGCAGAGTGGCTTCAGGGTGATTTGGAAAAGTTGAGTGAGTGGGCAAATGCATGGCAGATGCAGTATAATATGGCTAAATGTGAGGTTATCCACTTCGGTAACGAAAACAGGAAAGCACATTATTATCTGAACGGCTATAAACTGAGAGAGGGCAATATGGAACGGCTATAAACTGAGAGAGGGGAATATGGAACGAGACCTGGGTGTTCTCGTACATCAGCCGCTGAAGGTAAGCTTTTAGGTCCAACAGGCGGTAAAGAAGGCAAATGGTATGTTGGCCTTCATAGCGAGAGGATTCGAGTACAGAAGCAGGGATGTCTTACTGCAATTCTACAGAGCCTCGGTGAGGCCACACCTGGAATATTGTGTGAAATTTTGTTCTCCATGTCTGAGGAAGGATGTTCTGCTATCGACCGAATGCAGCGGAGGTTTACCAGACTGATCCATGGGATGGTGGGACTGACGTCTGAGAAGAGATTGAGTCAGTTAAGATTTAACAAGAGTTCAGAAGAGTGAGGGGGAATCTCATAGAAACATATAAAATTCGTAAAGGACGGATGCTCCCGATGGTGGGGGAGTCCAGAACCAGGGATCATAGACTAAAGATACGGGGTTATCCTTTCAGGACTGTGATGAGGAGACATGTCATCACCCAGAGAGTGGTGAGCCAGTGGAATTCGCTAACACAGAAAGCAGTTGAGGCCAAAACAAAGTATGTTTTCAAGAAGGAGTCAGATATAGCTTTTGGGTTGAAAAGGATCAAAGGATATGGGGGGGGGGGGCGGTGGGGAGAGGCGGGAACAGGTTACTGAGTTGGATGATCAGCCATGATCATAATGAATGGAGGAGCAGGCTCGAAATGCCGAATGGCCTGTTCCTGATCCCATGTTCTATGTTTCAAAGGTAGGAGCCCATGGGATCCAGCTCAATTTGGCAAATTGGATCCAAAATTGGCTTATTAGCATGAGGCAGAGGGTAATGGTCGAGGGTTGTTTTTGTGATTGGAAGCCTGTGACCAGTGGTGTACCACAGGGATCGGTGCTGGGACCATTCCTGTTTGTCGTGTACATCTATAATTTAGATGTGAATGTAGAAGGTATGATCAGTAAGTTCACAGATGACACAAAAATTGGTGGTGTCATAAATAGTGAGGAGGAAAGCCTTAGATTACAGGACGATATAGATGGGCTGGTAAGATGGGCAGAGAAGCGGCAAATGGAATTTAATCCTGAGAAATGTGACGTGATGCATTTTAGGAGGACTACCAAGGCAAGGGAATATACAGTGGATGGTCGCACGCTGGGAAGTACAGAATGTCAAAGGGATATTGGTGGACTTGTCCAGAGATCACCGAAGGCAGCAGCACAGGTAGTTTGGAAGGCATATGAAATGCTTGCCTTTATTAGCTGAGGCATAGAATATAAGAGTGGGGAGGTTATGATGGAGCTGTACAAAACGCTAGTAAGGCCACAGCTGGAGTACTGTGTATAGTTCTGGGCATCATACGATAAGAAGGATGTGATTGCACTGGAGAGGGTGCAGAGGAGATTCTCCAGGATGTTGCATAGGCTGGAGTATTTCAGCTATGAAGAGAGACAGGATAGGCTCGGGTTGTTTTCCTTAGAGCAGAGAAGGCTGAGGGGGGGTGGGGTGGTAGGGGGACATGATTGAGGTATACAAAATTATGAGGGACATTGATAGGGTAGATAGGAAGAAACGTTTTTCCCATAGCGGCGGTGTCAGTAACCCGGAGAGTTGATTTAAGGTAAGGGCCACGAGGTTTAGAGGGGATTTGAGGAAAAGGAAATCACCCAGAGGGTGGTTGGAATCTGGAATAGACTGTCGGAAGTGGTGGTAGATGCAGGAACACTCACAAAATTGAAGAAGTATTTAGATGAGCATTTGAAACGCCATAGATTACAAGGTTATGGGCGAAGTTCTGGAAAATGGGATTAGAATGGATAGGCTTGATAACCGAAACAGACACAGTGGGCCAAAGGGACTGTTTCTGTGCTGTTTAACTCGGTGACTCTGACACTTCCAATTTCTCGTTTGTCGTTGGATTACGATCTCTCGAACCTCCACATTTCTGTTACAGCCATTTGAGACTTATATCCACCGAAATTTACAAGAGTCAGAGGCGAATTGATTGAAACATATATGATCCTGAGGGGTCTTGACAGGGTGGATGTGGAAAGGATGTTTCTCGTTCTGAGAGTATCCAGAAATAAGGGTCACTATTTAAAAATAATGGGTCGCCCATTTAAAATAGAGTTCAGGAGAATAATTTGTGTCTTTGGAATTCTCTTCCTCAAAAGACAGTGAAAGCAGAGTCTTTAAATATTTGTAAGGCAGAGGTAGATAGATTCTTGATAAGCAAGGGATTGCATGGTTATCGGGGATAGGTGGGAATGTGGAGTCGCGGTTACAATCAGATTAGTCATGATCTTATTGAATGTCCGAGTGTCCTACTCCTGCTCCTAATTCGTGTGTTCATATATTCGTATACTCTGGCTTCAGAAGGTACTGTCTTCGAATGTGGACATTTTGGTGCTGTAGCAGTGAAAACCACAATAAAATCTGCATTGAAATTTTAAATTTTTATTCTCAGGATCAATTATTTTTAACACTACCAATTCTCGTTTGTCATTGCGTTACAATCCCTGGAACCTCCACATTTCTGATATAGCCAGGTGAGGAGGGGTCCCAGGCTCTCTTCTTTTCCTATCTTTTATTTGATCACAACTAGGTTTATTCCATTTTAGCAGTGGACATGCTGACCATCTCAGTGCGTTTTTTACCTTTTACCATTATTGTGATTGTGAAAGAACCAATCAGACAGGTTTTCTCGTGTTTAAACAAGAGGTGAGTTTATTATACTTAACAATCTAAACTGGATCTGAATAAATTCGTAAAAATATACGCTCCACATTCACGCACCCATTCGCACGAGAATCTCACACAAATAAATTACAAAGTGAGAAATAAATTTGTGTTGGATAGAGTCCAGAATAAATAAATAAAAGTTCTGTGAGGTTGGATAATTCTGTGGTCTGTATTTTTCACACCCTGAGTTATGAGTTTCATATCATTTGCAAGAGTTGAAATTGTTTTATTTTTACATAAACGTCTCATTCATTTATATATCTATCGATTTGTCAGGAGCTGCACTGTTTCCAAAATGCGACCTCTGAGAAACAGCCCTTTATACTCCCCCTCCCCCAGTCTGAACAGTGTCTGTTCACCACTTCTCTCTGCTTTCTGTCCCTGAGTCAGTGTCATATCCACACTATCACTGTCACATTAATCCATATGTTCCACTTTTCATAACAAGTGTATGAAATGTCATTTGATCACAGGCCTTTTGAAAGTTCACATACATAACACGAAATATGCTATCCTCATCAACACTCACAGTTAGGTCTTCAATGAACTTGATCAAGATTGTCAGACGCGATTTTACATTAACCTATTGTGCTGGTTGTCATCCCATGTTATCCAAGAAAGATATATTTTTGTACTCGGTTACGGCCTCTGGAAATTTCCAACCATCGACTTTAGAGGGACTGGTCAGAGGTTACTGGGTTGATCTAATGTCTCCTTTTGTAAACAGGGTGTAACATTTACAACCCTCCAGTCCTTTGATAACACTTTCATTTCCAAGGAGGATTGGAAGCTTCTGGCCAGTGCCTCTACTATTTCTACCACTCCTTCCCTCAACAAACCTCATATATCCCATGTAGACCGGGTCCAATTTATTGTGGTACTAAAATGCATTGTTTTGTGAAGGGGAGGTCGTGTCTTACTAATTTGATTGAGTTTTTTGAGGAAGTGACGAAGATGATTGATGAAGGAAGGGTGGTCGATGTTGTCTATATGGACTTTAGTAAAGCCTTTGACAAGGTCCCGCATGGCAGACTGGTGCAAAAGCTGAAGTCACATGGGATCAGAGGTGAGCTGGCAAGATGGATACAGAAGTGGCTTGGTCACAGAAGACAGAGAGTATCAGTGGATGGGTGTTTTTCTGAATGGAGGGCTGTGACTAGTGGTTTGGAGGAAAATGTAGCTGGTCTGATTAGTCAGTTTGCGGACGACACGAAGGTTGGTGGAGTTGCGGATAATGATGAGGATTGTCAGAGGATACAGCAGGATATAGATCAGTTGGAGACTTGGGCAGAGAAATGATACATGGAATTCAATGCAGACAAAGGTGAGTTAATGCATTTTGGAAGGTCTAATGCAGGTGGGAGGTAGACAGCAAATGACAGAACCCTTAGGAGTATTGACAGGCAGAGAGATCTGGGCGTACATGTCCACATTTCACTGAAAGTGGCAACGCAGGTGGATAAGGAAAGTCAAACAGGCATACGGCATGCTTATCTGCATCGGTCGGGGCATAGAGTATAAAAATTGGCAAGTCATGTTGTGGCTGCACAGAACCTTAGTTAGGCTACACTTATAATATTGTGTGCAATTCTGGTCGCCACACTATCAGAAGGACGTGGAGGCCTTGGAGAGGGTACAGAGGAGGTTTACCAGGATGTTGCCTGGTGTGAAGCTATGAGGAGAGGTTGGAAAAACTCGGATTGTTTTCACTGGAACGACAGAGGTGGAGGGGCGACATGACAGAAGTTTACAAAGTTATGAGCGGCATGGACAGAGTGGATAGTCAGAAGTTTTCCCCGGGGTGGAAGAGTCAGTTACTAGTGGACATAGGTTTAAGTTGCGAGGGGCAAAGTTTAGAGGGGATGTGCGAGGCAAGTTTTTTACACAGAGGGTGGTGAGTGCCTGGAACGTGCTGCCAGGGGAGGCAGTGGAAGCAGATACGATAGCGACGTATAAGAGACACCTTGACAAATACATGAATAGGAAGTAAATAGAGGGATATGGGCCCCGGAAGTGCAGAAGGTGTTAGTTTAGGCAGGCATCAAGATCGGCGCTGGCTTGGCGGGCCGAATGGCCTGTTCCTGTGCTGTACTGATCTTTGTTCTTTGTTCTTGTTCTTTCTCTTTGCAGCTTTGTCTGTACATGTCCACTGACCACCTGTATTAGTCACTTTCAGCTGAACATGCATTCCGCAGTACGAGGAACCCCCTCTAGTGTTATTTAAAAGGACCAGGCATCCAACTTACAGATGAGGATCTTTTGACTTACTTCTGCGCTTATAAAGTTAGTGGAGGTGCTGTGGATGTTTTTCTGGAGGTTGTGTTGTGAGATGCTGCAGACATTTAGGAAGGAAAGAGGATTTGGTGGTCCAACTCTGAACGAGGTATGGGGACTGTAGTTACAATGTCACTGGGTCTCGAACGTGACCAACAAATGGAGCAGAGGTTGCAGAGAGGGGATGCTCTGTAAAGAGGGAGGAGGAGGGGTCTCTGCCCTAACCACCCCGGGTTTTCCAAGAACACTGTTTCCACCTATACCTAACCCAGGAGCAGTGTGAGGTGTGTCTATGATTCAATAAGGAGGTGGTCACAGAGCAGTGTCATCTCCTGTAACATGACCTAAAGCCTCACACCAGGGTGAGGACGGAGCTGTCAGCGACGGTTAAGTTCACTGTTACATTGAACTTCTATGGATCTGGATCTTTCCAGGCAGGAGCGGGTGACGTCTCCATTATCTCTCTTTAGGTTGCCCATTGATGTATCTATTGTGTGACAGAGGCCGGGTGAGGTGAATTATACTGTCTGCTCCCTCAGCAGGGAGAAGTAGGATGAGAGATCCCGTGGCTTTGTCAGGATAGCGGGATTCCTGATGGTGTCGGTGGCTCTGCGGTGCCCGCATATCAACGGGGAGAGGTACAGGAACTGGAAGAACTCTCACTCCATTAATGTACAGTTGGTGTGTGAGCATGCCCAGTACATCATGTTGGTGTATGTCCACTATCCTGGCAGCAGCCACCATACCTCTATTCTGAAGCAGTCAGCCTTTCCCAACGTCTTCATGCCTTCAGGGAGAATCAGAATGTGCCTACTGGGAGACAATTAATACACCCCACCCCCATACATGGCTCAAGATTCCACACCCCAAACCCCACCTTCCACTGCCAGCCAGCAAGAACATGGTGGAACAGATCCACGGTGTGATGAAGCAATGTTTCCGATGTTTGAAACTCTCAGACAGAGCCGTCCAGTACACAGTGTAGCAGGTGTCCAAGTTCATGGTGTTCTGCTGCACCCTTCATATCATCACCATCATGAGGACACGGGCATTGGGACCAGGAATCCGGAAGTTACCTCAGGAAGCAGAGGAGGAGGAGGCAGGGAGGATATTTCCTGGATGCCTTCCAGCCAGTCTTGCCTAGTTCGTCTATACATTGCTACCCCAGTGGCTGCAGCATTTGTTATTCATTCATGTGATGTGGGCGTCGCTGCCTAGACCAGTATTTGTTGCCCATTCCTAGTTACCCTTGAGAAGGTGGTGGTGAGCTGCCTTCTGAATCGCTGCAGTCCATGTGGGGTAGGTATACCCACAGTGCTGTTAGGAAGGGAGTTCCAGGAATTTGACCCAGCGACAGTGAAGGAACGGCGATATAGTTCCAAGTCAGGATGGTGTGTGACTTGAAGGGGAACGTGCAGCTGGTGGTGTTCCCATGTATTTGCTGCACTTGTCCTTCCAGGTGGTAGAGGTCGCGGATTTGGAAGGTGCTGTCTAAGGAGGCTTGATGAGTTGCTGCTGGACATAGTGTAGATTGTACACACTGCTGTCACTCTGACTGGTGCTGGAGTCACAGAGTCATTTATGGTACAGATTGAGAGCATGTAGTCTCTCTGCAGAGTAATCCAGTCAGGCCCATTCCCCCATTCAATCCCCGTGTTTCAGCAAGTTTCTTTCCTTCAACTGTCGATCCGGTTTTTTCTGGAAATCATTGTTCGTCTCCACTTCCACCACCATTGTGGGTAGTGAGTTACAGATCATTACCACTCGCTGTGTAAAACAAAAAAGTTCTTCCCCATATTCTCCCTGAATTTCTTGCCCAAACGTTCAATCTATGTCACTAGTCCTTGTACTATTACTTAAAAGGGACAGTTTTCCTTGTCTAACTTATCTAAGCCTGTCATAATCTCATACACCTCGATAAAATCTCCACTCAATCTCTTTTGTTAGAAGGCAAACAAAGGCAGATTTTCTAAACTAACTTTATATCTAACCTCCGCTCCCCCTCTCAAGGACACTCACACCCTTCCCCACGTGTGGTGACCAGAACTGGACAGTATATTCCAGTTGGAGCCTAACCAATGTTCTGTAAATGTTCAGCATACGTCCCTGCTTTTGTCCTCAATGCCTCTGTTTTAAACCCAAATCCCATATGCTTTGCTGACCATTCTCAATATGTCCTGTTACCTTCACAGATCAATCCACCGGCAGGTTTATCTGCTCATGCACACTCTTTAGAACTGTACTATTAGACTATGTAACCTCCCTCTATTCCTACTGCCAAAATGCATCACCTCACACTCCTCTCTTTTAAATTCCATCTGCCAGTTGTCTGCCCATTCTGCTTGCCTGTCTGTGTCCTGTTGCAGGTGCTTCATATCATTCTGATTCTTTGCCCTCCTCCAAATTTTGTGTCATCGGAAATTTTGAGACTCCAGTCATGGAACCATGGCCGTCCTGCTTTCCATCCCACCACAATTCCTCACCCCAAACCTTATGATCTTTTTTTTTAATTCTTCCATGAATTTGTGTGTCACTGTCAAGAATAGCATTTGCTGCCCATCCCGATTTGCCTTTGAACTGAGTGGCTTGCTAGGCCATTTCAGAGGGCAGTTAAAAGTCAACCACATTGCTGTGGGTCCGGAGTCACATGTCGGCCAGACCAGGTAAGGACAGCAGATTTCTTTCCCTAAAGGACATTCGTGAAGCAGATGGTTTCATACTTTCCAATGATAACCCAAAACTACCAGCTTCCCAGTCACAGCAGCTCCAGGAGACAGAGAGAGAGCAGCAGCACAGCACTGATGGTGAATCCCCATCACGTGGTCTGATACTCACAGTCACCAGCTCAAATATTTACACTGCGTGTACCTTCGAGGCTGGTGTAGAGCCGGAATCTGCACGTGGCGAGTCACAGTCTCATAGGATTGTTACAGCACAGTAGGAGTCCATTCGCCCCTTTATGTCCATGTTGGATCTCTGTGAAAGTCACGCAGCTCCTCCCACTGCCCCTGCCTCTTCCCAAAGACCTGCATTTTTTTTATCTTCAGATAATTATCCAATTACCTTTTGAAAATTACGTTTGAATTTGCCTCCACCGCACTCTCAGGCAGTTCATTCCAGATTCTAACCACTCACTGTGTTTATCCTCATGTCACCTTTAGTTCTTCAACCAATCACCTTAAATCAGTGTCATCTGATCTTGATCCATCCGCCAATGGCAACAGTTTCTCCCTATCCACCCATTCCAGATCTCTTATAACTTTGAACACTTCTGTCAAATGTCCTCTTCACTTTTTCTTCAAGCAGAACAGCCCCAGCATCCCCAATCTATCCATAGAACAGAATTCCTCATTCCTGAATCTATTCCCATAAATCTTTGCTGCGCTCTCTCTAATGCCTTCACAACCTTCCTGAACTGTGATGCCCAGGACTGGACACAATATTCCAGTTGAGACTGAGGCAGTGTTTTATAAAGTTTCATCAAAGCTTCCTTGCTATTGTACTCTCTCTCTCTATTTATTAAACCCAGGATTCTGAATGCCTTACTGACTGCTTTCTCAACCTGCCTGCCACCTCCAACAATAGGATCATATATAGCCCCCAGGTCTCTCTGCTCCTGCATACCCTTTAGAATTGTATCCTTTATCTTCTATTGCTTCTTCGCGGTCTTGCAGCCAAAATGAATCACTTTACATGTATCCACATTAAATTTCATTTGCCACATGTCCTCCCATTCCACCTGCCTATCTCTGTCCTCTTGAAGTCCATCACTATCCTCCTCTTTGTTCACAATAATGCCATGTTTTCTGTCGGCTGCAAATTTTGAAATTGTGCCCTGTAGACCAAAGTACAGGTCATTAATATAGATCAAGAAAAACAGTGGCCCTGTCACCGACCCCTGGGGAACCCCACCATAAACCTTCCTCCAATCTGAGAAATAACTGTTCATCACTACTCTCTGGTTCCTGTTACTCAGGCTGTTAATCTCACTTAGATCAGTTAGAGAAGGAAAGAATGTTCCGATTAACAAATGATACAAATACTAGAGGATACAAATTGAAGGTTTTGGTCTGAAGCTGAAGGGCGAATGTGAGGAAAAACCTTTTGACACAGTTGGTATTAATCACCTGGATCTCGCTGCCCACAAGGGTGGTGGATGAGGAGACAAAAAAATGACTTCAAGAGGAAATTGGTTGGCCATCTGAGTGAAATAGACTTGCAGAGCTACGGGGATCATGCGGGGGGTGCGGGGGTGGGGGGGGGAGTGTGCCACCCACTGGACAGTTCCGTGGAGCGTTAGCATGGACACGATGAGCCGAATGGCCTCCTTCTGTGCTCAAAATAACTCAATGACTTTATGACACTATCAATGTCTACAACTTGTAGGTCATCCCAGACAGCAGGATGAGGGGAGGTGGGAGTTAAGAAGGGACATAAGGCATGAACATAGCATCATGCTGAAAGCTGTCGGTGATGCCGGATGCTACGGGCTCTGTCACAGCCGGTCCCATGATATGGAGAACCTTCTCCTCCCTCAGGCTCAGGTGATGAATGAATATCTGGCAGCCATCGGTTCACTGCTGCTCCCTGTGATTATGGGTCACCTTGTCCTGTAAGAGAGAGAGCAGAATGTCAGTGATTGTGTTGCTCTGTGTTTGGGTGATGTGCCTACCATAGCTGAATAGCTGGAGGTATGTGGAGGCAGTGAGAGGTGGGTGTGAGGCTGGTATCAGTGGAAGGTGTGTGATGGTGAGCGGGTGTATGTGAATGTTGAGTGTGAGTACTGAGTTTAGGGACTGCTGATGGGTGAGTGATGGGGGTGTGGTACATTGAGCAGTATGAGAGGTTGGTGGTGTTGTGGGTAGGAGATGTCATGTGGTGATGAATTCAGTGACATTGACCACCCTTGTGAGCTCATTAAACTTCTTCTGGCTCTGCTGCCAGGTCCTCATGGCCAGACCTCCTGCATTCACCAACCTGGCCAACTGCTCCCATTCCCTGAGGAGGGCGTTGCTTGAGGGTCTCCACCCCACCCCACAGAAACATGGGCTCTCTTCTCCTGTCACCCGTCATGACTAAGGCATCTAGCACCTCATCCATGAACCGCAGAGACCTCTCTCTGTCCTATTGTTCCATTTACCTTGTCTCCAATTGCAGCATTCACAGTCAGCAACAGCAGCCTCCTGTGAATCTCTGCAGCTTCTCTTTAAGAGGGACAGATTGCCTTTAAGAGCTGAATCCTGCCTGAAACACATGCCAGCCTCACATTCAGTTAGATTCCTGTTAAATGTGCAGACAGTGAGCAGGGTAGTTCACCCTGGGGGTCACGTAAAATTCATGGCAATGAGGAGGCAGCATGAAGTTTGTGTGTCACCTGCCTCAACAGGAACGGGCATGGAAAGATCACAAATCACAATCCCTACGCCCTGAAAACGGGTGCAAAGTTTTCTTTCACTCTGTCTCTATTTCCCTTTCCCCTTTTCACCAACCCTCTCACTCTCTCTCTCCCTTTCTCTTCATTATCTGTCTCTTACTCTCAGAATCAGAGATTATGTAGCACAGAAGGAGGTTATTCGCCCCATTGTGTCAGCGCTGTCTCTGTGAGAGAGGTGTTTAATTAGTTCCTATCCCATCCTCTTTCCACAGACTCCCATTTATTTTTTCTTTTCGTGTATTTGTTAAATGTCTTTCTGAAAATATTATTGAATCTGCTTCCACCATGTTTTTAGGCAGTGAATTCCAGATCCCAACAAGTTGCTGTGCAAGAAAATTCTCCTCATTTCACCTCTGCTTCTTTGTCAATTACCTTCAATCTGTGTCTTCTTAACACTGAACTTTCTGACACTGGAAACAGTTTCACATTAAATACTCTATCAAAACCCCTCATGATTTTGAATTCTATATTAAATCTCCTCTTGCCCTTCACTGCTCGAAAGAGAACAATCCCAGCTTTTCCAATCTCTCCACATAACTGAATTCCCAGATCCCTGGTACCATTCCAGGAAATCACCTCTGTATCTTCACTAAGTCCTTGACATCCTTATCAAAGTATGGTGCTCAGGATTAGACACAATTCTCCAGCTGGGACCTAACCAATGATGTATAAAGATCAGCATTTCCTCCTGAATTTTATTACTCTGTATCTCTCTCTCTAACACCGAGGACACTACATGTTACCTTCAAAGATCTCTGTGTGTGTCCACCCCCAGTCTCTCTAATCCTCCACCCACTTTATCATGGAACCATTTAGTTTATATTGTTTCTCCTCATACTTCCTACCCAAATGTCTCACTTCACACTTCACTGTGTTAAATTATATCTGCCATGTTCCTGTCCATTTCACCAGTCAGTTTCTGTCTTCCTGAAGGCTGTTACTATCCTTCTCACTGTTTATTAACATTTCTGCGCTTATGTCCATCTGAAAACGTTGACATTATCCCCCCTGTACACAACCCAACGGCAATAACATACAGCAACAGTGATCCCGACTGTGACCCTGGGACACCCCACTGTGTACTTCCCTCCAGACTGAACAATAACCATTCTCCACTCCTCTCTGCTTTCTGTCACTGAGATAATTTCCTGCATGCTGGCATTGATTTTTTTAAAAAGCTGCATTTATATAATGCCTTTCATGGCCATCAGACGTCACAAAGCATCTGACACACAATCAGAACTTTTTAAAGCGTAGTCACTCTTGTAATGTGGGAAACAGGCAGACAATTTCTGCACTGTAAGATCCCACATGTAGCAATGTGATGATGATCAGATCTGTTTTTGTGATGTTGATTGAATGGTAAATCATGACCAGGGCACTGGGGATGATTCCCCTCTGCTTCTTCGAAATAATCCAATGGGATCTTTAACTTCCACCTGAGAGTGCTTTTGCTTTTATTTTAGTGCAGGTGGGGCGTTGGCTTAACTTTTTGTTCAAAGGACGGCACCTCTGACAGTGCAACACTTCCTCAGTGCTGCACTGCAGTGTCAGCCTTGATCCTTGTGATCAAGTCCTACAGTGACACTTGATCTTCTAATCTGAAAGGGGAGAGAGATGCAAACTGAGCCACGGCTGATATTGGTCCTTTAATCCCATGTGTTTCCAATTCGGTAACACGGCTGTTATGTGGTACTTCATCAAACATCTGTTGAAAGGATAGGAAAATTGTGAAAGTCCAGGTGGGAACCATCACAGAATGATAGAATCGCACAACCTGAATGATGTCATTCTGCCCATCAAGTCAGTGCTGGCCCTTTCAACGAGCAATCCAGTTACTCGCACTCCCTGACTCTTTCACTAACTCCTAACATTTTTTCTGCATCAGGTATTTATCCAATTCCCTTTTGGGATCTATTATTGAATCTGTATCCATCAGCCTATCAGACAGTTCATTCCAAATCCAAACCATTCAGAAGCAAAACCCTCATGTCTGCTTCTTTTACCAATCGCCTTAAATCTGTGTCTCTGATTACCGGTCCCTTGGACATTGGAAACAGTTTCTCTTTATTTAATTTATCTAAACCCTTCCTAACGTTAAACACCTTAATCAAATCTCCTCTGAAAGTTCTCTGCTCTAAGCAGAACAACCCCAGCTACATAACTGTAATCCCTCATGCCTGGACAAATTCTAATAAAACAGTTCTGTCCCCTCTCCGAAGGCTTCATTTCCTTCCTAAAGTGTGGTTCCCAGTATTCGACACAAGACTCCAGGTGCAGCTGAACTATTATTTTATATATGTTTCACATAATGTCCTTGCTTTTGTTCTTTTTGCCTCTATTTATAAAACCTGGGTTCCTGTGTATTTATTAACTGTTTAGTTAATCTTTCCTGCCACCTTCAACGATTTGTGTACAACCATCCCAGGTGTCTGTTCTTTCGCCACCTTTATCGTTGTACCATTTAACTTGCATTGTCTCTGGTCATTTATCCTTCGAAATTGTATTGCATCACACATCTGCAATGCCAATTAAATATTGAGAAGACCGATGTCATTATTTTCTGTCTCTGTTCCAAAGATTTCCTAACTACATCCCTCTCCTTTGTAGATGTTTGACTGCAAGGCAAACTGTTCACACAATTGGTTACATAGTTAACCTTGGGATGTCTTGGGATGAGCTTCCTACCAAATATTCACACCATCAGTAACACGGCGTATTTCCACCCCCGGTGGAGTTGCCTTGCTGGTTAAAGAGGAAATTAACGCAATAGTGAGGAAAGATATTAGCTCTTACAATATTTAATCTGTATAGGAAGAGCTGAGAAACACGAAGGGGCAACAAACGTTAGTGGGGGTAGTATATGTTTTTTTATTCATCATGGGATGTGGGCGTCACTGGCCAGGCCTGCATTTATCGCCCATCCCTAATTTCCCTTGAGAAGAGCTGCCTTCTTGAACCGCTGTAGACCATGTGGGGTAAGTACACCCACTGGGCTGTTCGGAAGGGAGTTTTTCATTCCTTTTTATTGACTTCATAGCAGTTAGATACAACTGAGTGACTTGCTAGGCCTTTTCAGAGGGCATGCAGGAGTCAACCACATTGCTGTTAGTCAGGAGTCACATGTCGGCCAGACCAGGTAGGACAGCAGATTTCCTTCCCTAAATGACATTAGTGAACCAGATGGGTTTTTACAGCAATCAGCAATGGTTTCATGGCCATCATTAGACTTGCTTTTTAATTCAGATTTTTATTAATTGCATTCAAATTCCACCTTCTGCTGTGTTGGGATTTGAATCCATGCCCCCCAGAGCAATAACCTGGGTCTGTGGGTTACGAGTCCAGTGACAGTACCAATGCGCCACCGCCTCCCAAACCATAGTGGCGATCTTGGAAATGGCATTAAACAGGAAATTAGAGATGCATGCGATAAAGGAACATCTGTAATTATGGGTTATTATAATCTGCATATAGATTGGAGAAATCAAATTGGTCACAATACCCTAGAGGACGAACTCACGGAGTGTATACGGGATGGTTTTCTGGACCAATACATTGAGGAACCAACTAGAGAACAGGCCATACTAGACTAGGTCTTGTGTGATGAGAAAGGAATAATTGACAACCTAGTTGTGTGACATCCCTTGGGGTTGAGCGACCATAATATGATAGAATTCCTCATCAAAGTGGAGAGTGACCTAGTTGATTCTGAGACGAGGGTCCTGAATCTTAATAAAGGAAACTGCGAACTTATGAGGCGCGAGTTGGCTATGATGGATTGGGAAACGTTATTTAAAGTGATGAGGGTGGATAGGCAATGGCAAACATTTAAAGTGTGCATGGATGAACACAGTAACTCTTTGCTCTCTTCTGGCACAAAAGTAAAACGCGAAAGGTAGCCAATCCATGGCTTACAAGGAAAATTAGAGATAGTATTACATCCAAGGAAGAGGCATCCAAATTCGCCAGCATAAACAAGAGACCTGAGGATTGGCAGCAGTTTAGAATTCAGCAAAGGAAGGCCAAGGAATTTATTAAAAAGGGGGAAATAAAGTCCGAGAGCAAGCTTGCAGTGAACATAAAAACTGACTGTAAAGTTTTCTATAGGTATGTGAAGAGGAAAGGATTGTTTAAGACAAATATAGGTCCCTTACTCTGGACTTTCAAGATGGCTCCTGGGCTGGAAGCTCCCTAGGAAGCTCCCTTGCTGTTCAACTCTATCCATGGCCATCTGCTCCCATCCCTAACGTTTTCTCCCCCAATCTGCCCTCTTAAACTGTTTAAATTCCCCTGGCTCTTTAAATCAGTTCATTTTAGCCCTATCTAAAAGTTAACAGTTAGTTTAGTTTCTGTTACCTGGGCCCACTGCCCTCCCCCAGCCACACCTGCTCTTTGTTTTCTCAATGAAATTGATCCGGATGAAACTGACGAGAACAGCTGCCGATACTTCAATCTCCGATCCTGCTGTCTTCACAGTCCAGAGTGTCTGCAGCCACGGCATGCGGTAAGTCCATTGAGGTGAAGAAGGAGCTGCGGGGCCCGAGAGAAGTCCTGTGAAAAGGTGCCCCGAACACCCAAAACATCCACGAACGGCCCCCCGCCTCGGCCGCAACTTCAAAGCGCCCGCGGAAGATGGCTCGGAGAGCATCTGCAGCGCACTGTCGGCAATGCTGCATGCCTTTATTTAAACCACTGAAAAAAAAAAACCCTTAGCAAATGTAATCACCTCTAAGTCTGCCAAATGATGCTTCACCTCCCGAAGGACGTGGATGAGCTTTCCGGACGTCGATGGTGGGCACTGAGGAAATGGCTTATTACCTGCACCAGATTCCACCCCCCCCTCCACCCCCTTTACCCCCCTTCCACCCCCCCCACCCCCGTCCCCTTCCCTGCTCCACCCTCTCAGCTCACCCCCTCACAACCCCGTCCCAGCCCGCCCCCCCCTCGCACCATCTTCACCCCGCACCCCCTTCCCCTGCACCCCCCCCACCCCCTCCCTCTACCCCTCCCCCTTGCATCCCCTCCACCCACCGGCACCATCCTACACCTGTGTAGGGGCCCCAACAACCCCACTGCCTTGTGGGCGTCTCGGGAGAGACCAAGGCGAAGGGAGTAAACCCTAACAGAAAATCCGGAGCGGAACCCCGTAGGCGGTCATGTGTCACCTTTGGCATGTTTCCGGCAGTTCCTGCAGCCATACTGGTGCCAAACGTCGTGTCCTGCACTCCTTTGGACCCCACCAGAAAGGCCGAGAGGGGGGTTTTGACGACTGGGCAACTCTCAACCTCCATAAATTTGCCCAGGCATGCGCCATGGAGAAGTCACTCCATAGTTGCCTCACAGCGACTGAAACAACACGGAAGGCAGCAGTTACGGGTTATAAGTCCAGATAAATTGGCGTAGAAACTGGGCGCCACGGGTTGCCTTTGTCGGTGGGAGAGGTCATTGCACCTCACTGGACAGCTACCGCCCGCCTCAAACCGGGCAGCCCCCGGTCAATAAGGTTCTGTCCCGCCACAGTCTGCCTGCTTCAATGGGTGCTTGGAGCTCAGGGTCATTGCCCGAAAGGTGGACTGATACACCGCACCAAACAACATGAAAAAAGGAAAGAAGGTACCAGCCCTTCGCTTTGCAAGCTGAAACGTCAGAACTATGTGTCCTGGCCTGGCGGAAGACCTTACACAAATCAACGATTCTCGGAAGACCGCCATCATTAACAACGAGCTCAGTAGACTCAATGTGGACATTGCAGCACTTCAGGAGACTCGCCTCCCCGCGAGTGGCTCTCTAGCAGAGCAAGACTACACCTTCTTCTGGCAGGGCAGGGATCCTGAAGAACCAAGACAGCATGGAGTGGGCTTCGCCATCAGAAACTCCTTGCTCATCATGATAGAGCCTCCCTCAAATGGCTCGGAACGCATACTGTCCATCCGACTGCTCACCACCTCTGGTCCAGTACACCTACTCAGCATCTATGCTCCAACACTCTGTTCCGCACCTGAAGCTAAAGACCAGTTCTATGAACAACTCCATAACATCATTAGCAGCATCCCCAACACCGAACACCTATTCCTGCTGGGGGACTTTAATGCCAGGGTTGGGGCCGACCATGACTCATGGCCCTCCTGCATTGGGCGCTATGGCGTTGGAAGGATGAATGAGAACGGGCAGAGACTGCTTGAGTTGTGTACCTATCATAACCTCTGCATCACCAACTCGTTCTTTCACACTAAACCCTGTCACCAGGTTTCATGGAGGCACCCAAGATCACGTCGTTGGCACCAGCTAGACCTCATTGTCACAAGGCGAGCCACCTTAAACAGTGTTCAAATCACACGCAGCTTCCACAGTGCGGACTGCGACACCGACCACTCCCTGGTGTGCAGCAAGGTTAGACTCAGACCAAAGAAGTTGCATCATTCCAAGCAGAAGGGCCACCCGCGCATCAACATGAGCAGAATTTCTCACCCACAGCTGTTACAAAAATTTCTAAATTCACTTGTAACAGCCCTTCAAAACACTCCCACAGGGGATGCTGAGACCAAGTGGGCCCACATCAGAGACGCCATCTATGAGTCAGCTTTGACCACCTACGGCAAAAGTGCGAAGAGAAATGCAGACTGGTTTCAATCTCATAATGAAGAGCTGGAACCTGTCATAGCCGCTAAGCGCATTGCACTTTTGAACTATAAGAAAGCCCCCAGCGATTTAACATCCGCAGCACTTAAAGCAGCCAGAAGTACTGCACAAAGAACAGCTAGGCGTTGCGCAAACGACTACTGGCAACACCTATGCAGTCATATTCAGCTGGCCTCAGACACCGGAAACATCAGAGGAATGTATGATGGCATGAAGAGAGCTCTTGGGCCAACCATCAAGAAGATCACCCCCCTCAAATCTAAATCGGGGGACATAATCACTGACCAACGCAAACAGATGGACCGCTGGGTTGAGCACTACCTAGAACTGTACTCCAGGGAGAATGGTGTCACTGAGACTGCCCTCAATGCAGCCCAGCCTCTACCAGTCATGGATGAGCTGGACATACAGCCAACCAAATCGGAACTCAGTGATGCCATTGATTCCCTAGCCAGCGGAAAAGCCCCTGGGAAGGACAGCATTACCCCTGAAATAATCAAGAGTGCCAAGCCTGCTATACTCTCAGCACTACATGAACTGCTATGCCTGTGCTGGGACGAGGGAGCAGTACCCCAGGACATGCGCGATGCCAACATCATCACCCTCTATAAAAACAAAGGTGACCGCGGTGACTGCAACAACTACCGTGGAATCTCCCTGCTCAGCATAGTGGGGAAAGTCTTTGCTCGAGTCGCTCTGAACAGGCTCCAGAAGCTGGCCGAGCGCGTCTACCCTGAGGCACAGTGTGGCTTTCGTGCAGAGAGATCGACTATTGACATGCTGTTCTCCCTTCGTCAGATACAGGAGAAATGCCGTGAACAACAGATGCCCCTCTACATTGCTTTCATTGATCTCACCAAAGCCTTTGACCTCGTCAGCAGACGTGGTCTCTTCAGACTACTAGAAAAGATCGGATGTCCACCAAAGCTACTAAGTATCATCACCTCATTCCATGACAATATGAAAGGCACAATTCAACATGGTGGCTCCTCATCAGAGCCCTTTCCTATCCTGAGTGGTGTGAAACAGGGCTGTGTTCTCGCACCCACACTTTTTGGGATTTTCTTCTCCCTGCTGCTTTCACATGCGTTCAAATCCTCTGAAGAAGGAATTTTCCTCCACACAAGATCAGGGGGCAGGTTCTTCAACCTTGCCCGTCTAAGAGCGAAGTCCAAAGTACGGAAAGTCCTCATCAGAGAACTCCTCTTTGCTGACGATGCTGCTTTAACATCTCACACTGAAGAATGCCTGCAGAGTCTCATCGACAGGTTTGCGTCTGCCTGCAATGCCTCAAGAAAACGAACATCATGGGGCAGGATGTCAGAAATGCTCCATCCATCAATATTGGCGACCACGCTCTGGAAGTGGTTCAAGAGTTCACCTACCTAGGCTCAACTATCACCAGTAACCTGTCTCTAGATGCAGAAATCAACAAGCGCATGGGTAAGGCTTCCACTGCTATGTCCAGACTGGCCAAGAGAGTGTGGGAAAATGGCGCACTGACACGGAACACAAAAGTCCGAGTGTATCAGGCCTGTGTCCTCAGTACCTTGCTCTACGGCAACGAGGCCTGGACAACGTATGCCAGCCAAGAGCGACGTCTCAATTCATTCCATCTTCGCTGCCTTCGGAGAATACTTGGCATCAGGTGGCAGGACTATATCTCCAACACAGAAGTCCTTGAAGCGGCCAACACCCCCAGCTTATACACACTACTGAGTCAGCGGCGCTTGAGATGGCTTGGCCATGTGAGCCGCATGGAAGATGGCAGGATCCCCAAAGACACATTGTACAGCGAGCTCGCCACTGGTATCAGACCCACCGGCCGTCCATGTCTCCGTTATAAAGACGTCTGCAAACGCGACATGAAATCGTGTGACATTGATCACAAGTCGTGGGAGTCAGTTGCCAGCATTCGCCAGAGCTGGCGGGCAGCCATAAAGACAGCGCTAAATTGTGGCGAGTCGAAGAGACTTAGTAGTTGGCAGGAAAAAAGACAGAGGCGCAAGGGGAGAGCCAACTGTGCAACAGCCCCAAAAAACAAATTTCTCTGCAGCACCTGTGGAAGAGCCTGTCACTCCAGAATTGGCCTTTATAGCCACTCCAGGCGCTGCTTCACAAACCACTGACCACCTCCAGGCGCGTATCCATTGTCTCTCGAGATAAGGAGGCCCAAAAGAAAGAACAGTCAGAAACAGGGGAATTTATTATGGGGAACAAAGAAATGGCTGACCAACTAAATGCATACTTTGGTTCTGTCTTCACAAAGGAGAACACAAATATCATACCAGAAATGTTGGGGAACACAGGGCTCAGTGAGAGAGAGGAACTGAATGAAATCATTATTAGCAGAAAAATTGTGTTGGGGAATTTGATGGGATTGAAGGCCGATAAATCCCCAGGGCCTGATAATCTACATCCCAGATTACTTAAGGAAGTGGGCCAAGAAATAGTGGATGCATTGGTGGTCATCTTTCAAGATTCTATAGACTCTGGAACAGTTCCTACAGATTGAAGGGGAGGTAACGTAACCCCACTGTTTAAAAAGGGAGGTATAGAGAAAGCAGGGAATTATAGACAAGTCAGCCTGACGTCGAAAGTGGGGAAAATTCCAGAGTCCATTATCAAAGATTTTATAGCAGAGCACTTGGAGAACAGTGATAGAATCCGACAGAGTCATCATGGATATACGGAAGGGAAATCATGCTTGATAAATCTACTGGAATTCTTCGAGGATGTAACCAGTAAATTTGATGACGGGGAGCCAGTGGATGTGTTTATTTGGACTTTCAGAAGGCTCTCAACAAAGTCCCACATAAGAGATTAGGGTGTAAAATTAAATCGCATGGGATTGGGGGTAATGTATTGTGATGAATAGAAAATTGGTTGGCAGACAGGAAACAAAGTGTAGGAGTAAACCGGTCTTTTTCTGAATGGCAGGCAGTGACTCGTGGGGTAGCACAGGGATCAGTGTTAGGACCCCAGCTATTCACAATATATATTAATGATTTAGATGAGGGAACTAATTGTAATATCTCCAAATTTTCAGATGCCACAAAACTGGGTGGGAGGGTGAGTTGTGAGGAGGAGGCAGAGAGGCTTCAGAGTTATTGGGACAGGTTGAGCGAGTGGGCAAATGCATGGCAGATGCAGTACAATGCGGATAAATGTGAGGTTATCTACTTTGGTAGCAAAATCAGCAAGGCAAATTAGTATCTGAACGGCTATAAACTGAGAGAGGGGACGATGCAATGAGACCTGGGTGTTCCCGTACATAAGTCGCTGAAAGTTAGAATGCAGGTGCAACAGGCAGTAAAGAAGGCAAATGGTATGTTGGCCTTCATAGCGAGAGGATTCGAGTGCAGGAGCAGGGATGTCTTGCTGCAATTATACAGGGCCTTGGTAAGGCCACAGCGGCAATATTATGTGCAGTTTTGGTCTCCTTATCTGAGGAAGGATGTTCTTGCTATTGAGGGAGTGCAGCGAAGGAAAACCAGACTGATTCCTGTGATGGCGGGACTGACGTATGAGGAGAGATTGAGTCAGTTCGGATTAAAGTCGCTGGAGTTCAGAAGAGTGAGGAGGGATCTCATAGAAATCTATAAAATTCTAACAGGGCTTGACAGGACAAATGAAGGAAGGATGTTCCCGATGGTGGGGGAGTCCAGATCCAGGGGTCATAGTCTAAGGATAAAACTTTCAGGACTGAGATGAGGAGAATGTTTTCACCCAGAGAGTGGTGAGCCTGTGGAATTCTGTCATCACGCCTCTATCTAAGGGGGATTGGAAAATTCTGGCCAATGCCTCTGCTATTACCACCAATGCTTCACACAGCAACCATCATTCTCCACATCCAGACCGGTAAATGGTCGGGTTTATTGTGGTACAAAAATTATTGGATTGAAAAGGGTTAACTGAATCTGTTTGTTCAGTGACTGTAATTAATGTCAGTCTCCATGGAACCTAATTGTGTCACTGGAAGTTTTCCATCTTCTATTAATAAGGGATTCCTTTCAATGTGTTATATCATAGTGTTAGCGGGAAAATTTGCACCAACAGAGATCAGCAGCTTCAGAGAGAGAGAGAGAGAGGATAGATTCGCATCTGAGGAGAATAGATCGGAATGTTAAAACAATGGATCAGAATCTGAGAGCAGTAGATTGGAATGTGACAGCAATTGGACAGCGACTGAGAACAATAGATTGGAATATTACAACAATGGACAGGAGTTTATCCTCGGAGCTTTACTATCTTTCTACAAATTATGATCGGTACTCATTAAACACTCGTATCTATCGTGCACTGATTATTATTCAATACATTTATTATCCCATCCTGGCTGCTATTGGTGTCCCTGGTAAGTCCCTCTATCAAGCTATTAATTCTATAAGCCATGTTTAAGTGCATTACTGCTCCTGTAATTTACTCTGCCCTTCTTGCTGCCGTTGTATTCCTGGTGAATATCTCCAGCTATGAGCTCGATAAACCATTTCTCACTGTATTACAGTTCTTGTCATTTACTCTCTCATCTTTGCTGCTGTTGCTGTCTCTATTTCAGGCTAGGAGATCTGTAAACCCTATTTCACTGAAATGTTGTACTGCAATGCAAATTTTGGGTAGACTGAAGCAAATGTAATTGGTCTCCGTCACGAAGTCCATTTCCTATCAGTCAACAGCATACCCCACCCTGCCCAATATCTGAGGCAAACCAGACTGATTACATCATCTGTTATATTTAAACCTGAGCTGAGTTCATCTCCGTATTCTCTCCATCAGCAACCCTACCTACTACCACCTCTGTAATATTACCCATCACCACCTCTGCCTCAGCCCATTTGCTGCATAAACCCTCATCCCTGTCATTGTTAAATCCACACTTGACTATTCCAATTCTATCCTGGTCACCCTCCCAGTTATAAATATATGTAAACCACAGCCCATCCAGAACTCCGCTGCCTGTATTCTATCTCACACCAAATCCCGATCACCCATTACCCCTGTGCTCACTGATCTACATTGGCTCCAGGTCTGGCAGCACCTTAAATTTAATATTCTCATTCTTGTGTTTGAACTCCCTCCATGGCCTCACCCCTCCATTAGTCCAATTCCCCTGTACATTGCCATATTCTAGAAAAACCTTTGCCTTCAAATCTGTTTCCATGTCCCCCTTTAAAGTGAATTTCCTTCCCTCTCTATCTCTCCCTGGTGGTGCCCCGTGCTGGGCAGGGACCTAGCCTGGGTATACCATGCATGTGCTGTTAAAGTGAGGAAGGGTTTGCATTGACGTAGATCAGCCATTCCGACAGCTTTGATGTACTTCTTTGAAACGTGGTCTGTGCATGTTCACTGACCACCTGTGTTAGTCACTCTCAGCTGAGCATACATCTAGCAGCACGAGGAACCCCCTCTAGTGTTATTTAAAAGACCAGGCGTCCAACTTACACGTGAGGGGCTTTTAACTTACTTCTGCTATTGTAATGTTGGTGGCGGTTCTGTGGATGGTTTTCTGGAGATTGTGTTGTGAGCTGCTGCAGACATGCAGGGAGGACAGAGGATTTGGTGATGCAGCTCTTGATAAGCAATGGGGACTGTAGTTACAGTGTCTCTGGGTCTGTAACATGAACAACAAATGGAGCAGAGGCTGCAGAGAGGGGAAGCTCTATAAAGAGGGAGGAGTAGGGGGCTCTGCCCAACTCACCCCTGGTTTTCCAAGAGCACTTTGCCTACCTACACCTGACCCAGGAGCAATGTGTGAGGTGACTCTGATTCAATAAGGAGGTGGTCACAGAGCTGTGTCACCTCCTGTAACATGACCTGGAGCCTCACACCAGGGTGAGGACGGAGCTGTCAGTGGCCGTTAAGGTCACAGTTTCATTGAACTTCTATGTATCTGGATCTTTCCAGACAGGAGCAGGAGACATATCCAACATAGAGTCACAGAGAGTGATAGAGATATTTACGACACAGAAGGTGGCCAGTCGGCCCCTGCATGCCAGCTCTCTCTGGAACGATCCAGTCAGTCCCAATCCCCCACTCAATCCCCGTATCCCTGCAAGTTCATTTCCTTCAGGTGTCCATCCAGATTCCTTTTGAAATCATTGATTGACTCGGCCACCCTCATGGGCAGTGAGTTCCAGCTCATTATCATCCACTGTGCAAAAAAGTTCTTCCTCATATTCCCCCTGCATCTCTTACCCAAAGCCTTCCATCTCTGTCCCCTAGTCTGTGTTTCATCAGTTAATGGGAACAGTTTTTCCTTGTCAATCGTATCTAAGCCTATCATAATCTTGTACACCTCTATCAAGTCTCTCTCAGTCTCCTTTACTCCAGGGAGACCAACTCCATCTTCTGCAAACTAACCTTGTAACTAAAACCCCGCCATCCCTGGAACCATTCTGTTAAATCTCCTCTGCACCCTCTCAGGGACCTTCACGTCCTTCGTAACGTGTGGTGACCAGAACTGGACAAAGTGCTCCAGTTGGGGCCTAACCAAAGCTTTATAACGTTTCAGCATAACTTCCCTGCTTTTGTATCTTTGCCTCTAATGATGAAGCCCAAGATGTGATATGCTTTGCTAAACACCCTCCTGATATTTCCTGGTACCTTCAAAGACGAATGCATATGGAGGCCCAGGTCCCTCTATTCCTGCACAACCTTCAGAACTGTGCCATTGAGTCTATATTGCCTTCCTATTCCTTCTGACGAAATACATCACCTCACACTCCTCTGTATTAAATTCCACCTGCCACTTCTCTGTCAATTCTGCTAGCCTATCTACGTCCTGTTGCAGAAGGTTTGTATCATCCTCCCTGTTTACCACACCTACAAGATTGGTATCATTGGGACATTTTGAAACTCTACTCTGCATTCCAAGGTACAAGTCATTTATATATATCAAGGAAAAAAAGATCAGCGTTCCGAGCACTGATCCTTGGGGAACATCACTGTCTACCATCCTCCAGTCTGAAAAACAACCATTTCACACATTTCTCTTTTTGCTGTCCTTTGGACAATTTTTGATCCAATTGGATGCTATTCCATGAGCTTCAATTTTGTTAATCAAGTTTTTGTTTGGTTCTTCATCAAATAATTTCATCAAATAATTTCATAAAATACAGGTAGACGGCATCCATCACATTCCCATCATCAACCTTCTCTGATGATCGAAATAAATTCCATTAGTTCATCAAGCATAATCTGCCTTTTGGAAATCCGTGTTGACAATCCTTAATTAACTCAAACCTCTCCAAGTGTGTGTTGTCCTTTTTCCCTGATTATTATTTCTAAAACCTTACCTGCCACTGACGTTACACGAACTGACCAGTAGTTACTAGGCCTGTCTGTTGTCCATTGATAATTCTGGGAGGTGAGGGTGACCATCGATGTCATCATTTACTCCCTCAGCAGGGAGAAGCAGAATGAGACATCCCGTGGCTTTGTCAGGATAGCGGGATTCCTGATGGTGTAGGTGGCTCTGCGGGGCCCCCATGTCAACGGGGAGAGGTACAGGAACTGAAAGAAGTCTCACTCCATTAATGTACAGTTGGTGTGTGAGCATGCCCAGTACATCATGTTGGTGAATGTCCACTATCCTGTCAGCAGCCGCCAGACCTTCATTCTGAAGCAGTCAGCCGGTCCCAACACTTCGGGGCACCATGGAAAACAATAATGTGGCTAATCGCAACAAAGACAATCCCCCTCTAGACACCGCTCATGTTTCTACACCCCCAAACCACCTCCGACCGTCAACCAACCTCACACAATTAACTTGTGTATAACGTGAGCAATGGAGTCACCAGGAACATGGTGGAACAGACCATCAGTGTGATGAAGCAATGTTTCTGATGTCTGAACCGCTCGGGGGTAGCCCTCCAGTACACACTGGAGCAGGTGTCCAAGTTCATGGTGTTCTGCTGCATCCTTCATATCAACAGCATCATGAGGACACAGGCATTGGCACCAGAAATCCGGAGGCTACCTCAGGAGGAGGGGGAGGCAGGGAGGATATTCCTTGGATGCCTTCCACCCGGATAGGTGGTCGGAGAGTCCTTGCTAAGATACTGGTTCCCATAGGACGACTTCCCTTTCCCACCATGGATCCCCCATTCTCCACCATTACATCCATCTGAGACACCCCATCACAGCGTCCCCGTGGGCATCATCCTGCAATAAAATAATCAGAATTATTACAGCAAAGAGGAGCTTTTCAGCCCTTCGCGTCTGCTGTGGCTCTCTGAATGAGCAATTCACCTAATCCCATCCTCTGCCTTTTTCCCACAACCCTACATATTCTTCCTACTCATATACCAGTTTGTTCAGCTTCAGCATGGCTATGGATGTGGTCACCCCACAGCTTTAGAGTATGCAGGGAGAGAGGGAATGGGTGATCAGTAGGCAGTAAATAAGAACCAGTCAGGTAGTGTAGGAGACCCCTGAGTACATCTCACTCTCTAACAGGTATTCAGTTCCGAATGCTGAGGAAAGTGATGCTTCACGTCGGGAGTACAGCCAGAGCCAAGTCCATGGCGCCACGGGTGGTTGAGCTGCAGAGTGGGATACAGGGATGAATGGAAGAGCCATAGTGATAGGTGAGTCAATAGCCAGGGGAACAGACAGGCGTTTCTGTGGCTACAGACGTGAATACAGGATGGTGTGCTGCCTCCCTGGTACCAGGGTCAAGGACCTCAGTCAGCAACGGCAGAACATCTTGATGCAGGAGGGGAACAGCCAGACGTCGTGGACCACATGGGAACCAATGACATAGGTAGAAAGAGGGATGTGATCTTGCAGTCAAAGTTTAGGGAGGTGGGGAAGAAATTAGCAAGCAGGACCTCAAACATAGTCAAAAAGTGGAATTCTCCAGATTACTTGCAGTGCCAGGTGCAACTTAGTATAGAAATAGAAAGATAAGACAGATGAATACCTGGCTGGAAGGTTGCTGCAGGAGGGAGGGATTCATATTCCTGGGACACTGGGACCGGCTCTGGGGGAGATGGGACTTTTACAGGCCGAACCGGTTGCACGTGAACAGAGCCAGGACTGGATTCCTTGCGGAACGTTTTGGAAAATAGAACATAGAACAGTACAGCACAGTATAGGCTCTTCGGCCTTCGATGTTGTGCCGAAACTTTAACCTACTCCAAGATTAAACTAACTACCCACCCTTCAATCTACTATCATCCATGTACCTATCCAAGAGTCGCTTAAATGTCCCTAATGTATCTGCTTCTACTACCACCGCTGGCAACGCATAACACGCACCCACCACTCTCTGTGTAAAGAACCTACCTCTGACATCTCCCCGAAACCTTCCTCCAATCACCTTAAACTTATGCCCCTGGTGATAGCCCTTTCCACCCTGGGAAAAAGTCTCTGGCTATCCACTCTATCTATGCCTCTCATCATCTTGTACCCCTCTATCAAGTCACCTCTCATCCTTCTTCGCTCCAATGAGAAAAGCCCTCGCTCCCTCAATCTATCTTCGTAAGACATACCCTCCAGTCCAGGCAGCATCCTGGTAAATCTCCTCTGCACCCTCTCTAAAGCTTCCACATCCTTCCTATAATGAGGCGACCAGAACTGAACACAATATTCCAAGTGTGGTCGAACCAGGGCCTTATAGAGCTGCAGCATCACCTCGCAGCTCTTAAACTCAATCCCCCTGTTAATGAAAGCCAAGACACCATGCGCCTTCATAACAAACCTATCAACTTGGGTGGCAACTTTGAGCGATCTATGGACATGGACCCCAAGAGCCCTCTGTTCCTCCACACTACCAAGAATCCTGTCTTTAAGTCTGTATTCCGCATTCAAATTCGACCTTCCAAAATGAATCACATCACACTTTTCCAGGTTGAAGTCCATCTGCCACTTCTCAGCCCAGCTCTGCATCCTGTCAATGGCCCGTTGCAACCTACAACAACCTTCCACATTATCCACAACTCCAGCAACCTTCGAGTCATCGGCAAACCTGCTGACCCAGCCTTCCACTTCTTCATCCAAGTCATTTATAAAAATCACAAATGGCAGAGGTCCCAGAACAGATCCCTGCGGAAGAACACTGGTCACCGAGCTCCATGCTGAATACTTTCCATCTACTACCACCCTCTGTCATCTATGGGCCAGCCAATTTTGTATCCAGACAGCCAACTTCCCCTGTATCCCATGCCTCCTCACTTTCTGAATGAGCCTACCATGGGGAAACTTATCAAACGCCTTGCTAAAATCCATTTACACCACATCCACTGCTCCTCCTTCATCAATGTGTTTTGTCACATCTTCAAAGAATTCGATAAGGCTTGTGAGGCATGATCTGCCCCTCACAAAGCCATGCTGACTGTCTCCAATCAAACCATGCTTTTCCAAATAATCATAAATCCTGTCTCTCAGAATCCTCTCCAATAATTTGTCCACTACCGACGTAAGACTGACTGGTCTAAAATTCCCAGGGTTATCCTTATTCCCTTTCTTGAACAAAGGAACAACAGTTGCCACCCTCCAATCATCCGGTACTACTCCAGTGGACACTGAGGACGCAAAGATCATCGCCAAAGGCACGCAATCTCTTCCCTCGCTTCCCGTAATATCCTTGGGTATATCCCGTCTGGCCCCGGGGACTTATCTGTCCTCATATCATTCAGAATTTCCAGTACATCCTCCCTCTTAACCTCAACCTTTTCTAGCATATCAACCTGTCTACGCTGTCCTCACAAACGACCAGGTCCCTCTCACTAGTGAATACTGAAGCAAAGTATTCATTTAGGACCTCCCCTACCTCCTCCGACTCCAGGCACAAGTAACCTCCACTATCCCTGATCGGCCCTACCCTCACTCTCGCCATCCTCTTGTTCCTCACATAAGTGTAGAACGCCTTGGGAGTTTCCACAATCCTACCCACCAAGACTTTTTCATGTCCCCTTCTAGCTCTCCTAAGTCCATTCTTCAGTCCCTTCCTGGCTACCTTGCAACCCTCTAGAGCCCTGTCTGATCCTTGCTTCCTCAACCTTAAGTAAGCTTCCTTCTTCCGCCTGACTAGCTGTTCCACATCTCTTGTCATCCAAGGTTTCTTCACCCTACCATCTCTTCCCTGCCTCATCGGGACAAACCTATCCAGCAGTCGCAGCAAGTGCTCCCTGAACAACCTCCACATTTCTGTTGTGCATTTGCCTGAAAACATCTTTTCCCAGTTTATGTTCCCCAGTTCCTGCCTAATAGCATTGTAATTCACCCTCCCCCAATTAAATATTTTCCCATCCTGTCTGCTCCTGTCCCTCTCCATGACTATGGTCAGGGAGTTGTGATCACTTTCACCGAAATGCTCTCCCACCGAGAGATCTGCCACCTGGCCTGGTTCATTGCCAAGCACCAAGTCCAGCATAGTCTCCCCTCTAGTCGGCCTATCTACATATTGAGTAAGGAAACCTTCCTGGACACACCTGACAAAAACTGCTCCATCCAAACTATTTGCACTAAGGAGGTTCCAATCATCATTAGGGAAGTTGAAGTCACCCATGACAACAACCCTGTTACTTCTGCACCTTTCCAAAATCTGCTTCCCAATCTGTTACTCAGTGTCTCTGTTGCTACTGGGGGGTCTACAGAAAACTCCCAACAAAGTGACTGCTCTTTTCCTGTTTCTGGCTTCCAACCATAATGACTCAGTAGACACAGCCTCCTCGACGACCTCCCTTTCTGCAACTGTGATACTATCCTTGATTAGCAATGCCACTCCCCCACCTCTTTTACCTCCCTCCCTATTCCTTTTCAAACATCTAAACCCCGTGACATCCAACATCCATTCCTGCCCCTGTGATATCCACGTCTCTGTAATGGCCACACTGCTACTACTGTTGGAAGGATCTAAACTAGTTTACCAGTGGGGATGAGGACCTGAGGATAGACAGAGCTGGGACAAAATCAGAAATGAAAATGGAAGGCGGAAAATTAATGGATGAGTCTGGAATACAGAGGAAATGAGGGTGAGAAAATGAAAAAAGGTTTGGCAGTGCTCAGGGGTATCTATTTCAATGTAAGGAGTGCAGCAAATAAAGCAGATGAGCTGAGGGCAAAGATAGACATGTGGCAGTATGATATCATAGTTATTACAGAACAATGGTTTAAGGAGGGACAGGAATGGCAGCTCAACGTTCCTGGTTACAGGGTTTTCAGACGCAATAGGGAGGGGGTTAAGAAATGAGGGGAATGGCAATTTTGGTCAAGGAATCTATTGCAGCTGTGAGGAGGGATGATATGTTGGAAGGTTCATCAAGTGAGGCCATATGGATTGTTGCTAAGGAAACGAAAAGGGGCAATCTCACTGCTGGGACTGTGATCTCGACAGCCAAATTGTCAGAGGGAGATAGAAGAGCAGATATGTAGGCAAGTCTCTGAGAAGTGCAAGAACAGTAGGGCAGTAATAGTGTGGGATTTTAATCACCCCGATGTTAACGAGGATAGTTTTAGTATGAAAAGAATTGAGGGAGCAGAATTTTTGAGGTGCATTCGGGACAACGTTTTTGTCCAGTATGCAGAAAGTCCAACAAGAGAGTGTGCAGTTTTAGACTTTGTTTTAGGAAATGACGATGGGCAGGTGGAAGGAGTGGCAGGGGAGAGCATTTTGGTGGGAGTGATCATAATTCAGCCAGTTTTAACATAATTATGGAAACGTACAGACATCGAACAGGAGTTAGAGTTCTCAATTGGGGCAAGGCCAATTTTACCAAACTGAAGAACAAAAGTGGACTGGAAAGAGCGACTTGAAGGCAAATCAGTCTCAGAGCACTGGGAGGCATTCAAAGTAGACATTCAAGGGGTTCAAGGTAAACATGTTACCACAAAGAAAAAGGGGGAGGCGGCCAAATCTCGAGCCCCATGGATGTCAAGGAGCCTACAGGCAGAAAAGGGAAGCAAATATCCGACACTGAGAACTCAATGCTACAGAATGTTGAGAGGAGTTTAGAAAGTGGAAGGGTCAAATTAAAAAGGAAATTAGGACAGCAAAGAGAGAACATGAAAGAATATTGGCAAGCAAAGTCAAGGTGAACCCAAAGATGTTTTCTCAATGCATTAAGAGTAAGAGGCTAACTAAGGGGAGAGTAGGGCCCATAATCGACCAAAATGGTAACATATGCATCGGGGTGGAAGATATTGGTATGGTTTTATTGAATACTTTTAGTGTCTTCAGAAAAGAGGGGGGATGCAGATATTGTAGTTAAGGAGGAAGAGTGTGAATTATTGGATGTGATGAACATACTGAGAGAGGAAGCGTTCATGGGATTAGTATCCTTGAAAGTTGATAAATCACCTGATCCAAATGAAATGTGCCCCCGGTTGCTAAAAGAAGCAACAGAGGAAATAGCAAAGAGTCTGACCATCATTTTCCAGTCCTCACTGGATACAGTTGTGGTGCCGGAGTATTGGAGAATTGCTAACGTTGGACCTCTGTTTAAAAAGTGAGTGAAGCATTGTCTGAATAATTACAGGCCAGTCAGTGTACCCTCAGTAGTGGGCAAATTATTGGAATCTATTCTGAGAGACGGGATAAACTGTCACTGAGACAGGCACAGGTTAATCAAGGATAGTCAGCATGGATTTGTTCAGGGAAGAGCTTGTTTGACCAACTTGATCGAATTTTTTGAAGATGTAGCAAGGAATATAGATGAAGGTAGTGCAGTTGATGTGGTCTACATGGATTTTAGCAAGGCCTTTGACAATGTCCCACATGACAGACTGGTTCAAAAATAAAATTCCATGGGATCCAGGGAAATGCAGCGAGGTGGATACAAAATTGGTTCAGTGGCAGGAAACAACGGGTAATTGTTGACGGGCGTTTTTGCAACTGGAGTGCTGTTGCCATTGGTATTACACAAGGCTGAGTACTGAGTCTCCCGCTTTTTGTGGTGTATATTAACGATTTCGACGTAAATGTAGGGGGCATGACCAAGAAATTTACGGATGACACAAAGATTTTCCGTGTGGTAGATAGCAAGAAGGATATCTGTAGACCGCAGGATGATATTGGCGGTCTGGTCAGATGGGCAGAAAAGTGGCAAATGGAATTCAACTTGGGGAAGTGTGAGGTGATGCAATTGGGGAGCTGAAACAAGGTAAAGGAATACACAATTATTGGGAAAATGCTGAGAAGTGTGAAGGAAGTAAAGGACCTTGGAGTCAATGTCCACAGATCCCTGAAGATAGCAGGACAGGTCAATAAGGTGGTGAAGAAGGCACATGGAATCCTTTCCCTTATTAGCCAAGGTACAGAATATAAGAGGAGGGAAGTTATGCTGGAACTGTATAAATCATTGGTTGGACCACTACTTGAGTACTGTGTTCAGTTCTGGTAACCACATTACAGAAAGGATGTAATTGTACTAGAGAGGGTACAGAGGAGATTTACGAGGATGTTGCCAGAACTGAAATAATGCAGTTATGAGGAAAGATTGGATAGGCTGGGGTTGTTCTCCTTGGATCAGAGAAGGCTGAGGGGAGATCTGATTGAAATGTACAAAATTGTGAGTGGCCTGGATAGAGTGGGGGTGAAGGGTCTATTCACCTGAGCAGAGAGGTCAGTGATTGGTAAAAAGATCAGAGGTGAGATGAGGAAAAACTTGTCCAACCAAAATACAAAATTGGCTCAGTGGTAGGAAACAAAAGGTAATTATTGTCGGGCATTTTAGTGACTGGAGCACTGTTTCCAGAGGTGTTCTACAGGGCTCAGTACTGGGTCCCCTGCTTTTAGTGACGGTCTGGAACACACTGCCTCAAAGGATGTTTGAGGCAGAAACCCTCTACTCATTCAAAAGATGTCTGAATGGGCACCTCAAGTGTTCTAATCTGTAGCGCTATGGATCAAATGCTGGAAGGTGTGATTGGAATAGGTGGATCATTTTTCGGCTGGTGCAGACACGATGGGCCAAGTGGCCTCTTTCTGTCCCTTAAGGTTTCTACGAGTCTATCATTCTATAACATGAAACACGCTATCCTCATTAACACTCACAGTTATATCAATAAACCCTATCAAGATTATCAGAAATGATTTTCCATTAACCTATCCGTGCTGCTTGTCATTTATTATCCCATGATTTTACAAGCAAGATATATTTTTATGTCAGGCTACTGCTTGACTAGTCCGTGGGGCAGCTCTCCCAACTTTGGCACAAGCCCCCAGATGTAAGTAAGGACTTTGCAGTGTCGACAGGGCTGGCTTTGTCCGTGTCGTTTCCGGTGCTTAGGTCGATGCAGGGTAGTCCATCCGGTTTTATTCCTTTTGATTGACTTCGTAGTGGTTTGATGCAACTGAGTGGCTTGCTACCCCATTTCCGAAGGCATGTAAAAGCCAACCACATTGAGTTGGTCTGGAGTCACATGTAGACCACCAGGTAAGGGCAGCAGATTTCCTTCCAAAAAGAACATTCGTGAACCTTTTGTGTCACTGGAGAGTTTCCAACTTCGATCACTCCCATATCCAAGGATGCCTGAAAGATTCTGGCCAGTGCCTCTGCTTTTTCCACCATAGCTTCCCTCAACAGCCCCCATGCATCCATTCCAGACCAGGTAAATGTTCAACTTTGCTATTGTACTAAAAGTATTGAATTGAAAGGGGTGAACAAAACCTGTTTGTTCAGTGACTGTTTTAATGTCAGTCTCCATGGACCCGAATTGTGTCACTGGAGTGTTTCCAACTTCTATAAATAAGGGGCTCCTTTCAATGTGTTATTCCATGGTATCAGCGGGAGCAGCACCTTACGGCACTAACAGAGATCAGCGGCTTCAGACAGAGGGAGAGGATAGATCAGAATCTGAGAATAATAGATTGGAATGTTATAACAATGGATCAGAATCCGAGAACAATAGATTGGAATGTTATCACAATGGATCAGAATCTGAGAATAATAGATTGGAATGTTATAACAATGGATCAGAATCCGAGAACAATAGATTGGAATGTTATAACAATGGATCAGAATCCGAGAACAATAGATTGGAATGTTATAACAATGGATCATAATCCGAGAACAATAGATTGGAATGTTACAACAATGGGCAGCAGGAGTTTATCCTCTTTGTTTGGCCTGGTTACTGCAGATTATTATTGGATGACATTAGAATTACGGAACTATTATGCTCTGAGGATGATTCAATGTATGTACTATCCCATCCTCGCTATTATTGGTGTCCCTGGTAAGTCTCTGCATCCAACTATTCGATTCATAAATCATATTTCACTGATTTAGTGTTCTTGTCATTTAAATCCTGAGAAGACAGAAGCCATTTGCTTCAGTTTCTGTCACCAACTCTATTCCCTATCCAGCATCTACATCCCCCTCGCTGGCCGTTGCCTGAGACTGAACCAGGAAGTTTGCAACCTCTGATATCTATTTATTGCTGAGCTCAGTTCATTCCAATATTCTCTCCATCCCCAGCCCTGCCTGTTGTCACGGCCAGGTAGGGAGGGGTAACATTCGCTCCTCTTGTCCTTCCTCTTATTTGACCACAACACTGTTTGTTCTTTTTAAACCGTGAATGTGCTAACCATCTCAGTGAGTATTTTACCTTTTACCTTTGGTGTGATGGTGAAGGATCTGATAGGTCAGGTTCTCTTGAATTTAAACACGAAAGAGATGAGTTTATTATACTTAACAATATAATCCCGATCTGAATAAAATCATAAAAAATACACCACACATTAACGCACACACTCACACAAGAATCATACACAAATAGATTACAGAGTGAGAAGTGAATTTTTGGGTAGATTGGAGTCCAGAATAAATATAAAAATAAAATACTCATTCTGTGAGGTTGGACGATTCGGAGGTCGTCTGGCCGAAGTTGTATTTTTGAAGTCTTTGGCTGTTGGAAGTGTCCTTTGTGGCTGGCCCACATGGCTCAGGGATTTCTGGGAGGAAGACTTGGAGCTGCCTTCCTTTCCCTGATGTCTCTGCTTGTATCAATCTGTAGGCTTGGAGGGCCCACAGTCGCATGTGGTTTTCTAAATTGTGATGTTATCTGGAGAGAGAGACGGAGAGAGGGAGATGGAGACACAGCCCTTCAGCTTCTGCACAGTTTGAATCACTGACTTGTCTGTCTTTGTCCAGGGGAAGCTCCCAGCTTTCACAGAGATGGACAGAGTGTCTTATGACTGCCTCACTGTATTCTCTGGACCCTATAATGAGATTCAAGGTTAGAAACTTCTATCTCCCCAGGGTTCAGGAAACCAGTATTCACACTTGGAGGTGTTTGCTCTTTCAAAGTCAACGTGTCAGGAGGGCCCTGTATGCCGTGTTAATGAATGTAATGTTCGGTAATTCACTCACTGGAGCAAGCTGAGTCCAGGCTCATCAGACATGTTGGAGGCCTTGGAATGTGAAAAGGTGTTTCAGATCCCAATTGCGGTGGCCATGTTGGCTGCCAGTTTTATCAAGGTTAACTGTCGGATTTTTTCCACTAAACGTTAAGTGTAAGTTTCTAATCGATGAATTAAATTCCTCATTTGACATATTGTGTTATCTTGACACCGCTGCAGCACTCGGGAAAGACATGTGATAATAGGAACATTTCATTACAGAATTGTGGGAAGAAATAGAAGGAAACACACATGCATTCTCAATAATCACTTCTCAAATTCTCTCAATAACCGTAGAATTACTGCAGCTGACATTGTCTGTTACAGTTATACTGATTTAATGTTTTGGAGTTTTGTCTGGGATGATTATGTGTCGCGTTCGACCCTGGACATTGCATCAGTGATTGAATTGTTTTTTTTCTTCTCCTGCAATGAAGCTTTAGCTATTCAGGTTCCTGCACCTTGCTAATCTTTCTACCTAAACCGACAGTGTGTAATAAATTGTTTCTTTAACCCCTGTGAGGTGTCTGGGATTTCCTTTGGGCCTTTGTTCTTGCTGAGTTCTGCTTTGAAATTGTTGGGTTTGATGAGCTTTGGGTTTGGGACCTGATCATTGTGTTCTTCAGTGGGTAGATCCACACTGACCTTAGTTTTAGCTTTCTGGTGAGGTACACAAGTGCTGTTTACTTTAGGGTACGTTCCCTTCACTTTTCTCTTTACTATGGGGAGGATATTTTCCCTAATCTGGACTATGTCCTGTGGGACATTACTGCTCGCAATTGTCTGTCCAGCTTTGACTGCAGTCTCCTGCGGCACTTCGACTAGGTGAGGCATCTCGCTCACCATTGGCATGCATTTGTGGAAACTGTCCTTGGCCTTGCAGCTTTCTGTAAATGCTATTATCAGCCTTTTTAGGGTGCCTCTTTGACCTGCATTTAAGGAGGAGGGCGTGTGGTCTAATTTATCAAACATTTCAGGGTTGGCTATTCGGAGAGTAGGGGATTCTAGTTGGGAATCCTCCTGGCCCTCCTCTAACCTGTCCTCACTGTCCTTTTCAATCCTCCTATTCTGACTGTCTGACAGATTTGTACTTGCCTGTAACCTCCCCACCCGCCCTCCACACCCCCCCTCCCCCCCGTCCCCCGTCCCCCCAACCTTTACCTTTTTCCTTTGGTCTGGATGTCGATTAAATAATTTACCGGCTATTCCTATTGCCACTCGATGTGGACCACTGAACCGGGCTTTCAGGGGTTCACCCTGCATTGGGAGTAGTAACAACACGTGTCTCCGTCCTGAAATGTTCTAACCTTGGCATTTTTGCCTGATTACATTTTCATATCTGCCTGGGAGGTCTTTAGGTGTTCCTGAACCATTGCTCAGACTCTCGTGAGCCGCTCCCCGAGCATGGAAATGTGGTCCAACATGGAAGACACATCCCTGTGTCTCAAAAACCGCTCCTTGATTAGTTTAAGAGGAACTCTCACCCCATGTCCATAAACTAATTCAAAGAGACTAAAGCCAGTGGAATCATTGGATAAGTCCCTGGTAACCACCAGGAGAAATCCCATCCTTTTGTCCAGTCATGGAGTTACTCATAGCAGTGCTGTCTGATCATTGTCTTGAGGGCCTGGTGATACCGCTCCAAAGCCCCTTGTGACTGTGGGTGGTAGGCTGATGACTTTAGCTGGGTTATGTCCAGATTACCCATGACCTTTTCAAAAATACTGGACATAAAATGTGTGCCCTGGTCTATCTTGATCCCAGCAGGCAGCCCATATCGGGTAAAGAATTGGGTTAGCCCCTCCACAACTACCTTGGCAGAGATAGTTCTTCGGGAGAATGGCCTCTGGGAATCGGGTCACCACATCCATAATGGTGATAAGATACTGGTTTTCACTTGTTTTTCACTTGTTTTCAGCAGGTGTCCCACACAATCCACCAGCACTATGCTGAAGGGTTCCCAAAGAGCAGCTATGGGAATTAGGGGTGCAGGTTTTATTGCAGGTTGGGGCTTCCCCACAACCTGTGACCAGTTTTACAGAACTCCACCACATCTTTGTGCAGTTGTGCCCAGTCAAAATGCTGTTTGTTGCGGGCTTTGATTTTTCATACACTGACATGTCGATTCATTGGAATCTCGTGGGGCATTCTTAATAGTTCTTTAAGGGACCTCAGCAGTCCCACTATCTGTTGAACCACTGTCCACTTTTCATCAGCAGGTCTGTGAGGAGGTCTGCACTTCCTCATCAGCACCTTATTCTTTCAATAGTAGCACTCTGCAACTCACTCTGCTTCAGTTTTGGTTTGGACAGACCGTGCTATATTGTTAATACTGGGTCAGGTTGTTGAGTCTCAACTAATGAAGATCTGTTTAATAAATCCTGTGTGTCCTCTAACTTCCCAAAGAAGGTTTTATGCAACCAGACAGTAGGATCATCCGTCTGCAGTGTCAGTTCAGGAGATTGGCCATGGACCGAGTTACCATATAATCAGGGAGAATGCCAGTGACCTTCTCCTGTAACTGCTCTGTCTCCCATACCTATTGTGGTCTCTCTGGCACGACTGGGGAAGCTGCCACCTTGTCCCCTGTCACATCATTACCCAGGAGCAGGTCGACCAATCAACTGATAAACTAGGTGCAATCCCCATGGTGACCGTTCCTGAAACTGAGTCACTCACCAAGAGCAGCCGATATAAAGGTATGGACATTTACAGTCTTCCGAAAACAGTCACTAACATTCTGGCATTCACTGCACGCTCGGAGAAAGGTGATGCCTTTTCCCAGCATGAGGGATTGGGTGGCCCCTGTATCCCTCAGTATGACTGTGGGCTTACTTGCCTCAGTCGAGGGGGATGGGGTCACTTTTCCTATGGATACAAATGCTTGGTAACTCTCAGGGATTTTGTTAAGTTTTCCTGCACTCTATGCGGTAGATTTACTGGCTCTGACTACCACAGTTAAAGGCACAGCCTGATCTGCTGTGCTTTCCATTCGGGCACCTTTTCCTGCACTGATCTGGTGGACCCTGATTAATCCTACAGGTTTTCCCCGTCACTTCCATCATTCAACTGTATAATTAGTGTAAACACACAGATCTTCGGCCGTTACTCCTGCTCTCAGAACCGTCCTATTTAGCCTGAGGAGGCCCCCTTTGTGTCCAGCTTTTCCTTCTTGCTCATGTCTGTTCAGACTCCAATTACCCTTCTGTCTTTTAACCTCGGGTCTTTGGGGTGACTAGGGAAGGTCTTCCCTTTGGGGTAAGGCCTTATGTACAAGGGAAAATTCATCAGTTAGCATTGCAACCTGCCTGGCTCCTTGAACCTTTTGTTCCTCTATCTGGGTTTTAATAGAAGGAGGAGCGAGTTTTCGAACTCCTCGAGAAGGATCACCACTCTGAGATTTATATATGTGGGCTGTATCTTGAGTGTCTGTATCCACAGGTCAAAAGTAAACACCAAAACAGACTGTACAATCTTCTATAGATACTTTTAAAGGTAACGTTTAGCTAAGACAAATGTGGGTCCATTACAGGCAGTGTCAGGAGAATGTATAATGGGGAATAGAGAAATGACAGAGAACTTAATTGATTATTTTGTGTCTGTCTTCACTGAGGAAGATACAAGAAATCTCCCAGAATTAGAGATCCAAGGGATTGGGAGAATGAGGAATTGAAAAAAATTAGTATTAGTAAGAAGTTTGTATTGGAGACATTAATAGGACTGATGTTTGTCAGTTACCCAGGATCTGATAGTTTATGCAAGAAATACAAGATGGCTCCTGGGCTGGAAGCTCCCTAGGAAGCTCCCTTGCTGTTCAACTCTATCCATGGCCATCTGCTCCCATCCCTAACGTTTTCTCCCCCAATCTGCCCTCTTAAACTGTTTAAATTCCCCTGGCTCTTTAAATCAGTTCATTTTAGCCCTATCTAACGGCTAACAGTTAGTTTAGTGTATGTTACCTGGGCCCACTGCCCTCCCCCAGCCACACCTGCTCTTTGTTTTCTCAATGAAATTGATCCGGATGAAACTGACGAGCACAGCTGCCGATTCTTCAATCTACGATCCTGCTGTCTTCACCGCCCAGAGTGTCTGCAGCCACGGCATGCGGTAAGTCCATTGAGGTGAAGAAGGAGCAGCGGGACCCGACAGAAGTCCTGAGAAATGGTGCCCCGAACACCCCAAAAATCCATGAACGGCACCCCCCCCGGCCACAACTTCAAAGCGCCCGCGGGAGATGGCTCGGAGAGCATCTGCAGCACACTGTCGGCAATGCTGCATGCCTTTATTTAAACCACTGCAAAAAAAAAACCTTCGCAAATGTAATCACCTCTAAGTCTGCCAAATGATGCTTCACCTCCCGAAGGACCTGGATGAGCTTTCCGGACGTCGATGGTGGGCACTGAGGAAATGGCTTATTACCTGCACCAGCTTCCCCCCTCCCCCCCTTTACCCCACTTCCACCACCCCCCGTCCCCTTCCCTGCCCCACCCTCTCAGCTCACCCCCTCACAACCCCGTCCCAGCCCGCCCCCCTCGCACCATCTTCACCCTGCACCCCCTTCCCCTGCAACCCACCCACCCCCTCCCTCTACCCCTCCCCCTTGCATCCCCTCCTCCCACCGGCACCATCCTACACCTGTGTAGGGGCCCCAACAACCCCACTGCCTTGTGGGCGTCTCGGGAGAGACCAAGGCTAAGGGAGTAAACCCTAACAGATAATCCGGAGCGGAAGCCCGTAGGCGGTCATGTGTCACCTTTGGCATGTTTCCGGCAGTTCCTGCAGCCATACTGGTGCCAAACGTCGTGTCCTGCACTCCTTTGGACCCCACCAGAAAGGCCAAGAGGGGGGTTTTGACGACTGGGCAACTCTCAACCTCCATAAATTTGCCCAGGCATGCGCCATGGAGAGGTCACTCCATAGTTGCCTCACAGCGACTGACAAAACACGGAAGGCAGCAGTTACGGGTTATAAGTCCAGATAAATTGGCGTAGAAACTGGGCGCCACGGGTTGCCTTTGTCGGTGGGAGAGGTCATTACACCTCACTGGACAGCGACCGCCCGCCTCAAACCGGGCAGCCCCCGGTCAATAAGGTTCTGTCCCGCCACAGTCTGCCTGCTTCAATGGGTGCTTGGAGCTCAGGGTCATTGCCCGAAAGGTGGGCTGATACACCGCACCAAACAACATGAAAAAAGGAAAGAAGGTACCAGCCCTTCGCTTTGCAAGCTGGAACGTCAGAACTATGTGTCCTGGCCTGTCGGAAGACCTTACACAAATCAACGATTTTCGGAAGACCGCCATCATTAACAACGAGCTCAGTGGACTCAATGTAGATATTGCAGCACTTCAGGAGACACGCCTCCCCGCGAGTGCATCTCTAGCAGAGCAAGACTACACCTTCTTCTGGCAGGGCAGGGATCCTGAAGAACCAAGACAGCATGGAGTGGGCTTCGCCATCAGAAACTCCTTGCTCAGCATGATAGAGCCTCCCTCAAATGGCTCGGAACGCATACTGTCCATCCGACTGCTCACCACCTCTGGTCCAGTACACCTACTCAGCATCTATGCTCCAACACTCTGTTCCGCACCTGAAGCTAAAGACCAGTTCTATGAACAACTCCATAACATCATTAGCAGCATCCCCAACACCGAACACCTATTCCTGCTGGGGGACTTTAATGCCAGGGTTGGGGCCGACCATGACTCATGGCCCTCCTGCATTGGGCGCTATGGCGTTGGAAGGATGAATGAGAACGGGCAGAGACTGCTTCAGTTGTGTACCTATCATAACCTCTGCATCACCAACTCGTTCGTTCACACTAAACCCTGTCACCAGGTTTCATGGAGGCACCCAAGATCACGTCGTTGGCACCAGCTAGACCTCATTGTCACAAGGCGAGCCGCCTTAAACAGTGTTCAAATCACACGCAACTTCCACAGTGTGGACTGCGACACCGACCACTCCCTGGTGTGCGGCAAGGTTGGACTCAGACCAAAGAAGTTGCATCATTCCAAGCAGAAGGGCCACCGGCGCATCAACACAAGCAGAATTTCTCACCCACAGCGGTTACAAAAATTTCTAAATTCACTTGTAACAGCCCTTCAAAACACTCCCACAGGGGATGCTGAGACCAAGTGGGCCCACATCAGAGACGCCATCTGTGAGTCAGCTTTGACCACCGACGGCAAAAGTGTGAAGAAAAATGCAGACTGGTTTCAATCTCATAATGAAGAGCTGGAACCTGTCATAGCCGCTAAGCGCATTGCACTGTTGAACTACAAGAAAGCCCCCAGCGATTTAACATCCGCAGCACTTAAAGCAGCCAGATGTACTGCACAAAGAACAGCTAGGCGTTGCGCAAACGACTACTGGCAACACCAATGCAGTCATATTCAGCTGGCCTCAGACACCGGAAACATCAGAGGAATGCATGATGGCATGAAGAGAGCTCTTGGGCCAACCATCAAGAAGATCGCCCCCCTCAAATCTAAATCGGGGGACATAATCACTGACCAACGCAAACAGATGGACCGCTGGGTTGAGCTCTACCTAGAACTGTACTCCAGGGAGAATGCTGTCACTGAGACTGCCCTCAATGCAGCCCAGCCTCTACCAGTCATGGATGAGCTGGACATACAGCCAACCAAATCGGAACTCAGTGATGCCATTGATTCTCTAGCCAGCGGAAAAGCCCCTGGGAAGGACAGCATTACTCCTGAAATAATCAAGAGTGCCAAGCCTGCTCTACTCTCAGCACTACATGAACTGCTATGCCTGTGCTGGGATGAGGGAGCAGTACCCCAGGACATGCGCGATGCCAATATCATCACCCTCTATAAAAACAAAGGTGACCGCGGTGACTGCAACAACTACCGTGGAATCTCCCTGCTCAGCATAGTGGGGAAAGTCTTTGCTCGAGTCGCTCTGAACAGGCTCCAGAAGCTGGCCGAGCGCGTCTACCCTGAGGCACAGTGTGGCTTTCGTGCAGAGAGAACGACCATTGACATGCTGTCCTCCCTTCGTCAGATACAGGAGAAATGCCGTGAACAACAGATGCCCCTCTACATTGCTTTCATTGATCTCACCAAAGCCTTTGACCTCGTCAGCAGACGTGGTCTCTTCAGACTACTAGAAAAGATCGGATGTCCACCAAAGCTACTAAGTATCATCACCTCATTCCATGGCAATATGAAAGGCACAATTCAACATGGTGGCTCCTCATCAGAGCCCTTTCCTACCCTGAGTGGTGTGAAACAGGGCTGTGTTCTCGCACCCACACGTTTTGGGATTTTTTTCTCCCTGCTGCTTTCACATGCGTTCAAATCCTCTGAAGAAGGAATTTTCCTCCACACAAGATCAGGGGGCAGGTTCTTCAACCTTGCCCGTCTAAGAGCGAAGGCCAAAGTACGGAAAGTCCTCATCAGGGAACTCCTCTTTGCTGACGATGCTGCTTTAACATCTCACACTGAAGAGTGCCTGCAGAGTCTCATCGACAGGTTTGCGGCTGCCTGCAATGAATTTGGCCTAACCATCAGCCTCAAGAAAACAAACATCATGGGGCAGGACGTCAGAAATGCTCCATCCATCAATATTGGCGACCACGCTCTGGAAGTGGTTCAAGAGTTCACCTACCTAGGCTCAACTATCACCAGTAACCTGTCTCTAGATGCAGAAATCAACAAGCGCATGGGTAAGTCTTCCACTGCTATGTCCAGACTGGCCAAGAGATTGTGGGAAAATGGCGCACTGACACAGAACACAAAAGTCCGAGTGTATCAGGCCTGTGTCCTCAGTACCTTGCTCTATGGCAGCGAGGCCTGGACAACGTATGCCAGCCAAGAGCGACATCTCAATTCATTCCATCTTCGCTGCCTCCGGAGAATACTTGTCATCAGATGGCAGGACTATATCTCCAACACAGAGGTCCTTGAAGCGGCCAACACCCCCAACTTATACACACTACTGAGTCAGCGGCGCTTGAGATGGCTTGGCCATGTGAGCCGCATGGAAGATGGCAGGATCCCCAAAGACACATTGTACAGCGAGCTCGCCACTGGTATCAGACCTACCGGCCGTCCATGTCTCCGCTATAAAGACGTCTGCAAACGCAACATGAAATCCTGTGACATTGTTCACAAGTCGTGGGAGTCATTGCCAGCATTCGCCAGAGCTGGCGGGCAGCCATAAAGACAGGGCTAAATTGTGGCGAGTCGAAGAGACTTAGTAGTTGGCAGGAAAAAAGACAGAGGCGCAAGGGGAGAGCCAACTGTGCAACAGCCCCGACAAACAAATTTCTCTGCAGCACCTGTGGAAGAGCCTGTCACTCCAGAATTGGCCTTTATAGCCACTCCAGGCGCTGCTTCACAAACCACTGACCACCTCCAGGCGCGTATCCATTGTCTCTCGAGATAAGGAGGCCCAAAAGAAAGAAAAGAAAGATAGTTTATCTCCCAGAGTGTTGACGGAAGTAGCAATGGAGATTGTTCATGCATTGGTGATCATCCTGAAAAATTCTATCAATTCTGGAACGCTTCCTGCATATTGGAAGGTAGCAGATGTCATCCCACTATTTACGAAGTGAGGGAAAGAGAAAATTGGGAACTACAGACCTGTTAGCCTTACCTCAGTACGAGGGAAAATGCTAGAATCTATTTTAAACTATGCGATAAATGGATCTGATTGGGTATAGGCTATGTGGATTTATGAATGGGAAATCATGCTTGATGAACCTGTTGGAGTTTTTTTAGGATGTTACTATCAGTATAGGAAAGGGGAGCCGGTGGATTTTCCGATGGCTTTTGATAAAGTGCCCTACAGGAGGTTGGGAAGCAAAATTAAAGAACATGGGATCGAAGGTAATGTACTGACATGCAATAAGGATTGGTTAACAGGCAGGAAACAAAGAATAGGAATAAACGGGATATTCTTGCATTGGCAGGCTGTGAAAACTGGAGTACCGCAGGGAGGAGTGCTTGGGCCCCAGCTCTTCACAATATATATCAATGATTTGGGTATGGGGACCAACGTAATATTGTCAACTTTGCAGATGATACAAAACTAGGTGGGAATGTGTGTTGTGAGGAATATGCAAAGCGGCTTCAAGGGATTTGGACAGACTTAGTGGGCAAGAATGTGGCAGATGGAATATAATGTGGAAACATGTGAGGTTAGCCACTTTGATAGAATGAATAGATGTGCAGAGTATTTTTTTTTAATGGTCAGAGATTAGAAAGTGTAGATGCACAAAGGGACCTGGGTGTCCTCATCAATAGGTTGCTGAAAGCGAACATGAAGGTGCAGCACGCATTTAGGAAGGCTAATGGTATGTTAGCATTTATCACAAGACCATTTGTGTACAGGAGTAGTGAAGTCTTGCTGCAATTGTATAACATTGGTTAGACTGCACTTGGAGTACTGTGTGCAGTCAGGTCCCCTTACCTGAGGAAGGATATTATGACCACAGTGGGAGTGCAAAGAAGGGTCACCAGACTTGTTCCCGGGATGGTGGGACTGTCCTATGAAGAGAGATTGTGGAAACTGGGCCTGTACTCTCCCGAGATTCGAAGAATGAGAGATGATCTCATTGAATCCTACAAAAATATTTAAAGGGATAGACAGGGTAGATGCAGCTAACATGTATCCCCTGGTTGGAGAGTACAGAACAAGCAGACACAATTTTAAAATAAGAGATGCCCTCTGAAATGGCCTAGCAAGCCATTCCGTTGTCCCTAACCGCTACAAATTCTATGCAAAGGAATGAAACCAGACAGAACACCCGGCATCAACCTAGGCACCGGAAACGACACCGGAAAAGCCCTGTCGATCCTGCAAAGTCCTCCTTACTAACGTCTGGGGGCTTGTGCCAAAGTTGGGGGAGCTGTCTTATAGACTAGTCAAGCAACAGCCTGACAGAGTCATTCTCATGGAATCATACCTTACAGACAATGTCCCAGACACTGCCATCACCATCCCCGGGTACGTCCTGTCCCACCTGCAGGACAGACCCAGCAGAGGTGGTAGCACAGTGGTATACAGTAGGGACGGAGTTGCCCTGGAAGTCCGAAAATTCGACTCCAGACTCCATGAAGTTTCATGGCATCAGGTCAAACATGGGCAAGGTAACCTCCTACTGATCATCACCTACCGCCCTCCCTCAGCTGATGAGTCAGTATTTCTGCCTGTTGAACACCACTTGGAGGAAACTCTGAGGGTGCAAGGGCACAAAATTTACTCTGGGTGGGGGACTTCAATGTCCATCACCAAGAGTGGCTCGGCAGCACCACTATGTACCGAGCTCTCCGAGTCCTAAAGGTCATAGCTTCTCGACTGGGTCTGCGGCAGGTGGTGGGGGAACCAACATAAGGGAAGAAGATAGTTGACCTCGTCCTCACCAATCTGCCTGCGGCAGATGCATCTGTCCATGACAGTATTGGTAGGAGTGACCACCGCACAGTCCTTGTGGAGACAAAGTCCCGCCTTCACATTGAGGATACCGTCAATCGTGTTGTGTGGCACTATCACCATGCTGAATGGGATAGATTTCCAACAGATCTAGCAATGCAAAACTGGGCATACATGAGGCACTGTGGGCCATCAGCAGCAGCAGAATTGTACTCAACCACAATCTGTAACCTCATGGCCCGGCATATCCCCCACTCTACCATTACCGTCAAGCCAGGAGACGAACCTTGGTTCAGTGAAGAGGGCAGGAGGGCATGCCAGGAGCAGCACCAGACATACATCAAAATGAGGTGTCAACCTGGTGAAGCTACAACACAGGACTACTTGCATGCCAAAATGCATAAGCAGCATGAGATAGACAGAGCAAAGCGATCTCATAATCAATGAATCTGATCTAAGCTCTGCAGTCCTGCCACCTCCAGTCCAGAATGGTGGTGGACAATTAAACACCTAACTGGAGGAGGTGGCTCCACAAATATCCCCATCCTCAATGATGGGGGAGCCCAGCACGTCAGTGTGAGAAGAAGAGACTGAAGGCACTGGATACTGCAAAGTACTGAAGACCTGTGCTCCAGAACTTGCTGCGCCCCTTGCCAAGCTGTTCCAGTACAGCTACAACACTGGATCTACCCTGCAATGTGGAAAATTGCCCAGGTATGTCCTGTACACAAAAGGCATGACAAATCCAACCCGGCCAATTACCGCCCCATCAGCCTCCTCTCAATCATCAGTAAAGTGATGGAAGGTGTCATCAACAGTGCCATCAAGCAGCACTTGCTTAGCAACAACTTACTCAGTGACGCTCAGTTTGGGTTGCACCAGGGCCACTCAGCTCCTGACCTCATTACAGCTTTGGTTCAAACATGGACAAAAGAGTAGAACTCAAGAGGTGAGGTGAGAGTGACTGCCCTTGACACCAGGGCAGCATTTGCCCGAGTATGGCATCAAGGATTCCTCACAAAACTGAGGTCAATGGGAATCAGGGGAAAACCCTCCGCTGGCTGGAGTCATACCTAGCGCAAAGGAAGATGGTTCTGGTTGTTGGAGGTCAATCATCTGAGCACCAGGACATCACTGCAGGAGTTCTTCAGTGTAGTGTCCTCGGCCCAACCATCTTCAGCTGCTTCATCAATGACCTTCCTTCAATCATACGGTCAGAAGTGGGGATGTTCGCTGATGATTGTATAATGTACAGCACCAATCGGGACTCCTCAGATACTGAAGCAGTCTGTGTAGATATGCAGCAAGACCTGGACAATATCCAGGCTTGGGCTGATAAGGGCAAGTCACATTCGCGCCACACAAGTGCCAGGCAATGACTATCTCCAACAAAAGAGAATCTAACCATCTCCCCTTGACATTCAACGGCATTACCATCGCTGAATCCACCACTATCATCATCCTAGGGACTACCATTGACCAGAAATTGAACTGAAGTAGCCATATAAATACCGTGGCTACAAGAGCAGGTCAAAGGCTCGAAATCCCGAGGCGAGTAACTCACCTCCTGACTCCCCAATGCCAGTCCACCAGCTACAAGGCACAAGTCAGGAGTGTGATGGAATACTCTCCACTTGCCTGGATGGGTGCAACTCCAACAATACGCAAGAAGCTCGACACCATCCAGAACAAAGTAGCCCGCTTGTCTGGCACGTCATCCACAAACATTCACTCCATTTACCACCAACGCAAAGTGGCAGCAGTGTGTACCATCTACAAGATGCAATGCAGCAATGCACCAAGGCTCCTTAGACAGCACCTTCCAAACCCGCGACCTCTACCAACTAGAAGGACAAGGGCAGCAAATACATGGGAACACCACCACCTGCAAGTTCCTCTCCAAGTCACACACCATCCTGACTTGGAACTATATTGCCGTTCCTTCACTGTCGCTGGGTCAAAATCCTGGAAGATCCTTCCTAACAGCACTCTGGGTGTACCTACGCCGCATGGGCTGGCGTGGTTCAAGAAGGCAGCTCACCACCACCTTCCCAAGAGCAATTAGGGATGGGCAATAAATGTTGGCCTGGTCAGCGACCCAACATCCCATGAATGAATTAAAAAAAATCACTACGGAAGAAGTACTGAACAAACTATTGGGATTGAAGGCAGACAAATCCCCAGAGCCTGATGGCCTACATCCTAGGATCTTAAAGGATATGGCAGCGGAGATAGTGGATCCTTTGGTTACAATATTCCAAAATTCCCTGGATGCAGGAAAGGTTCCAGTGGATTGGAAAAAAAAACAGTATAACACCCTTATTCAAAAAGGGAGTGAGGCAGAAAGTAGGAAATACTAGTCCAATTCGTTTAACATCTATTGTTGGGACATTGTTCGAATCCACTGTTAAGGAAGTAATAACAGGACTTTAAGAAAGTCAAAACGCAACCCATCAGAGTCAGCATGGTTTTATGAAGGGTAAATCCTGTTTGACGAATTTGCTAGAGTGCTTCGAAGCTGTGACAAGAAATGTGAAAAATGGCGATACTCTGGATGTAGTATATCTGGACTTCCAGAAGGCATTTGATAAGGTGCCACACGGAAGGTTAATACACAAGGTAAGGTCACATGGGTTTAGGGGCAATGTATTAGCTTGGATAGAGGATTGGCTAAGCAACAGAAAACCGAGAGTCGGGATGAATGGATCTTTTTCTGGTTGGCAAGATGTATTACTGGGGTGCCAGAAGGTTCGTCCTTATGCCCCAACTATTTACAATCTATATTAATGACTTGGATGAAGGGATAGAAGGTACTATAACCACATTTGAAGATGACACTAAAATAGATTGGATAGTAAGTTGCAATAAATACATAAGAAATTTACAAATTGAAATGGATAGATTAGATGAATGGGCCAAAATTTGGCAGATGGAGTTTAACTTGGTTAAGTGTTAGGTTATCAATTTTGGTCAGAAAAATAGAAAGGTAAATTATTATCTAAATGGAGAGAAACTTCAGAGTACTTCGGTGCAGAGGGATCTGGGTGTCCTCATGCATGAATCACAGAAAGCTTGTTTGCAGGTACAGCAGGTGAAAAGGAAGGCAAATGGAATTTTGGCATTTATTGCTAAAGGAATAGAATATAAAAGGAGGGAAGTGTTGCTGCAACTGTACAAGGCATTAATGAGACCGCACCTGGAGTACTGCGTATAGTTTTAGTCTCCTTACTTGAGGATAGATGTAGTTGTATTGGAGGCAGTTCATAGGAGGGTCACGAGATTGATTCCAGGGATGAGGGGTTTTTCTTACGGAGAGAGATTGAGCAGTTTATGCATTTACTCTCCAGAGTTTGGAACAATAAGAGGAAATCTAATAGAGGTATATACGATGATTAAGGGATTGATAAAGTAGACGTAGAGAAGATGTTTCCTCTTGTGGAGCAATCTAGAACGAGAGGTCATAGTTTTAAGATAAGGCGTACCAGATTTAAAACAGATATGAAGAGAAGTTTCTTCTCTCAATCAGTCGTAAGTCTGTGGAATTCACTACTCCAGAGTGTGGTGGATGCCGGGACATTAAGTAACCTTAAGGAGGAGATAGACAGATTTTTTAATTAGAAATGGGTTGAAGGGTGATGGAGAATTGGCAGAAAAGTGGTGTTGAGGCCGAGATGAGATCAGCAATGATCGTATTGAATGGTGGGGCAGGCTGGAGGGGTGGAATTGCCTACTCCTGCTCCTAGTTTCTATGTTCTTATGTGGATCTGTCCAGGAAAGAGCGGGTGACATATCTATTATCTCTCTCTATGTTGTCTGTTGATAAATCTGCTGTGTGATGGAGGCCATCTATGTCGGGTGAGTTGAATTATACTGTCTGCTACCTCAGCAGGGAGATGCAGGATGAGAGGTTCCGTGGCTTTGTCAGGATAACGGGATTCCTGATGGTGTAGCTGTCTCTGCGGGGTCCCCATGTCAACGGGGAGAGGGACAAGAACTGAAATAACTCTCACTCTGTTAATGTACAGTTGGTGTGTGAGCATGCCCAGTACATCATGTTGGTGAATGTCCACTATCCTGGCAGCAGCCACCATACCTTCATTCTGAAGCAGTCAGCCGGTCCCAACACTTCGGGCCTCCATGCAGAACCAGAATGTGGCTCATGACCTCCAAACTCTGGACACTCCCCTCCACCAAACAAAACCACCAGATGAAGCCATGCTTCTGATGTCTGAACCGCTCGGGGGGAGCCCTCCAGTACACACTGGAGCAGGTGTCCAAGTTCATGGTGTTCTGCTGCACCCTTCATATCATCACCATCATGAGGGCACAGGCATTGGCACCAGGAATATGGAGGCCAACTCAGGAGGAGGAAGAGGCAGGGAGGATATTTCCTGGATGCCTTCGACCCGGACAGGCTGTCAGGGAGTGTTTGCTATGATTCCAGCTCCCATAGGACAACTTCCCTTTCCCTCCATGGATCCCCTATTCTCCACCATTACACCCATCTGAGACGCCCCATCACAGTGACCCCTCGGTCACAATCCTGCAATAAAAAACACCAACAAGAACCTTTTCATTAACATCGTCATCCAACAACACATCCAATTATACATACAAAACTGAATGATTCACCCTTGTGTATTCCCTTAGTGCCTGTCTGATGGATTACCTCAACTTGCCTAGTTCTCCTACATAGTGTTTCCCCAGTGGCTGCAGCATGGCTGGTGGAAGGCTGTTGACTTTCACTGAGGGAGTCTGTAGATGGCCTTGCAGGACCTCCTCGAGCAGCTCTGGGTTTGAGGACTCGGATTCACACTGCACCACATCGACATGGGCAGCAGCTCCAGAATTGTTCACATCTGAGACCTGTGTCTTATAACTCGTTCGTGATCTCGCCCTCCGGTGCGCTGACACATAAACTATCCTTTACCCGTGGCCTGGCTGCAGCTCACTCGTGCTCGGTGACTCACCCCGTGCTGATTCCGACTCTATACCTGCCTCTAAGGTACACACAGTGGAAGTATTTGATCTGGGGACTCTGAGTATCAGACGGAGTGATGGGGAATCAGCATCAGTGCTGTGCTGCTGCTCTCTTTCTATCTCCTGGAGCTGCTGTGACTGGGAAGCTGGCAGTTTTGGGGTGTCATTGGAAAGTATAAAATCCGAAGGGGAGGATTGGGTGAGGCATTGGGGGTGGTGGAAAGAAGGACGTCCATGGTCTCACCATCTCAAGCTTATACATCATCATTTATGACGTTTACCAGTTCTGATGAAGGGTCACAGATCTGAAACATTAACAGTGTTTTTCTCTACACCGATGCTGCCAGACCAGCTGAGTATTTCCAGCACTTTCTGTTCTCTTCCCTTAGCTCTGGAATTCTCTTCCAAAACCCTAAATACAGTAAGTTGCACAGAGTCCAGTTTTAGGGACTACTACTTGTACAGAGTACTAAACACAATAAAGTTAATGAGTGACTGAATGTTAAGAGATCGAAGAGTTGATCTCTTTCCAAAAGTTAGTTAACTATTGCATTTAGCATTACACTTGAGTTTAAGCTGAACTTGTAGTTTCTTTCACAGTCTGTTTGTGACAGCTGGACAGTTCATTGATTCTCATGGAATAGGAGGGTCAGTGTCAGTTTGGATAAAAAACCAAACTGGCTTAATGAGAGAAAACAGTGAGTTGTGGTAAACAGTTGCTTTTTCAGACTGGAGGAAGGGAGACAGTGGTGTTTCCCCAAGGGGCAGTGATTGGACCACTGATATTTTTCTGATATATATAAATAATTTGGATACTGGAACAAAGAACACTCAGATCGAGGGAGCTTCTGCTCATATCCACCATTCCCAGTTCCTGCTTTGGAGCCCTGGCCTCAACAGCGGTAAGGAGCCTCTGTGTGGTTGTGGTGGTGACATCTCTCTCACTGTCAGTGACTGTGGTTAGTTGCTCACTGACCCCATCTATATCACTCTTGTTCTTAGACTGGCCTACAGTTTAGGCCCAGGTTACCACACACCCTGGTAATTTCCAGTTATCTTGTCATCCTTTTATGGAGGAGGTTGAGCAGAGACTGTGAGGCTCACAAATGTGTTGTCCTAAGAAGAACCGGGATATCTGGATTTGTGTTTGGAGACAGCAGCCACTATTGCCCACTGATGTCTGACTTTGTCTGAAGCTGTCAGATTTTATCTCAACACAGGGTATGGTCAGCTTCAGGGGAGGCAGAGCTTTAACACGGGTCTAATTCCCTCATAGCCCCTCTTCACATCTTCTAACTCCTCACCTAGTCTGGGAGTGTCTGCCTGTAACTCAGTGTTTTGGTCCAGTATTTGTTCTAATTTTCTCTGCGGATAATATACTCCATCATGTGGCTCCTGATCCCAGAGTAACTGATTGTACAGGATGCCAATGTACTCCTACCAACCTGAATTTTCCTTCTGTAAATTGTCCATCGCTTCCTTCAATTTTTTGTGTCTTTTATTTAACCGTCAGGTGCAGAGATGTGCCCCATTGACCAACTTGTCTCCACCCTTTTTTATCTTAAATTTGTATTTCTGGACATCCTCAGATATTCTATTGAGAATTAAATCGTAATCCCCATCATTCTCTTTGGCCTCCTGATCTCGAGAGACAATGGATACGCGCCTGGAGGTGGTCAGTGGTTTGTGAAGCAGCGCGTGGAGAGGCTATCAAGGCCAATTCTTGAGTGACAGGCTCTCCCACAGGTGCTGCAGAGAAATGTGTTTGTCGGGGCTGTTACACAGTTGGCTCTCCCCTTGCGCCTCTGTATTTTTTCCTGCCAACTACTAAGTCTCTTCGACTCGCCCCATTTTAGCCCCGTCTTTATGGCTGCCCGCCAGCTCTGTCGAGCGCTGGCAACTGACTCCCACGACTTGTGATCAATGTCACAGGATTTCATGTCACGTTTGCAGACGTCTTTAAAGCGGAGACATGGACGGCCGGTGGGTCTGATACCAGTGGCGAGCTCGCTGCACAATGTGTCTTTGGGGATCCTGCCATCTTCCATGCGGCTCACATGGCCAAGCCATCTCAGGCGCCGCTGACTCAGTAGTGTGTCTAAGCTGGGGATGTTGGCCGCATCGAGGACTTCTGTGTTTGGAGATACGGTCCTGCCACCTGATGCCAAGTATTCTCCGGAGGCAGCAAAGATGGAATGAATTGAAACGTTACTCTTGGCTGACATACGTTGTCCAGGCCTCGCTGCCATAGAGCAAGGTACTGAGGACACAGGCCTGATACACTCGGACTTTTGTGTTCTGTGTCAGTGCGCCATTTTCCCACAATCTCTTAGCCAGTTTGGACATAGCAGTGGAAGCCTTTCCCATGCACTTGTTGATTTCTGCATCTAGAGACAGGTTACTGGTGATAGTTGAGCCTAAGTAGGTGAACTCTTGAATCACTTCCAGAGCGTGGTCGCCAATATTGATGGATGGAACATTTCTGTCGTCCTGCCCCATGATGTACGTTTTCTTGTGGCTGATGGTTAGGCCAAATTCATTGCAGGCAGCCGCAAACCTGTCGATGAGACTCTGCAGGCACTCTTCAGTGTGAAAGCAGCATTGTCAGCAAAGAGCAGTTCCCTGATGAGGACTTTCCGGACTTTGGACTTCGCTCTTAGACGGGCAAGGTTGAACAACCTGCCCCCTGATCTTGTGTGGAGGAAAGTTCCTTCTTCAGAGGACTTGAACGCATGTGAAAGCAGCAGGGAGAAGAAAATCCCCAAAAGAGTGGGTGCGAGAACACAGCCCTGTTTCACACCACTCAGGATAGGAAAGGGCTCTGATGAATTGTGCCTTTCATATTGTCATGGCACGAGGTGATGATACTTAGTAGCTTTGGTGGGCATCCATTCTTTTCTAGTAGTCTGAAGAGACATCATACTGCTCGATAATCCTTAGGATGTCCGTCTCCCCAGGTGTGCCTGTATTGTCCCCCGCCAGGTTACCAATTGACGATTTCCTGTGATCTGCTAATGACATTGTATTCCTGGTTTTACTTATTCAAACTCTCTTAAAGCTCCCGCCGGCCACCCTGCTCTTAGTGATGAGCACACAGTGTTCTGGTGTGAACTTTCTTTCTATCTCGAGATGTCCAAACCAGTCTGCACTCCTCTCTTTCTGGCCTCTTCTGTGTACCTGATTTTAATTAATCCACCATTGGAGGCTGCACCTTCAGTTGTTTAGGTGCCAAGCTCTGGAATACTCTCCCAACAGAGCTCCACCTCTCTGCCTCTCCACTCACTTTCCTTATTTAAGATACTCTTTCACCAAGATGTTGGTCATCTGACCCAATACCTCCATATATGGCTGGGTGTCATCCGTAAAACCCTCTAGTCCCTTGTCGCCACTCTCATATCCAAGGAGGATTGGAAGATTCTGGCCAGTGCCTCTGCTGTTTCCACCATTCCTTCCCTCAGCAAGTCTTATGCATCCCATCCAGACCGGGTCCATATTCTACTTTATTGTGGTACAAAAGGTGTTGGATTGAAAGGGGTTAATTGAACCTGTTTGTTCAGTGACTGTAATTAATGTCGTTCTCTATGGACCTTAATTGTGTCACTGGAGGGTTTCCCTCTTCTATTAATAAGAGGTTCCTTTCAATGTGTTATCCCAGAGTGTCAGCAGCAGCATCACTGCCGGCGGGAACAGGGAAAAGCAGCTCCAGCGAGAGAGAGGGAGAGGATAGATGAGAATCTGAGAACAATAGATTGGAATGTTGCAACCGTAGGTCAGAATCTGAGAACATCAGATTGGAATGTTACAACAATGGGTCAGAATCTCAGAACAATAGATTGGAATGTCACCACAATGGGTCAGAATCTCATAACAATAGATTGGAATGTCACAACAATGGGTCAGAATCTCAGAACAATAGATTGGAATGTTACAACAATGGGCAGGTGTTTATCCTTTTGGTTTGACTATCTTACTGCGGATTCTTCTTGGATGACATTAGCGGATCGGATCTATCTCGCACTGAGGATAACTCAATACATTTATTATCCCATCCTCGCTGCTATTGGTGTCCCTGGTAAGTCTCTCCATCCAGCTATTACTTCTTTGATTAACTGTTTTACTGTTCTTAACAACGAACATAATATCGTCCTTCATGTAAGCCCATTTTCTGCATAAACTCTGGTCTGTGCCTTTGTCAAATCTACTACATCAAAGCTGTCCTGGTTACCATCCCTGTTACGAACTGCCATAGACAACAGACCATCCAAAACTCTGCTTTCCATATCCAAACTCGCACAAAGTCTCGTTCACCCAACATCCCTGTGCTCAGTGACCGACATTGGTTTCTGCAGAAAAGAGTATACCGGAAGAAATAAATGGGGTGTGTAAGGAAGGTACCACAATAATCATGGATGACATTAATCTACATTTAGATTGGGCAAATCAGATTGGCAAAGGTCGCCCGGGAAATTAGTTCATAAAGTTTATTCGTGAAAATTCCTGAGAGCAAAACGTTCTAGAGCCAACTAGGAGCAGGCTGTTCTGGAACTGGTAATGCGCAGTGAGACAGTATTAATCAAGAACCTCATGGTAAAGGAGCTTCTAGGCGACAATGATCATAACATGATAGAATTTCAACGTTCAGAATGAAGGGAAAACTGTGGTCCAAGACGGTGTTTTTTTTACCCAAATAAAGGTAATTATAAGGATATGAAGGCATATTCAACTAAAGTAAACTGGGAAACTAGATTAAAAGTTAGAACAGTCGAGATGCAGTGGCTGACTTTTAAGGAGATACTTAACAAAACTCAGCAAAGATTTATCTCAGTGAGAAAGAAAGCGTCTTGGAGAAGGTTGCATCATACGTGGTTAAATCGGGAATATAAGGATAATATTAAATTGAAAGAAACACTGTACAAATCTGCAAATATTAATGGTAGGTGAAAAGCTTGGACAGATTTTAAGAACCAGCAATGAATGAAAAAAGAAAATAAGAGTGTAAAAGTATAGTGTGGGAGAAAGCTAGCTGGCAATATAAACAAAGAGTATGAGTTTCTACAAGTATTTAAAATGGAAAAGAGTAACTAAAGTTAGTGTTAGTCCTATAGAGAGTGAGTTTGGGGAATTAATCATAAGAAACAAGGACATGGAGGAGTGGTTAAACAGAAATTTTGTGTCTGCTTTCACTGTAGAAAACCTAGAAAACGTTCCAAAGATACAAAATCAAGAGGCAAAAAGGGAGAGAGGAAATTCAAATAATCACCCTCACCAGGGAACTATTACACCTAAAGTCTGACAGGACCCGCCATCAGTGGTGAACTGAAATTGTTAAATATAGAAATAAACTTAAAGAAAAAGCATATAATATTGCAAAGATGAGTGGCAGGTCAGAAGATGTGACAGATTATAAACAGCAGCAAAGAACAGTTAAAGATTAATAAGGAGGTAAAAATTAGAATACGAGAGAAAACAGACAAGAAATAAAAAAGACAGATTAGAATTAGAATTAGAACATTACAGTGCAGTACAGGCCCTTCGGCCCTCGATGTTGCGCCGACCTGTGAAACCATCTGACCTACACTATTCCATTTTCATCCATATGTCTATCCAATGACCACTTAAATGCCCTTAAAGTTGGCGAGTCTACTACTGTTGCAGGCACGGCGTTCCACGCCCCTACTACTCTCTGAGTAAAGAAACTACCTCTGACATCTGTCCTATATCTATCACCCCTCAACTTAAAGCTATGTCTCCTCGTGTTTGCCATCACCATCCGAGGAAAAAGACTCTCACTATCCACCCTATCCAACCCTCTGATTATCTTATATGTCTCTATTAAGTCACCTCTCCTCCTCCTTCTCTCCAACGAAAACAACCTCAAGTCCCTCAGCCTTTCCTCGTAAGACCTTCCCTCCATACCAGGCCAGATCCTAGTAAATCTCCTCTGCATCCTTTCCATAGCTTCCACATCCTTCCTATAATGCGGTGACCAGAACTGCACGCAATACTCCAGGTGCGGTCTCACCAGAGTTTTGTAAAGCTGCAGCATGACCTCGTGGCTCCGAAACTCGATCCCCCTACTAATAAAAGCTAACACACCATATGCCTTCTTAACAGCCCTATTAACCTGGGTAGCTACTTTCAGGGATTTATGCACCTGGACACCAAGATCTCTCTGTTCATCTACACTACCAAGAATCTTCCCATTAGCCCAGTACTCTGCATTCCTGTTACTCCTTCCAAAATGAATCACCTCACACTTTTCCGCATTAAAATCCATTTTCCATCTCTCAGCCCAGCTCTGCAGCCTATCTATGTCCCTCTGTACCCGACAACATCCTTCGGCACTATCCACAACTCCACCTACCTTAGTGTCATCCGCAAATATACTAACCCACCCTTCTACACCCTCTTCCAGGTCATTTATAAAAATGACAAACAGCAGTGGCCCCAAAACAGATCCTTGCGGTACACCACGAGTAACTAAACTCCAGGATGAACATTTGCCATCAACCACCACCCTCTGTCTTCTTTCAGCTAGCCAATTTCTGATCCAAAGCTCTAAATCACCTTCAACCCCATACTTCCGTATTTTCTGCAATAGCCTACCATGGGGAACCTTATCAAACGCCTTACTGAAATCCATATACACCACATCCACTGCTTTACCCTCATCCACCTGTTTGGTCACCTTCTCGAAAAACTCAATAAGGTTTGTGAGGCACGACCTACCCGTCACAAAACCGTGCTGACTATCGCTAATGAACTTATTCTTTTCAAGATGATTATAAATCCTGTCTCTTATAAGCTTTTCCAATATTTTACCCACAACCGAAGTAAGGCTCACAGGTCTATAATTACCACGGCTTCCCGACTCCCCTTCTTGAACAAGGGGACAACATTTGCTATCCTCCAGTCTTCCGGCACTATTCCTGTCGACAATGACGACATAAAGATCAAGGACAAAGGCTCTGCAATCTCCTCCCTAGCTTCCCAGAGAATCCTAGGATAAATCCCATCTGGCTCAGGGGACTTATCTATTTTCACACTTTCCAAAATTGATAACACCTCCTCCTTGTGAACCTCAATCCCATCTAGCCTAGTAGCCTGAATCTCAGTATTCTCCTCGACAACATTTTCTTTCTCTACTGTAAATACTGACGCAAAATATTCATTTAACACTTCCCCTACCTCCTCTGATTCCACACACAACTTCCCACTACTGTCCTTGATTGGCCCTAATCTAACTCTAGTCATTCTTTTATTCCTGATATACCTATAGAAAGCCTTAGGGTTTTCCCTGATCCTTTCCGCCAATGACTTCTCGTGTCCTCTCCTTGCTCTTCTTAGCTCTCCCTTTAGATCCTTCCTGGCTAGCTTGTAACTCTCAAGCGCCCTAACTGAGCCTTCACGTCTCATCCTAACATAAGCCTTCTTCTTCCTCTTGACAAGCGCTTCAACTTCTTTCGTAAAGCACGGCTCCCTCGCTCGACAACTTCCTCCCTGCCTCACAGGTACATACGTATCAAGGACACGCAGTAGCTGCTCCTTGAATAAGCTCCATATTTCGATTGTTCCCATCCCCTGCAGTATCCTTCACCATCCTACGCATCCTAAATCTTGCCTAATCGCATCATAATTTCCTTTCCCCCAGCTATAATTGTTGCCCTGCGGTATATACCTGTCCCTGCCCATCGCTAAGGTAAACCTAACCGAATTGTGGTCACTATCACCGAAGTGCTCACCTACATCTAAATCTAACACCTGGCCGAGGAGATCGTAAGAGGTTCTAAATATTTAAAGAAGGGTGAACAACGTGAGCTTTGGTCCTATAGAAAGTGAGTCTGGGTAATTAATAATGAATAATAAGGAGATAACAGGTGAATTGAACATGAATTTTGCTTCAGTCTTCACTATAGAGGATACAATTAACATCCCAGTATTAGCAGTGAGCCAGGAAATGGAAGGGGTGGGGGGTTGGGGAAGGAACTGAAGAAAATTCCAACAACCAGGGAAGTGATACTGAGCAAGTAGATGGAGCTGCTGGCTGTCAAGTTCCCAGGTCCTGATGGACTTGATTGTAGGGTGTTAAAAGATAGTGGCTAGTGAGATAGTTGATGCATTAGTTTTAATTTTCCAAAATTCTCTAGATTCGGGGAAGGTTCTGTTAGATTGGAAAATCGTGAATGTAACTGCTTTATTCAAAAAGTAAGGGAAACAAAAAGCAGGAAACTACAGACCAGTTAGTTTAACATCTCTCTTAGGTAAAATGTTCGAAGCTATTATTAAAGATGATGTAGCAGGGCTTTTAAAAAGGTTAAGGTAATCCGGCAGAATCAACATGAGTTTGTGAAAGGGAAATCATGTTTAAACAATTTATTGCTGGTCTTTGAAGAAGTAACATGTGCTGTGGATAAGGGGGAATTGATGGATGTAATGTACTTAGATTTTCAGAAGGCCATTAATAAGGTGCCACGTCAAAGGCTATTGCACAAAATAAAAGCTCATGGTGCAGGGGGAAAAATATTGGCATGGATAGAGGATTGACCAGCTAACAGGAAACAGAGAGTAGGCATAAATGGGCCAATTTGTACTTGGAAAGATGTGACGAGTGGTCTGCCACAGTAATATGTGCTGGGGTCTCAACATTTTACAATTTATATAAATGACTTGGATGAAAGGACTGAAGGTATGGTTGCTAAATTTGATGAGGATACAACGATAGATAGGAAAGTGACACGTGAAGAAGACATAAGGAGGATGCTGAGGGATATAAATCGGTTAAGTAAGTGGGAAACAAATGGAGTATAATGTGAGAAAATGTGAAATTTTCCATTTTGGCAGGTAGAAAAGAAGCATATGATCTAAATGGTGAGAGATTGCAGAACTCTAAGATAGAGGGGGATCTGGGTACCCTTGTGCATGAATATCAAAAGGTTAGTATGCAGTTTCAGCAAGTTATTAGGAAAGCTAATAGAATGATATCATTTATGGGAAATTGAACATAAAAGTAAGGAGGTTTAAGCTACAGTTATACTGGAAATTGGTGAGACCATGTCTGGAGTACTGTGTACAGTATTGGTCTCCTTATTTAAGGAAGGATGGCATTCAGAGAAGGTTGACCAGACGAATACCTTGAATGGGCAGGTTGTCTTAGGAGAAAAGGTTGGAAAGGGTCGGCTTTTAGCCACTGGATATAAGAGCAAGAGGCGACTTGATTGAAACATATATGATACTGAGGGTTCTTAACAGGGTGGATGTGGAAAGGATGATTCCCCTTGTGGGAGAATCTAGAACTAAGGGTCACTGTTAAAAAAATAAGGGGTCGCCCATTAAAGACAGAGATGAGGAGAATTGTTTTTCTCTGAGGGTCGTGAGTCTTTGAAACTCTTTTCCTCAAAGGCAGTGGAAACAGTGACTTTGAATATTTTTTAAAGCAGAGGTAGATAGATGCTTGATATGCAAGTGGGTGACTGGTTATTGGGGGTAGGCGGGAATGTGGATTGAGGTTACAATCAAATCAGCTATGATCTTATTGAATGGTGGAGCAGGCTCGAAGGGCCAAGTGGCCTACTCCTGCTCCTAATTGGTATGTTCTATGTTCGTATGACAAGTTCCCACGATTAGATGGCCTGCATCCTAGGGCCTTAAAGTATGTAGCTGCAGAGATAGTGTAGGCATTGATTATAATATTCCAAAATTCCTTAGATTCTGGATGGATCCCAGCGGATTCGAAAATAGAAAATGTAACACATTTGTTCAAGAAAGGAGGGAAACAAAAAACAGGAATCTATAGGCCAGTTAGCCTAAAATCTGTCAAAGGGAATTGCTGGAATCCATTGAAAAGGAGGTTATAGCAGCATACCGACAAAAGCATCACGGGATCAGACAGAATCAACATGATTTTGTGAAAGGGAAATCATATATAACTAATATATTTAAGCTCTTTGAGGAAGTGACAAACAAGGTGAATAAAGGGGCACCTGTAGATGTGGTGTATTTGGATTTCCAAAAGGCACGGGATAGGGGGTAAAATATTGGCATGGATAAAGGATTGGTTAGCTAACAGGAAACAGAGACTAGGGATAAATGGGTCTTTTTGTGTTGGAAAACAGTAACTGGTGAAGTACTACAGGGATCAGTGCTGGGGCATCAACTATTTACAGTCTGTATCAATGACTTGGATGCAGGGATAGGATGTGTGGTCGCTAAATGTGCCGATGACAGCAAGATGGGAAGGAAAGTAAGTCATCAAGAGGAGGCAAATAGTTTACAAAGGCATATAAATAGGTTAAGTGAGATCGGCAAAAACTTGGCAGATGGAGCATAATGTGATAAAATGTGACGTTGTCTACTTTGGCAGGAAGAATAAAAAAGCAGGATACTATTTAAATGTAGAAAGCGTGCACAGCTCGGTGGTACAGAGGGATCTGAGTGTCTTGGCGCATGAATCAGAAAGAGTTAGTAGACAGGAACAGCAAGTGATTAGAAAGGCAAATGGAATGTTCGTGTTTATTGCAAAGGGAATCGTGTATAAAAGTGGGAAGTTTTACTGCAGCTGCGCAGGGCTTTGGCGAGAATTCATCAGGTGTACTGCATACAGTTTTAGTCTTCTTATTTGATAAAAATAATATAATTGCATTCGAGGCAGGTAAGGCAACGTTCACTCGAATCATTCAGCGAGTGGAGGGCTGATTTTATGAAGAAAAATTGAAAAGATTGTGCTATCGCCATTGTATTATGAAAGAACAAGAGGTGATCAGAGTGAAACATGGAAGATCCTGAGTGGACTTGATCGTGCCGATACCGGGAAGATGTTTCCTCGTGTGGGGAGACTGGAACTATGGGATGCAATATAAAAATAAGAGTTCAGCCATGTTAAGCCATGATCTTATCGAATGTTGGAGCAGGCTCAAAGGGCCGAATTGGTTACTAGTGTTTCAGAGTCCCATGTTCCTATGCCCAGCAATGCCTCAATGTTAATATTCTCACTCGTGTGATCAATACCTCCATGGCCTCACCAATCTGTGTCTCTCCCTGACCACACATTTCATCTCTCCAGCTCCAAAGGTGCTGCGGAAGTTTGGATCCATAAAATGGTGTCAGCTGTACTGCCAGTCACATCAGCACATTGTACAGGACACCCAGGCTGGCCGGGGTGATAGCGTGGGTGTAACGTGCATGTGTCTGTAACGTGAGGAGGGTCTGAATATGGTGTCAATCAGATATTCCGACAGCTTTGATGTACGTCTTTGAAACTTGGTCTGTGCATGTCCACTGACCACCTGTGTTAGTCACTATCAGCTGAACATACATTCAGCAGCACGAGGAACCCCCTCTAGTGTTATTTAAAAGAACCAGGCATCCAGCTTACAGGTGAGGGGCCTTTGACTTACTTCTGCTACTCTAAGGTTAGTGGAGATGCTGTGTACAGTTTTCTGAAGGTTGTGTAGTGAGCTGCTGCAGACATTCAGGGAGGCCAGAGGATTTGGTGACCCAACTCTGGACGAGGTATGGGGACTGTAACATGATCAACAAATGGAGCAGAGTCTGCAGAGAGGGGATGCTCTGTAAAGAGGGAGGAGGAGGGGTCTTTGCCCTACCCACGCCAGGTTTTCCGAGAACAAAAAGAGCAGTGGTCCTAATACCAAGTCCTGGGGAACACCAGTATGTACTCCCATCGAGTCTGAACAACAACCTTTCACCACTTCACTCTGTTTTCTATTCTTTAGCCAATATTAAATATTTGGAAGACTGAAATCATTGCTTTCACTCCCCACTCCAACTTTGTTCCCTTGCTATTGATTCCATTCCTCTCCCTGCCAACAGTTGAGATTAAGACAGGCTGTTTGCAACCTTGGTGTCACATTTCACCACAAAATGATCGTTAACCTCATTTTCTGGATATCATTACAGCCGCCTATTTCCACCTTAGTAACATCACCTGACTTCACCCCTGTCTCAGTCCATCTGCAGCTGAAACCTCATTCATGCCTTCGTCACCTCTCGATGTGATTATTCTTACTCACTCCTGGCTGATCTCCCACATTCTACTCTCTGTAAACCTGAGGTCATCCAAAACTCTGCTGCCCATGCCTTAGTTCACACCAAGTCAGTTTCGTCTATCACTGACTGACATTGTCTCCCGGTTAAGCAATGTCTTGATTTTAAAATTCTCCACCTTGTTTCCATATCCCTCCATGGCCTCATCCCTCCCTACCTCTGGTATCTCCTCCACCACCACAACCCACTGAGATATCTGTGCTCCTCTAATTCTGGTCTCTTGTGCATCCCTGATTTTAATCACTGCACCACTGGCGGCCGTGCCTTCAGCTGCCGGGGCCCTAAGCTGTGTAATATCTTCCCTACACCTCTTCACCTCTCCACATCGCTTTCCTCCTTTTAGACACTCCTTAAACCCTACCTCTTTGACTAAGCTGTTGGTCATCTGACCTAATATCTCCTGTAGTGTCTCAGCGTTATACTTTGCTTCTTAATGCTCCTGTGAAGCACCTTGGGATGTTTTACAATGTTAAAGGCATTATATAAATATAAGTTGTTGTTGTTGAATTTTGTCAGACATGATTTTTCATGAGCATATCCATGTTGCTAGCCAGTTAGTATCCACTGTTTTTCCAAGTAACAAATATTTTTCTCCTGGGTTGTCACCTCTACATTTTCCCCCAGTGGTGACACTAGTATGTTTGGTTAATAATTGTAGGGTTTCTGCTATCTCTCCTTTTTTAAACAGGTTGCAACATTTGCAACCGTCCAGTCCTCTGTCACCACTCCCATATCCAAGGAGAATTGAATGATTCTGGCCAGTGCCTCTGCTATTGCCACCATTCCTTCCCTCAGCAACCCTCAAACATCCCATCCAGACTGGGTAAATGTTCAACTTTATTGTGATACAGAAAGTGCCTGGATTGAAAGTGGTTAACTGAACCTGTTTGTTCAGTGACTGTAATTAATGTCAGTCTCCATGGATCCTAATTGTGTCACTGGCGGGTTTCCATCTTCTATTAAAATGGGACTCCTTTCAATGTGTGATCCCATACTGTGAACTGGAGCATAACCCGGGCACTAACATTGGTCAGCGGCTCCAGAGAGATGGAGAGGATGGATCAGAATCTGGGAACAATAGATTGGAATGTTACAACAATGGATCAGAATCTGGGAACAATAGATTGGAATGCTACAACAATGGACAGGAGTCTATCCTCGGATATCTACATTCTTTCTACATATTACGATTGGTTCTCATTAAACTCGCGATTCCATCACGCACTTAAGATTATTCAATACATTTACTATCCCAATCTCGCTATTGTTGGTGTCCCTGGTAAGTCTCGCTCTCTCTCTCTCTCTGTCCAGCTATTAATTCTATTCTTTCTTTTCCTTTTCTTTTGGGCCTCCTTATCTCGAGAGACAATGGATACGCGCCTGGAGGTGGTCAGTGGTTTGTGAAGCAGCGCCTGGAGTGGCTATAAAGGCCAATTCTGGAGTGACAGGCTCTTCCACAGGTGCTGCAGAGAAATTTGTTTGTTGGGGCTGTTGCACAGTTGGCTCTCCCCTTGCGCCTCTGTCTTTTTTCCTGCCAACTACTAAGTCTCTTTGACTCGCCACAATTTAACCCTGTCTTTATGGCTGCCCGCCAGCTCTGGCGAATGCTGGCAACTGACTCCCACGACTTGTGATCAATGTCACACGATTTCATGTCGCGTTTGCAGACGTCTTTATAACGGAGACATGGACGGCCGGTGGGTCTGATACCAGTGGCGAGCTCGCTGTACAATGTGTCTTTGGGGATCCTGCCATCTTCCATGCGGCTCACATGGCCAAGCCATCTCAAGCGCCGCTGACTCAGTAGTGTGTATAAGCTGGGGGTTGGCCACTTCAAGGATTTCTGTGTTGGAGATATAGTCCTGCCACCTGATGCCAAGTATTCTCCGAAGGCAGCGAAGATGGAATGAATTAAGACGTCGCTCTTGGCTGGCATATGTTGTCCAGGCCTCGCTGCCGTAGAGCAAGGTACTGAGGACACAGGCCTGATACACTCGGACTTTTGTGTTCCGTGTCAGTGCGCCATTTTCCCACACTCTCTTGGCCAGTCTGGACATAGCAGTGGAAGCCTTACCCATGCGCTTGTTGATTTCTGCATCTAGAGACAGGTTACTGGTGATAGTTGAGCCTAGGTATGTGAACTCTTGAACCACTTCCAGAGCGTGGTCGCCAATATTGATGGATGGAGCATTTCTGACATCCTGCCCCATGATGTTCGTTTTCTTGAGGCTGATGGTTAGGCCAAATTCATTGCAGGCAGACGCAAACCTGTCGATGAGACTCTGCAGGCATTCTTCAGTGTGAGATGTTAAAGCAGCATCGTCAGCAAAGAGGAGTTCTCTGATGAGGACTTTCCGTACTTTGGACTTCGCTCTTAGACGGGCAAGGTTGAACAACCTGCCCCCTGATCTTGTGTGGAGGAAAATTCCTTCTTCAGAGGATTTGAACGCATGTGAAAGCAGCAGGGAGAAGAAAATCCCAAAAAGTGTGGGTGCGAGAACACAGCCCTGTTTCACACCACTCAGGATAGGAAAGGGCTCTGATGAGGAGCCACCATGTTGAATTGTGCCTTTCATATTGTCATGGAATGAGGTGATGATACTTAGTAGCTTTGGTGGACATCCGATCTTTTCTAGTAGTCTGAAGAGACCACGTCTGCTGACGAGGTCAAAGGCTTTGGTGAGATCAATGAAAGCAATGTAGAGGGGCATCTGTTGTTCACGGCATTTCTCCTGTATCTGACGAAGGGAGAACAGCATGTCAATAGTCGATCTCTCTGCACGAAAGCCACACTGTGCCTCAGGGTAGACGCGCTCGGCCAGCTTCTGGAGCCTGTTCAGAGCGACTCGAGCAAAGACTTTCCCCACTATGCTGAGCAGGGAGATTCCACGGTAGTTGTTGCAGTCACCGCGGTCACCTTTGTTTTTATAGAGGGAGATGATGTTGGCATCGCGCATGTCCTGGGGTACTGCTCCCTCGTCCCAGCACAGGCATAGCAGTTCATGTAGTGCTGAGAGTATAGCAGGCTTGGCACTCTTGATTATTTCAGGGGTAATGCTGTCCTTCCCAGGGGCTTTTCCGCTGGCTAGGGAATCAATGGCATCACTGAGTTCCGATTTGGTTGGCTGTATGTCCAGCTCATCCATGACTGGTAGAGGCTGGGCTGCATTGAGGGCAGTCTCAGTGACAGCATTCTCCCTGGAGTACAGTTCTAGGTAGTGCTGAACCCAGCGGTCCATCTGTTTGCGTTGGTCAGTGATTATGTCCCCCGATTTAGATTTGAGGGGGGTGATCTTCTTGATGGTTGGCCCAAGAGCTCTCTTCATGCCATCATACATTCCTCTGATGTTTCCGGTGTCTGAGGCCAGCTGAATATGACTGCATTGGTGTTGCCAGTAGTCGTTTGCGCAACGCCTAGCTGTTCTTTGTGCAGTACTTCTGGCTGCTTTAAGTGCTGCGGATGTTAAATCGCTGGGGGCTTTCTTGTAGTTCAAAAGTGCAATGCGCTTAGCGGCTATGACAGGTTCCAGCTCTTCATTATGAGATTGAAACCAGTCTGCATTTCTCTTCACACTTTTGCCGTAGGTGGTCAAAGCTGACTCATAGATGGCGTCTCTGATGTGGGCCCACTTGGTCTTAGCATCCCCTGTGGGAGTGTTTTGAAGGGCTGTTACAAGTGAATTTAGAAATTTTTGTAACAGCTGTGGGTGAGAAATTCTGCTCGTGTTGATGCGCGGGTGGCCCTTCTGCTTGGAATGATGCAACTTCTTTGGTCTGAGTCTAACCTTGCTGCACACCAGGGAATGGTCGGTGTCGCAGTCCACACTGTGGAAGCTGCGTGTGATTTGAACACTGTTTAAGGCGGCTCGCCTTGTGACAATGAAGTCTAGCTGGTGCCAACGACGTGATCTTGGGTGCCTCCATGAAACCTGGTGACAGGGTTTAGTGTGAAAGAACGAGTTGGTGATGCAGAGGTTATGATAGGTACACAACTCAAGCAGTCTCTGCCCGTTCTCATTCATCCTTCCAACGCCATAGCGCCCAAGGCAGGAGGGCCATGAGTCATGGTCGGCCCCAACCCTGGCATTAAAGTCCCCCAGCAGGAATAGGTGTTCGGTGTTGGGGATGCTGCTAATGACGTTATGGAGTTGTTCATCGAACTGGTCTTTAGCTTCAGGTGCGGAGCAGAGTGTTGGAGCATAGATGCTGAGTAGGTGTACTGGACCAGAGGTGGTGAGCAGTCGGATGGACAGTATGCGTTCCGAGCCATTTGAGGGAGGCTCTATCATGCTGAGCAAGGAGTTTCTGATGGCGAAGCCCACTCCATGCTGTCTTGGCTCTTCAGGATCCCTGCCCTGCCAGAAGAAGGTGTAGTCTTGCTCTGCTAGAGAGCCACTCGCGGGGAGGCGAGTCTCCTGAAGTGCTGCAATGTCCACATTGAATCGACTGAGCTCGTTGTTAATGATGGCGGTCTTCCGAGAATCGTTGATTTGTGTAAGGTCTTCCGACAGGCCAGGACACATCGTTCTGACGTTCCAGCTTGCAAAGCGAAGGGCTGGTACCTTCTTTCCTTTTTTCATGTTGTTTGGTGCGGTGTATCAGTCCACCTTTCGGGCAATGACCCGAAGGTTCTGTCCCGCCACAGTCTATTAATTCTATAAACCGTTTTTAACTGCATTACTGCTCCTGTCATTTACTCTACCCTGCTTGCTGCTGTTATTATTCTTGGTGAATATCTCCAACTATTAGCTCTATAAACCATTGCAAATAGTCTTACAGTTTTTGTCATTTACTGTCTCATCTTTGCTTCTGCTGCTGTTTCTATTTCCAGCCAGGAGATCTCTGAAATACGGTTCTGTAATGTACCTTCGGGAAGCCGGAAGCCGGTGTCATTGGTTTCCATACAAACTCCATCCCCTATCTGTCAAACTCATCCCCCACCCTGGCTAATGTCTGAGGCTGAACCAGACTGTATACAACCTCTGTGTTCTATATAAACCTGAGATGAGTTCATCTCCATATTCTCTCCATCATTAACCGTCCCGACTCCCACCTCTGTAATATCACATGTCTCCAGCTCTGCCTCAGACCACCTGCTGCATAAACCCTCATCTGTACCTTTGTTAAATCCACATTTGACTATTCCAACTCTATCCTGGTCACCTCCCAGTTATAAAACTCCATAAACCACAGATCATCCAGAACTCTGCTGCCTGTATCCTAACTCACACCAAATCCCGATCACCCACCATCTCTGTGCTCACTGATCTACATTGACTCCCGGTCTGACAGCACCTTATTTGTAATATTCTCATTTTTGTGTATGAATCTCTCCATGGCTCGCCCCTCCAAATAATCCCATTCCCCTGTCCATATTCCATATTCTTGAAAATCTTTATGTCCAATTTCCTTCATAAAGTGAGTTGTTTTAAATCCCTATCTTCCCCTGCTGCGATTTTCTATCTATGGCCCCGCTGGTGCCAACGCTATGGTAACCTGGTTTCATAAAATGACGTGAATTGCACAGCCGGCTACTTCTAGCGTGGTCAGCACAGTGCCCCATGCTGGACAGGGCTCTCGTGTGGTCAGCACAGTGCCCCATGCTGGACAGGGCTCTAGTGAGGGCAGCGCAGTGCCCCATGCTGGACAGGGCGCTAGTGTGGTCAGTACAGTGCCCCATTCTGGCCACGCTCTAGTGTGGTCAGCACAGTGCCCCATGCTGGGCAAGGGTCTAGTCCTGTTGTAACATGCATGTGATGCTCATATGAGGAGGGTTTGAATGTGACGTCAGTGAGCGATTCTGACAGCTTTGATGTACGTCTTTGAAACTTGGTCTGTGCATGACCACTGACCACCTGTGTTAGTCACTCTCCGCTGAACATACATTCAGCAGCACGAGGAACCCCCTCTTGTGTTATTTAAAAGGACCAGGCATCCAGCTTACAGGTGAGGGGCTTTTGACTTACTTCTGCTATTGTTACGTTAGTGGAGGTGCTGTGGATGGTTATCTGGAGGTTGTGTTGTGAGCTGCTACAGACATTCAGGGAGGACAAAGGATTTGGTGACTCAACTCTGGACGAGATATGTGGACTGTAGTTAGAGTGTCTCTTGGTCTGTAGCACGAACAACAAATGTGGCAGAGGCTGCAGATAGGGGAAGCTCTGTAAAGAGTAAGGAGGAAGGGGAATCTGCGCTACCCACTCCGGGTTTTCGAAGAGCACTTTTCCTACCTACTTCTAACCCAGGGGCAGTGTGTGAGGTGACTCTGATTCAGTAATGATGTGGTCACAGAGCTGTGTCACGTCCTGTAAGACGACCTGGAGCCTCAGACCAGGGTGAGGACGTAGCTGTCAGTGGCTGTTAAGATCACAGTTTCATTGAACTTCTATGCATCTGGATCTTTCCAGGCAGGAGCAGGAGACATATCTAACATAGAGTCACAGAGAGTGATAGAGACATCTACGACACAGGAGGAGGCCATTCGGCCCCTCCGTGCCATCTCTGTGTGGAACCATTCAGTCAGTCCCACTCTCCCACTCAACCCCCTATCCCTGCAAGTTCATTTCCTTCAGGTGCCCATCCAGATTCCTTTTGAAATCATTGATTGTCTCGGCTTCCACCACCCTCATGGGCAGTGAGTTCCAGCTCATTAACATCCACTGTGCAAAAAAGCTCTTCCTCATATTCCCACTGCATCTCTTACCCAAAACCATCCATCTCTGTCCCGGAGTCCGTGTTTCATCAGTTAATGGGAACAGCTTTTCCTTGTCTATTTTATCTTCTTCTTCTTTGGCCTCCTTGTCTCGGCACACAATGGGTAAGCGCCTGGAGGTGGTCAGTGGCTTGTGAAGCAGTGCCTGGAGTGGCTTGTGAAGGCCAATTCGAGAGTGACAGACTCTTTCACAGGTGCTGCAGATAACATTGGTTGTTGGGTCTGTCCCACAGTTGGCTTATCTAATCTTACCTAAGCCTATCATAATCTTGTACACCTTTATCATACCTCTCTCATCCTCCTTTACTCCAGGAGAACAACTCCATCTTCTCCAAACTAACCTTGGAACTAACCTTCCCGCTCCCCCGCCCCACCCCCCACCAACCCCCTCCCCCCAATCCCTGGAACCATTCTGGTAAATCTCCTCTGCACCCTCTCACGGACCTTCATACCCTTCCTAAAATGTGCTGACCAGAACTGGACACAGTTCTCTAGTTGGGGCTTAACCAATGCTTTATAAAATTTCAGCACAACTTCCCTGCTTTTGTATCTTTGCCTCTGATCATCAAGCCCAAGATCTTATAAGCTTTGCTTAACACTCTCCTGATATGTCATTCCACCTTTAATGATCAATGCATATAGAGCCCCAGGTCCCTCTGCTCCTGCACAATCTTTAGAACTGTCCCATTAAGTCTATATTGCTTTCCTATTCCATCTGATAAAATGCATCATCTCACACTCCTCTGCATTAAATTCCACCTGCCACTTCTCCGTCCATTCTGCGAGCCTATCTATATCCTGTTGCAGGCAGTTTGCATCATCCTCACTGTTTAACACATCTCCAAGTATGGTATCATGGGAAAATTTTGAAATTCTAATCTGAATTCCAAGATCCATCTTGTATATATATAGCAAAAAAAAAAGCAGTTGGTCCTCGCACTGACCCTTGGAAAACATCACTGTCTACCATCCTCCAGTGTGAAAAACGACCGTTCACCAGCACTCTGCCCGAACTATCTCTTCTTTGAAGGTAGCCCATTGTTCAGCTCCTGTTTTCCTGCCAAACGTTGACTCTAATTTATTCGCCACAGCTCCATTTTTACACCGGTTGACTTGTTGAAGTTGACTTTCTCATAGTTAATTATTCTTACTCTGGATTGCTCTTTGTCCTTTCCCATCGTCAACAAAAACCTTATGATACAATGATCACTGTCCCCTAAATGTTCTCCTACTGATACTTAATCCACTTGGGTCCAGCTCATTCGCGAGAACCAGGTCTAGCAGTGCCTCCTTTCTCGTTGGACTAGGAACATATTGTCGTTTAAAAGTTTCCTGCACACACTGTAGTAACTCCTGCCTCCCTCCGTCCTTTACATTACTACTATCCCAGTCCATATTAGGATAATGAATGTTCCCCCATTGTAACTACTCTATAATTCTTGCATCTTTCAGTAATTTTCTTGCAGATTTGTTCCTCCACATCCTTCCCATTAGCTGATGGCCTATAGACAACACCGAGCAATGTAAATGCACCTTTTTTTGTTCTTTTGCTCTATCCAAATAGATTCTGCCCTTCAGCCACCTACGCACCCACCCAGCCCCACTCCTACCTCCCCATACACGTCCCCGGGACTTTCACTCTCTCCAGCACTATAATGTTCTCCTTAACCAATACCACCACTCTTACTCCTTTTCTCCCTTTCTTATTTTTCCTGAACACCTTGTATCCAGGAATATTTAACACCCAGTTCTGCCATTCTTTGAGCCAGATCTCTGTTATAGCCACAACATCATATTTCCATATGGCAATCTGCACCTGTACCTCACCAGTCTTATTAACCACACTCCGTATTCACATACATGCACATCAACCCTGATGTCAACTTTATTACTTCCTCCCCTACTCAGACCCCAACTAATAACTTTCTAAACCCTACTATAGTGTTATCCATCTCTCCCAGTATTCTGTGCACTTTAGAATTCCTTTCTGATGTTTACTCCTGGTTTCCACACCCATGCCATTTAGTGTTAACCCTCTCCAATAGCACTAACATATCACCCTGCAAGGAAATTAGTCCAGCTCTGTTCAGGTGCAACCGTCCGGCCGGTACAGATCCCCATTCTCCAGAACTGGTCTCAGAGTCCAGAAATCTAAACCTCACCACTTCTGCAGCAACCTCCCAGCCACACATCCATCTGTACTATCCTTCTATTTCTATACTCATTCGCACGGTGTACTGGGAGTAATCCGGAGATTACTACTTTGAGAGGCTAACTTCTTTCCCAGCGCACGGAATTCTGACTGCAGGACCACCTCCCTCTTTCTGCCCAGTTCATTCGTACCGATGTGGACGATCACAGCTGGCTGTTCACCAACACCCCCTCCCCACTCCCCCCACCCCGCCCCCTCCCCCACGCCACGTTCAGGATGCTCTGCAGCTGCTCAGTGATATCCTTGACCCTGACACCAGGGAGGAAACACATCATCCTGGATACATGTCTGCGGTCTCAGAAACGCTGGTCTGATCCCGTGACTATCGAATCTCCTGTCACTGTCAACATTGTACATTCTACTCTTCCCTGTACCTCCCCCCCCCCCACCCCCCTTACAGCTGAGACAGCCCTGGTACCATGGCCTTGTCTCTGGCTGAAGTCCGCTGATAAAACATCACTTTCCTCAGTATTGAATACTGGTTGGAGTGTGAGATGCACTCTGGGGTCTCCTGTGCTCCCTCTCTGATTCGTCTTGACTGTCTGGTGATCACCCATTCCCTCTCTCCCTGCATGCCCTTATGCTGTGGAGTGACCACATCTAGAAACGTGCTCTCCATAAATCACTCAAACTCATGTATACACCACAGTGACATCCATGGTCCCACCATCTGCAGCTTGTACATCCCCACAGACAGCAGGATGAGGGAGAGGTGTGAGCTCAGCAGAGACATAAGGCAGGAACATAGCACCTTCCTGAATTCTCTCGGTGATGCCGGATGCTACGAGCTCTGTCACAATTGTTCCCATGAGGGGGAGAACCATCTCCTCCCTCAGGCTCAGGGGATGAAGGTAAGCCGGGTCCCCGCTGGTTCAATGCTGCTCCCTGTGATTATCGGCCACCTTGTCCTGTAAGAGAGAGGGCAGAAAGTCAGTGATTGTTTTGCAATGTGTTTGGGTGATGTGCCTGTCATAACTGGATAGCTGGTGGTATGCGAAGGCAGTGAGAGGTGGATGTGAGGCTGGTATCAGTGGAAGGTGTGTGAGGGTGAGGTGGAGTATGTGAATGTTAGGTGTGAGTCCTGAGTGTTCGGGACTGTTGATGGGTGAGTGATGGGGTTGTGATACATTGAGCAGTGTGAGAGGTTGGTGGTTTTGGGGGTAGGAGACGCCATGTGGAGATGAATTCACTGACGTTGACCACCCGTGTGAGCTCATTAAACTTCTCTGGCACCGCTGCCAGGTCCTCAGGGCCAGACATCTTGCATTGACCTCCCTGGCCACCTGCTCCCATTCCCTGCGGAGTGCGTTTCTTGAGGGTCTCCACCCCACCCCACAGAAACATGGCCTCTCTTCTCCTGTCACCCACCATGACTAAGGCCTCCAGCACCACATCCGTGAACCACAGAGCCCTTTCTCTGTCTTAGTATTCCATCTACCTTTTCTCCAATTGCAGCATTCACAGTCAGCAGCAGCAGCCCACTGTGATTTAGTGCAGCTACCCTTTAAGGGGGACAGACTGCCTTTAAGGGCTCAATCCTGTCTGAAACATGTGCTAGACTCAGACCCAGTTAGGTCTCCTGTTCAGTGTGCAGACAGACAGCAGTGCGGATCACACTGGGCGGCCCGTAGAATTAATGGAAATGAGGAGGCCGCAGGAATTTTGCGTCACTTGCCTCAACAGGAATGGGCATGGGCAGCTCATGACCCTTCTGCCCAAAAACCGATGCAAACCCGGTTTTCTCTCTCTTTCTATTTTCCTTTCCCCCTTTCTCACTCTCTCTCCCTTTACTCTGTCTCCTGCTCACAGAATTAGAGACAGATGCAGCACAGAAGGAGGCTGTTCGGCCCTTTGTGTTAGTGCTGTTTCTTTGAAAGAGCTGTCTAATTATTACTACTCTCCTCCTTTTTCCCCAGACTAAATTCTCTTTTGAAAGATATTATTGAATCTGCTTCCATCATGTTTTCAGGCAGTGAATTCCAGATCCCAACAACTCGCTGTGAAGGAAAATTCTCCTCATTTCACCTCTGGTTCTTTGTCAATTACCTTCAACCTGTGTCTTCTTAATACTGAACTTTCTGGCACAGGAAACAGATTCACATTAATTACCCTATCAAAACCCTTCATGATTTTGAATTCTAGATTATATCTCCCCTTACCCTTCACTGCTCTAAAGAGTACAATCCCAGCTTTTCCAATCTCTCCACGTAACTGAATTCCCAGATCCCTGGTACAATATGTTTCAAATTCTGCTATTCCATGTGTCATGTACTGGGATATGCTGTAGTGTTTTATATATATTTAACATAACTTCCCAGTTTTGTTTTCTATGCCTCTATTTATAACGCCCAGGATCTCATATGCTTTATTAACTGCTTCGTTAACCGCTCCTGTGACCTTCAAGGATTTACACATAAACTCCCCAGGTCTCTCTGTTCTTGCACTCCCTTTACAGTTGTAACATGTAACTTGTGTTGTCTCTCCACATACATCCTTCTAAAATGTATTACCTCACATCTCTGCTGTGACAATTCAAATTTGAGAAGATTGAAGACATTGTTTTCAGTCCTTGCTCCAAACTTCATTCCCTAGCTACCGACTTCATCCCTCTCCCTGGCAATTGTGTGACACTAAACCAGACTGTTCACACCTTGGTGTCATATTTGACCCCGAGATGACCTTCTGACCACATCTACACACCTTCACTAAAACAGCCTATCTGCACCTAGAAAATCATGGAAAAGTCATTTAAAAAATCATAGAATGCTGACAACACAGAAAGAGGCCACTTAGCCCATTGTGTCTCTGCTGCCCAAAAAACGACCTCCCCAGCCGAATCCCACCTTGCAGCATTTGGTCCCTAGCTCTGCAGATTAAATCACTTGAGGTGTAGCAGGTACATTTAAAATCTACCCTTTCAGAAAGTGAGTTCCAGACCCCACCCCACCACACTCTGGGTGATTTTTTTCCTCATCTCCCCTCTACTTTTTCTACCAATCATTTAAATCAATGCCCTCTTGTCACTGATCTCTTTGCTAAGGTGAACAGACGCTTCAACCCCACTCTATCCAGAGCCCCTCAAAATTATGTACATTTCAATCAGATCTGCCCTCAGCCTTCTCTGTTGCAAGGAGAACAACCCCAGCCTATCCAATCTTTCCTCAAAGCTGCATTTTCCCAGTCCCAGCAACATGTTTGTAAATCTCCTCTGTACCCTCTCTCGTGCAGTTACATCCTTTCTGTATTGATGTGACCAGAACCAGTACTCAAGTTGTGGCCTAACCATTGATTTATGTAGTTCCAGCAGAACCTCCCTGCTCGTATATTCAATACCTCGGCTAATAAGGGAAAGGATTCCATATGACCTCTTAACCACCTTATCGAGCTGTCCTGCTACATTCAGCTATCTGTGGGCATTCACTCTAAGGTCTGTCACTTCCTCTACACTTCTCAGTATTCTCCCATTAATCGTGCATTCCTTTGCCTTATTTGACTTCCCCAAATGCATCATATCGCACTTATCGAACCTGAATTCAATTTGCCACTTCTCTGCCCATCTGACCAGTCCATCAATAACTTCCTGCAGTGTACAGCTATTCTCCTTGCGATCTACCACACGGTCAATCTTTGTATCGTCTGCAAACTTCTTGATTATGCCCCTACCTTTACTTCCAAATCGTTAATATATGCGACATAAAGCAGGGGTCCCAGTACTGAGCCGTGTGGAATTTGCTTTTTTTTATTCATTCGTGGGATTTGGGCGTCATTGCCTGGGCCTGTATTTACTGCCCATCCCTTATTGCCCTTGAACTGAGTGGCTTGTGAGGCCATTTAATAGTCCATCACATTGTTGTGGGTCTGGAGTCACATGTGGCCAGATCAGGTAAGGACAGCGGATCTCCTTCCCTGAAGGGCATTAGTGAAGCAGATGGGCTTTTCAAACAATCGACAATGGTTTCATGGTCACCATTAGAGTCACTGTTTAATTCCAGAACTATTAATTGATTTCAAATTTCATTATGTGTCATGGTGAAATTCGAATCCACGTCCCCGGAGTGTTAACCTGGGGTTGCTGGATTTACAAGTGCAGTGACATTGCCACTACACCACTGCCTCCACTAAATGCTGCTGGAAACATCCCTCCAGTCGCGAAAACGCCTGTCAACAATTACTCTTTCTTTCCTGTCACTGAGCTAATTTTGCATCCGCCTTGCTGCATTTCCCTGGATCCCCTAGAATTTTATTTTTAACAAGTCTGCTATGTGCGCCCTTGCCTAAAAGTCATGCTAAAATCCAAGTAGACCGCATCAACTACATTAACCTCATCTATCGTCCTTGTTACTTCATCAAAATAATCATGCAAGTTAGTCAGACACGATCTTCCCTTAACACATCTATGGTGATTATCCTTGATAAACCTGTGCCTTTCTAAGTGACAGTTTATGCTGTCTCTCAGAATAGATTACAATAATTGTCCCACTCTGAGGTTAGACTGGCTGTCCTGTATTTATTCGGTCTATCCTTCGCTCCCTTTTTTAACAGTGGTACAATGTTAGCAGTTCTCCAATCCTCCATCACCACACCTGTATCCAGTGAGTACTGGAAAATCATGGATATACCTTTGGCTATTTCTTCTGTTGCTTCTTTTAACAACCTGGGGTACATTTCATCACGCCATGGTGATGTATCAACTTTCAATGATGCTCTTTCCATTAATACTTCCTCTCTGCCGATGTTTATCACATCCAATAATTCACACACCTCCTCCTTAACTACAATACCTGCATCGTCCCCCTCTTTTGTGAAGACAGGTACAAAGTATTCATTAAGAACCATATCAGTAACTACTGTCCCTACACATAGGTTACCTTTTCGGTCATTAATGGGCTCTACTCTCTCCTCAGTTGTCTCTTAGCCTTAATGTATTGAAAGAAAAAACATACATGGGTTCACCTTGATTTTGCTTGCCAATATTTTTTTAATGATCTGTCCTTTATGTCGTAAATTCCTTTTTGATATTAGCCTTCCACTTTCTCTCCTCCTCTTGTTTTTCTGTTGTATTGAGTTCTCGGTGTGGGACATAAGCTTGCCATTCTTGCTGTATCTTACCCTGTAGGCTCCTTGACATCCATGGAGCTGGGGAATGAGACTGACTTGATTCATCTGCAAAGCGCTGGCACGGACTCGATGAGTTGAAATGTCCCATTCTGTGCCAGAATTGATTATGCCTCTATGACTCTATGACATGGGTATTCTATTACAACAACTTTCCTATACTGGGAAAGTTTATAAAGGACTGGGCAGTATCACCCTATTAAACCCCGTGATGTAAGTGAAATGTTTGATGCCCCAGAAGATGGTTAACAAATGTCCTTCACAAACAGAGTAAATCAGTTCAGCCCCACTCACAATTCTGGAGTCATTCACAATGGGGAGTAGTTTCTCCTGGTTTTTACTACATAGGACAGCATCCAGGCTTTTCACTGTGTCCCCCACCTCCATGTGGAAAGTCTTGTCAGGGTTAGGTGAGATAAGACACGTTGCCTGGGCGACAGATTTCTTCAATTGTGTTACTGCTTCTGTGCTCACTTCAGTCCAACCGGGTTAAACCTGGTCATCACCATCATTAGTTAGTTCATAAAGAGGAGTCACAGTCTCTGCAAATCGAGGTATGAGGTTCCACTGATACCCCATCAGTCTGAGGATAGGACACAGGGCAGTCTTTGAGGTGGACAGGGGTAGACACTACATGAGGGTCCACTGATACTCCACAAGCCTGGGGATAGGACACAGGTCGTTCTTTGAGGTGGACAGGGGTAGACACTGGATGAGGGTCCACTGATACCCCACCAGCCTGAGGATAGGACACAGGGCAGTCTTTGATGTGGACAGGGGTAGACACTGGATGAGGGTCCACTGAAACCCCACCAGCCTGAGTTTAGGACACAGGGCAATCTTTGAGGTGGACAGGGCTAGACACTGGATGAGGGTCCACTGAAACACCACCAGCCTGAGGTTAGGACACAGAGCAGTCTTTGAGGTGGACAGGGCTGGACACTGGATGAGGGTCCACTGAAACCCCACCAGCCTGAGGATAGGACACAGAGCAGTCTTTGAGGTGGACAGGGGTAGACACTGGATGAGGGTCCACTGAAACCCCACCAGCCTGAGGATAGGAAACAGAGCAGTCTTTGAGATGGACAGGGGTAGACACTGGATGAGGGTCCACTGATACCCCACCGGTCTGAAGATAGGACACAGAGCAGTCTTTGAGGTGGACAGGGGTAGACACTGGATGAGGGTCCACTGAAACCCCACCAGCCTGAGGAAAGGACACAGAGCAGTCTTTGAGGTGGACAGGGGTAGACACTGGATGAGGGTCCACTGATACCCACCAGCCTGAGGATAGGACACAGAGCTGTCTTTGAGGTGGACAGGGCTAGACACTGAATGGGGGTCCACTGAAACCCCACCAGCCTGAGGATAGGACACAGAGCAGTCTTTGAGGTGGACAGGGGTAGACACTGGATGAGGTTCCACTGAAACCCCACCAGCCTGAGGATAGGACACAGGGCAGTCGTTGTGGTGGACAGCGGTAGACACTGGATGAGGGTCCACTGATACCCCACCAGCCTGAGGATAGGACACAGAGCAGTCTTTGAGGTGGACAGGGGTAGAACCTGGATGAGGGTCCGCTGATACCCCACCAGCCTGAGGATAGGACACAGGGCTGTCTTTGAGGTGGACAGGGGTAGACACTGGATGAGGGTCCACTGAAACCCCACCAGCCCGAGGATAGGACACAGGGCAATCATTGAGGTGGACAGGGGTAGACACTGGATGAGGGTCCACTGAAACCCCACCAGCCTGAGGATAGGACACAGAGCAGTCTTTGAGGTGGACAGGGCTGGACACTGAATGAGGGTCCACTGAAACCCCACCAGCCTGAGGATAGGACACAGAGCAGTCTTTGAGGTGGACAGGGGTAGACACTGGATGAGGTTCCACTGAAACCCCACCAGCCTGAGGAGAGGACACAGGGCAGTCTTTGTGGTGGACAGGGGTAGACACTGGATGAGGGTCCGCTGATACCCCAACAGCCCGAGGATAGGACACAGGGCGGTCTTTGAGGTGGACAGGGGTAGACACTGGATGAGGGTCCACTGAAACCCCACCAGCCTGAGGATAGGACACAGGGCAGTCTTTGTGGTGGACAGGGGTAGACACTGGATGAGGGTCCACTGATACCCCACCAGTCTGAAGATAGGACACAGGGAAGTCTTTGTGGTGTACTGGGGTAGACACTGGAATAGGGTCCACTGATACCCCACCCGCTTGAGGATAGGACACAGAGCAGTCTTTGAGGTGGACACGGGTAGACACTGGATGGACTCGACCTGGTGTTGGTCTGGGCTGATGCTGGATGATGCAATCCGGACAGCTGGAACGGTAACACGATGTTAAAATGTGTCTACTTCAACGCCAGGAGTATCCAGAATAAGGTGGGTGAGCTTGCAGCATGGGTTGGTGCCTGGGATCTCGATGTTGCGGCCATTTCGGAGACATGGGTAGAGCAGGGACAGGAATGGATGTTGCGGGTTCCGTGATTTAGATGTTTCACTAAGAACAGAGAAGATGGTAAAAGTGGGGGGGGGGGGGGGGGTGCGTGTGGCATTGTTAATCAAGGAAAGAATTACAGCGGCAGAAAGGACGTTTGAGGACTGAGGTAGTCTGGGCCGAGGTTGGAAACAGGAGAGGAGAGGTGACCCTGTTGGGAGTTTTCTATCGACCTCCAAATAGTTCCAGAGATGCAGAGGAAAGGATAGCAAAGATGATTCTTGACAGGAGCGAGAGCAACAGGGTAGTGGTTATGGGGGACTTGAACTTTCCAATTATTGACTGGAAATACTATAGTTCGAGTACTTTGGATGGGTCTGTTTTTGTCCAGTGTGTGCAGGAGGGTTTTCTGACACAGTGTGTAGACAGGCCAACCAGGGGCGATGCCACATTGGCTTTGGAACTGGGTAATGAACCCGGCCAGGTGTTAGATTTAGAAGTTGGTGAGCACTTCGGTGATCGTGATCACAATTCGGTTAGGTTTACCTTAGCGATGGGCAGGGACAGGGATATACCGCAGGGCAAGAATTATAGCTGGGGGAAAGGAAATTATGATGCGATTAGGCAAGATTTAGGATGCGGAGGATGGGGAAGGAAACTGCAGGGGATGGGTACTTTCGAAATGTGGAGCTTATTCAAGGAGCAGCTACTGCGTGTCCTTGATAAGTATGTACCTGTCAGGCAGGGAGGAAGTTGTCGAGCGAGGGAGCCGTGGTTTACTAAAGAAGTTGAAGAGCTTGTCAAGAGGAAGAAGAAGGCTTATGTTTGGATGAGACGTGAAGGCTCAGTTAGGGCACTTGAGAGTTACAAGCTAGCCAGGAAGGATCTAAAGGGAGAGATAAGAAGAGCAAGGAGAGGACACGAGAAGTCATTGGTGGATAGGATCAAAGAAAACCCTCAGGCTTTCTATAGGTATATCAGGAATAAAAGGATGACTCGAGATAGGTTAGGGCCAATCAAGGATAGTAGTGGGAAGTTGTGTGTGGAATCGGAGGAGATAGGGAAAGTGTTAAATGAATATTTTTCGTCAGTATTTACAGTGGAGAAAGAAAATGTTGTCGAGGAGAATACTGAGATAAGACTACTAGGCTAGATGGGATTGAGGTTCACAAGGAGGAGGTGTTAGCAATTTTGGAAAGTGTGAGAATAGATAAGTCCCCTGGGCCAGATGGGATTTATCCTAGGATTCTCTGGGAAGCCAGGGAGGAGATTGTAGAACCTTTGTCCTTGATTTTTATGTCGTCATTGTCGACAGGAATAGTGCCGGAAGACTGGAGGATAGCAAATGTTGTCCCCTTGTTCAAGAAGGGGAGTAGAGACAGCCCTGGTAATTATAGACCTGTGAGCCGTACTTCGGTTGTGGGTAAAATGTTGGAAAAGGTTATAAGAGACAGGATTTATAATCATCTTGAAAAGATTAAGTTCATTAGAGATAGTCAGCACGGTTTTGTGAAGGGTAGGTTGTGCCTCACAAACCTTATTGAGTTTTTTGACAAGGTGACCAAACAGGTGGATGAGGGTAAAGCCGTGGATGTGGTCTATATGGATTTCAGTAAGGCGTTTGATAAAGTTCCCCACGGTAGGCTATTGCAGAAAATACAGAAGTATGGGATTGAAGGTGAATTAGTGCTTTGGATCAGAAATTGGCAAGCTGAAAGAAGACAGAGGGTGGTGGTTGATGGCAAATGTTCATCCTGGAGTATAGTTTCTAGTGGTGGACCGCAAGGATCTGTTTTGGGGCCACTGCTGTTTGTCATTTTTATAAATGACCTGGATGAGGGTGTAGAAGGGTGGGTTAGTAAATTTGCGGATGACACGAAGGTCGGTGGAGTTGTGGATAGTGCCGAAGAATGTTGTCGGTTACAGAGGGACATAGATAGGCTGCAGAGCTGGGCTGAGATGTGGCAAATGGAGTTTAATGCGGAAAAGTGTGAGGTGATTCACTTCGGAAGGAGTAACAGGATTGCAGAATACTGGGCTCATGGGAAGATACTTGGTAGTGTAGATGAGCAGAGAGATCTTGGTGTCCAGGTACATAAATCCCTGAAAGTTGCCACCCAGGTTAATAGAGCTGTTAAGAAGGCATATGGTGTGTTAGCTTTTATTAGTTGGGGGATCCAGTTTAGGAGCCACGAGGTCATGCTGCAGCTGTGCAGAACTCTGGTGCGGCCGCACCTGGAGTATTGCGTGCAGTTCTGGTCACCGCATTATAGGAAGGATGTGGAAGCTTTGGAAAAGGTGCAGAGGATATTTCCTAGGATGTTGCCTGGTATGGAGGGAAGGTCTTATGTGGAAAGGCTGAGGGACTTGAGGTTGTTTTCGTTAGAGAGAAGGAGGAGAAGAGGTGACTTAATGGAGACATATAAGATAATCAGAGGGTTGGACAGGGTGGATAGTGAGAGCCTTTTTCCTCGGATGGTGATGGCAAACACGAGGGGACATAGCTTTAAGTTGAGGGGTGATAGATATCGGACAGATGTCAGAGGTAGTTTCTTTACTCAGAGAGTAGTAGGGGCGTGGAACGCCCTGCCTGCAACAGTAGTAGACTCGCCAACTTTAAGAGCATTTAAGTGGTCATTGGATAGACATATGGATGAAAATGGAATAGTGTAGGTCAGATCGTTTCACAGGTCGGCGCAACATCGAAGGCCGAAGGGCCTGTACTGCGCTGTCATGTTCTATGTTCTATGTACACCAGCTGGGCCTTCGTGGATGGTCTTTTAGTCCAGCTAACAAAGTAACTGGAGTAGTTCCTTTAAAAGGGTTAAATGTATAGACATGGTCTGTGGTGATGAGGAGGAGATCAGCGACATATTGCAGCAAGCAGAAAGACTGTGAAAGGCTCATAAGGGCCCCGGCCATACGTTTGGGGAAAATAGTGGGGTTATTGTGGAACCCCTTGTGACAGACATGTCCAGGGGTATCTCTGGTCCTCAGAAGTGAATGTGAATTTAAATTGTTTCTCGAGTTTTACTGGGATACTCCAATAACCATGAGAGACATCCAGGGTGGAGAAGACAGCCCTGCCGCTGGGAATCTGGGAGAGTAGGGTTGGTGTCTCTCAGACAACCAGGTTCACACAGGGATGACTGAGTTGAGTTTGTGGTGGTCAATAGTCAGTCACCAGCTGCCATCCGGTTTTCTAACCGGCCAAATCGGGCAGTTAGTAGTATATATCTCTTTGTGAACTACACCCTGGTATAACAGTGACCTGATGGTGGCTGGAATATAAGATATAATCTTAACTCGGTAAGAATACTTTTTCATGGAGCATGCAATGGTCAGTTAATTTCTTCAACTCTGCTCATGTTTCCACAGTCATCTTTATGGGTTGTGGATACACTCGACACCGACTCGAGAATCGCCTGTACCTCGGGGTGATCAGAGGTTTCTGGTTCCCAGTCCTCTGATATTTTATTTATGAATATTGAGGGTGCACCGAAAACCAGAGTAGGGTATGTTTTAAGGTTCTACAATATACAAATATAGCGATAATCAATTACTGCTGATAATCTTTGAGCACATTACTGCCCAGTAGTCCCTGTCCATTGTGCAGGATCATATAAAAGGGAGGCAGGGCTTTGATCTGAACTCTGTTCCCTCTCCTATACCACTGTAAGATCTGATCTCGGGTCACAGTTTAACCAAAAGTTGGTCGAACAGTCGCAAGCAGTTTATTGCAAGGAAACTATTGGAAAAACAAATCGGAGGGGCAGGATTAATGCCCACTTGGAGAGGCACGGATTAATTAGAGATCGTCAGCAGGGCTTTGTCAGGGGGTGATGCTGTCCAACTAACTTGATTAATTCTTTTCGAAGCAGTGACTTGATGTGTAGATGAGGGTAAAGCAGTTGATGTAGTCTACATTGACTTTTGTAAGGCTTTGATCTGGTCCTGCATGGGAGATTGGTTAAGAAGAATTGCCCATGAGATCCAGGGCAATTTGGCAAATTGCATCCAAAATTGGTTTAATGTTTTTGTGAGTGGAAGCCTGTGATCACTGGTGTACCACCGGGATCGGTGCTGGGACCCTTACTGTTTGTAGAGTGCATTAATGATTTAGACGTGAATATAGCAGGTATGATCAGTAAGTTCGCAGATGACACTAAAATTGGTTGGGTTGTAAATCGTGAGGAGTAAAGCCTTAGATTACAGAATCATATAGCTGGTCTAGTAAGATGGGCGGCGCAGTGGCAAATGGAGTTTAATCCTGAGAAGTCTGAGGTGATCTCCTTTGGGAGGACTAACAAGGCAAGGAAATATACAATGGCTGGTAGGACCCGAGGAAGTACAGAGGGACAGAGGGACCTTGGTGTACTTGTCCCGAGATCACTGAAGGCAGCAGCACAGGCAGATAAGGTGGTTAGGAAGGCATGTGGGATACTTTCCTGTACCAGCTGAGGCATAGACTTTAAGAGCAGGGAGGTTATGATGAAGCTAAGAAGCTGTATAAAACGCTATTTAGGCCACAGCTGGAGTACTGTGTACAGTTCTGTTTTCCGCACTATAGGAAGGATGCGATTGCACTGAGAGGGTGCAGAATAGATTCACCAGGATGTTGCCTGGGCTGGAGCATTTCAGCTATGAAGAGAGACTGAAAAGGCGAGGGTTATTTTCCTTAGAGCAGAGAAGGCTGAGGGGGACTTAATTGAGATATACAAAATTCTGAGGGGCTTCGATAGGTTATTTAGGAAGAAACCTTTTATTTCTTCTTAGCTGAGAGGTCAATAACCAGGGGACATTGATTTAAGGTTAGGGGCAGGAGGTTTAGAGTGGATTTGAGGAAACGAATTTTCACCCAGAGGGTGGTTCGCTTCTGGAACCCACTGCCTGAAGAGGTGGTGGAGGCAGGAAACCTTACTACATTTAAGAAGTATCTAGATGAGCACTTGGAACGCCACAGCATACAAGGCTACAGGCCCAGTGCTGGAACTGGGATTAGAATAGTTAGGTGTTTGATGGCCAGAACAGACATAGTAGGCCAAAGGGCCTGTTTCTCTGCTGCATTTCTCTACATCTGTATGACTCTATTGAGGAGTAACAGTTCAAATACAGCACAGCATCAGAATAAACATAGTAGACATACGACCTGTGGCAGATGGGAAAGGCTTTCTGGCAATGGATCAGATGTTAGAAGCTATTATTAAAGACTCTATAGCAGGGCACGTAGAAAAATTCAAGGTAATCAGGCAGAGTCAACATGGTTTTGTGAAAGGGAAATGATGTTTAACCAATGTATTGGAGTTCTTTGAAGAAGTAACATGCAGTGTGGATAAAGTGGAACTGATGGATGCACTGGACATAGATTACCAGAAGGCATTTGATAAGGTACCACATCAAACGTCATTGTGGAAAATAAAAACCAATGGTGTAGGGGGTTAACATATTGACATAGATAGAAGATTGGCTAGCTAACAGGGAACAGAGAGCAGGCATACATGGGTCATTTTCTGATTGGCAAGATACAACGAGTGGTGTGTCACAGGGATTATTGCTGGGGCCTGAACTTTTTACAATTTATATAAATGATTTTGATGACTGGAACGAAGGTATGGTTGTAAAATTTGCAAATGACTCAAAGATAGGTATGATGGTAAGTTCTGAAGAGGACATAAGGCGGCGACAAAGGGATATAGATAGGTTAAGTGTGTGAGCAAAGATATAACAAATGGAGTAGAATGTGAGAAGAGGTGAAATTGCCCATTTTGGCTGGAAGACTTGTCTGTTAACTCGAGACTTGACTATTCTAATACACTCCTGGCTGCTCTCCCACATTCTACTCTCTGTAACCTTGTGGTCATCCAAAACTCTGGTGCCATCTTCTAATTTACACCAAATTCAATTCACCCAACATCCCTGTGCTCAGTGACCTACATTGGCTCTTGGTCCAGTAACACCTCAATTTTAATATTCTCACTCATGTGATCAAATCCCTCCATGTCCGCACCCCTCTGATTATCCCAATCCCTGACCATTTCCAATATTCGTGAATCTTGTTCATCTTAAAGTCTTTTTCGAATTCCCTTTTTAAAGTGAGTTTCTTTCTATCTGTCTCTCTGCCTGACCGCACATTTCATCTCTCCAGCTCCACTGGTGCTGTGGAGGTTTGGATCCATAAAAAGGTGTGAGCTGCACGGCCGGTCACATCCAACACATTGTACAGGACACCCAGGCTGACCGGGGTGCTGGAGTGGGTGTAACATGTGTGTGTCTGTCGCGTGAGGAGGGAATTGAATGTGAAGTCAATCAGCCATTCAGGCAGCTTTGATGTACGCCTTTGAAACTTGGTCCACTGACCACCTGTGTTAGTCATTCTCAGCTGGACACACATTCAGCAGCAGGAGGAACCCCTCTAGTGTTATTGAAAAGGACCAGGAATCCGACTTACAGGTGAGGGGCTTTTGACTTACTTCTGCTATTGTAAAGTTAGTGGAGGTGCTGTGGATGGTTTTCTGGAGGTTGTGTTGTGAGCTGCTGCAGGCATTCAGGGAGGACAGAGGATTTGGTGACCCAACACTGGACGAGGAATGTGGACTGTAGTTACAGTGTCTCTGGGTCTGTAACATGAATAACAAATGGAGCAGAGGCTGCAGAGAGGGGAAGCTCGGTAAAGAGGGAGGAGGAGGGGGCTCTGCCCTACCCTCCCCGGGTTTTCCAAGAGGCACTTTTCCGACCTACACCTAACCCTGGAGCAGTGTGTCGGTGACTCTGATTCAATAAGGAGATGGTCACAGTGCTGTTTCACCTCCTGCAACACGACCTGGAGCCTCACACCATGTGTGAGGACGAAGTTGTCAGTGGCTGTTCAGGTCACAGTTTTATTGAACTTCTATGTATCTGGATCTTTCCAGGCAGGATCAGGAGACATATCAAACATAGATTCATAGAGAGTGATGGAGTCATTCACAACACAGAAGGAGGCCATTCGCCCCCTCCATGCCAGATCTCTGTGGAACAATCCAGTCATTCCCACTCTTCCGCTCAATCCCCATATCCCTGCAAGTTCATTTCCTTCAGGTGTCCATCCAGTTTCCGTTTGAAATCATTGATTGTCTCGGCTTCCACCAGCCTCATGGGCAGTAAGTTCCAGCTCATTACCATCCACTGTGTAAAAAAGTTCTTCCTCATATTCCCCCTGTATCTCCTACCCAAAACCTTCCATCTGTGTCCCCTAGTCTGTGCTTCATCAGTTAATGGGAACAGTTTTTCTTTGTCTATCTTATCTAAACCTGTCAAAATCATGAGGGGTCTGGACAGAGTAGGTGGGGAGAAACTGTTCCCACTTGTCAAAGGATCAAAAATGGATGGGCACAGATTTAATGTACTTGTTTAAAGAAAAGAATGCGAACATGAGGAAAACGTTTTTGTACAGTGAGTCGTTAGGTTCTGGATTGCACTGTCTGAGAGTGCGATGGAGGCAGGTTCACTTCAGGCATTGGAAAGGGAATTATATAGTGACCTGAAAAGGAATAATGTACAGGGTTATGGGAAATAGGCACTAAGTGAATTGCTCACTCAGTGAGCCGGTGCAGATATGATGGGCCGAATGGCCTCCTTTTGTGCTGCAATAAATCTGTGCTTTTCTGTGATTCTGTCACAATCTTGCACACTTCTAGTAAATATTCCCGCAATCTCCTTTGCTCCAGGGAGAACAATCCCAGTTTTTCCAGATTAAACTTGTTGCTAAAATCCCCCATCCCTGGAACCATTCAGGTAAATCTCCAGTGCACCCTCTCAATGGCCCTCACATCCTTCCGAAAGTGTGGTGAACAGAACTGGTCACAGTACCCCACTTGGGGCCTAACCAGAGCTGTATACAATTTAAGCATAACTTCCCTGCTTTTGTACCCTATGCCTCTATTTATGAATCCCGTGGTCTCATATGCTTTGTCATCACTCTGTCAATATGTCCTGCCACCTTCAAAGATTTATACACATCCACACACATGTCCGTCTGTTCCTGCACATACTGAAGAACTGTACCATTCTGTCTGCATCGCCTGACACTATCCCTTCTGCCAAAATTCATCACCTCACACTCCTGTGTATTAAATTCGATCTGCCACTTCTCTGCCCATTCTGCCTTTCTATCCGTGTCCTGTTGCAGGCAGTTTGTATCATCCTCACTGTTTGCCTGTCCTCCAAATTTGGTATAATCGGCAAATTGTGAGACTCCACTCTGAATTCCAAGATCGAAGTCATTTATGTATAGCAAAAAAAAGCAGAGGTCCTAGCACTGATCCTCGGGGAACACCCATTATCTACCATTCTCCAGTCTGAAAAACGAACATTTCAAACAATTCTCTGTTTTCTGTCCTGAAGCCAATTTTTGATTCAATTGGACACCGACCCTTCAATTTCATGAAGCTCAGTTTTGTTCACCAGCACCTTATCAAACGCTTTTAAAAAAACCTTTATAAACAGCATCCACCACATTCCCTTCATCATTGTTATCTGATAAATCATCAAACAATTCTATTAGATTCGTAAAGCATGATCTTCCTATTAAAAAAATCCATGCTGACAATCCTTAATTAACTCAAACCTCTATAAGTGTGTGTTGATAGTGTCTTCCCTTGATTATTGTTTCTAAAACCTTACTCACCACTGATGTTAAACTAACTGATCAGTAGTTACGAGGCCTGTGTGTTGTCCATTGATAATTCAGTGAGGTGAGGGTGACCATCTATCTCATCATTTTCTCCCTCATCAGGGAGAAGCTGGATGAGAGATCCAGTGGCTTTGTCAGGATAGCGGGATTCCTGATGGTGTAGGTGGCTCTGCCGGGCCCCCATATCAACAGGGAGAGGTACAGGGACTGAAAGAACTCTCACTCCATTCATGTACAGTTGGTGTGTAAGCATGTCCACTAACCTCGCAGCAGCCACCATAACTCCATTCTGAAGCAGTCAGCCGGTCCCAACACTTCGGGGCTCCATGAAGAACCAGAATGTGGTTCACCGGAGATAAATAAACCCCCCTCTAGACACGGCTCATGTTTCTACATCCTCAAACCACCCCCACCGCCAACCAACCTCACACAATTAACATGTGTATAATGTGAGCAATGGAGTCACCAGGAACATGGTGGAACAGACCATCGGTGTGATGAAGCAATGCTTCTGATATCTGAACCGCTCGGGGAGAGCCCTCCAGTACACACTGGAGCAGGTGTCAAAGTTAATGGTGTTCTGCTGCACCATTCACATCATCATCATCATGAGGACACAGGCATTGGCATCAGGAATCCGGAGGCTACCTCAGGAGGAGGAGGCAGGAAGGATATTTCCTGGATGCCTTCCAGCGGGACAGGCTGTCGGAGAGACCCTGCTAAGATTCGAGCTCCCATAGTACAACTTCCCTTTCCCTCCATGGATCCCCCATTCTCCACCATTACACCCATCTGACACGCCTCATCACAGCGTCCCCTTGGTCACCATCCTGCTATGAAACAATCAGAATTAATACATTACAGAAGGACCAATTCAGCTTTTCGTGTCTGCACTGGCTCTCTGAATGAACAATTCACCGAATGCCGTTCCCTGAATTCTCCATGTAACCTGCACACTCTTCCTTCTCAGATTAAAGTCTATTCAGCCTCAGTTGAACCTGCCTCCACCACACTCTCAGGCAGTGCATTCCAGACCCTGTTTCACTGTGTGAAAAAAGCTTTTCCTCATGTCGTCTTTGAACCTTTTACCCATTACTTTAAATCTGTGCCCTTTCGTTCTTGATCGTTTCACGAGTGGGAACAGTTTCTCTCTGTCTACTCTGTCCAGACACATCATGATTTTTGAAACCTCTAACAAATCAACTCTCAGCGTTCTCCAAGGAAAACAGTCCTAACTTCTCCAATCGATCTTCATAACTGAAATTCCTCATCCTGGGTATCATTCTCGTGAATCTTTTCTGCACTCTCTCCAATGCCCTCACGTCTTTCCTCAAGTGTGGTGCCCAGAACTGGATGCAATACTCCAGCTGAGGTCGAAGTAGCGTCTTATGCAAGTTCAATATAGCATCCTTGCTCTTGTACTCTATGTCCCTATTAATAAAGCCTAGGGGATTATATGATTTATTAAATGCTCACTCAACCTGTCCTGCCACCTTCAATGACTTATGCACATATACACCCAGGTCGATCTGCTCCTTCACCCCCTTTATTTTACATTGTCTCTCCATGTTCTTCCTACCAAAATGAATCACTTCACGTTTCTCTGCATTGAACTTCATCTGCCACCTGTCTGCCCATTCCAGCAACATTTCAATGTCCTTTTGAAGTTCTTCACTATCCTCCTCACAGTTCACAATGCTTCCAGTTTCATATCATCTGTAAAGTTTGAAATTGTTGCCTGTACACCAAGGTCTAGGTCATTAATATGTATCAGGAAAACAAAGGATCCGAACACTGATCCCTGGGGAACTCCACCACAAACCTTCCTCCAGCCTGAAACACATCTATTAACCACGACTCTTTGTTTCCTGTCACTCAGCTAATTTCGCATCCATGTTGCAACCCCCGTCCCTTTTATTCCATGAGCTGCAGGTTTTCTCACAGGTCTGTTGTGTGGCACTGTGTTAAAATGTTTTTGCACGCAGTGAGTGGTTAAATGTCTGGAATGCACTGCCTGAGTGTGGTGGAGGCAGGTTCCATTGAAACTGAATAGACTGTTATATGAAAATCCATGTTTACCACATCAACAGCATTACCCTTATCAACTCTCTCTGTTACCACTTCAAAAAACTCCATCAAGTTAGTTAAACATGATTTTCCCTTAAGAAATCCATGCTGGCTTGCTTAATTAACTCGCATATGTCCATGTGATTATTGATTTTGCCCAAAATTATTTTTTCTAGAAGTGTTCCCACCACTGTAGTTAAACTGACTGGCCTGCTGTTGCTGGGTTGATCATTGCACCCTTTTTTGATCAAGGGTGTTACGTTTACAATTATCCAGTCCTCTGGCATCACCCCGAGTCCAAGGAAGACTGAAAAATTATGTCCAGTGCCTCTGTGATTTCCACCCTCACTTCCCTCAGTATCCTTGGATACATCCCATCTGGTCCTGGTGCCTTGTCCACTTTAAGTCCAGACAGCCTATCTAATACTTCCTCTTTATCAATTTTAAACCCCACTAGTGTCTGACTTACCTCCTCTTTCAATATTGCCTGGGTTGCATCTTAGAACCATAGAAAGTTTATGGCACAGAGAGAGACCACTTGGCCCATCGTGTCTATGCTGTCTGAAAAACGATCCATCCATTCCGATCCTAACTTCCAGCATATGATTGATTACAGCACTTGAGGTGCCTATCCAGACACCTTTTGAATGAGTTGTGCGTTTCTGCCTCAACTACCCTTTCGGACAGTGAGTTCCAGACTCCCACCACCCGCTGGGTGAAAAATAAAATCCGCAGCTCACTTATAATCTTCCTACCAATCACTTTAAATCTATTCCCCCTTGTCACTGACCTCTTTGCTAAGGGGAATAGACCCTTCACCTCCACTCTAACCAGGCCCCTCAACATTTTGTACATTTCAATCAGATTTCCCCTCAGCCTTCTCTGTTCCAAGGAGAACAAGCTCAGCTTACCCAATCTTTCCTCATAGCTGCACTTTTCCAGTCCTGGCAACATCCTCATAAATCTCCTCAGTACCCTCTCCAGTGCAATTACATCCTTTCTGTAATGAGGTTACCAGAACTGCGCACAGTACTCAAGTTGTGGCCTAAGCAATGAGTATTACTGTTCCAGCATAACCTCCCTACTCTTATATTCTATACCTCGACCAATAAAGGAAAGGATTCCATATCATCTTCCTTGTTAAAGACAGATGCAAAGTATTTATTTAGTACCTCAGCTATGCCCTCTGCCTCCATGTGTAAATCCCATTTCTGGTGCTGAGTCAGCCTCATTCCTCCTTTTACTACCCTTTTTACTATTTATATGTTTGCATAAAACATTGGAATTTTCTTTTATGCTAGCTGCCAGTCTCTTTTCATGCTCTCTCTTTGCTTCTGTTATTTGCTTTTTCACTTCTCCTCTGGACCCTCTATATTCAGCCTGGTTCTCAATAGAATTTTCTACCTGGCCTCTGTCATAAGTTTGAACATCGGTGAATAATATTCTCAACTTTTCGTGCGACCTTCAAAGATCTGTGTGAATACACTCCAAGTTGTTCTGTTCCTGTCTCCTCATTTAAACAATACCCATTTGTTTATATTGCCTTCCATACACTTCCTGCAAAAACATATCACTTAAATTACATCTGCCATGTTCCTTCCCATTTCACCAGTCAGTCTCCATCATCCTGAAGTCTGTTACTATCCTTCTCACTGTGTATTAACATTTCCAACTTTTCTATCATCTGGAAACTTTGACATTATCCCCTCTGTACACAAGCCCATTGCATTAACAGACAGCAACAGTAATCCCAACAGTGACCGTGGGGAACCCCACTGTGTACTTCCCTCCAGACTGAACAATAACCATTCTCCACTACTGCCTGCTTTCTGTCACTCAGCTAATTTCCTGCATGCTGCCATTGAAAATAAAATACTTTCATTGATATAGCGCCTTGAATGACGACTGCATGTCCCAAAGTGATTTACAACAAATGAGGACTTTCTAAAGTGTAGTCACACTTGTAATGTAGGAAACAGGGCAGACAATTTCTGCTCAGCAAGATCCCACAAGCAGCAATGTGATAATGATCAGATCAGTTTATGTGATGTTGATTGAAGGAGAAATATTGACCAGGACACCGGGAATTATTCCCTTGCTCTGCTTCTACATAGTGCGGTGGGATCTTGACTATCCACCTGAGAGGACAGACTGCAACTTGGTTTAAAGTTTCAATCGATAGACTGCACCTCTGACAGTGCAACACACCCTCAGTACTGCACTGCAATGTCAGCATTGATTCTTGTGATCAAGTCCTGCAGTGACACTTGATCCTAGAAGCTTGTGACTGAAAGGGGAGAGAGATACAAACTGAGTCACGGCTGATATTGGTCCTTTAATCTCATGTGTTTCTAATTTGGAAACATGGCTGTTATTAGAAATAGAATTAGAACATGACAGCGACGTACAGGCCCTTCAGCCCTCCATGTTACGCCGACCTGTGAAACCATCTGACCTACACTATTCCATTTTCATCCATATGTCTATCCAATGACCACTTAAATGCCCTTAAAGTTGGCGAGTCTACTACTGTTGCAGGCAGGGCGTTCCACGCCCCTACTACTCTCTGAGTAAAGAAACTACCTCAAACATCTGTCCTCTATCTATCACCCATCAACTTAAAGCTATGTCCCCTCCTGTTTGCCATCACCATCCGAGGAAAAAGACTCTCACTATCCACCCTATCTAACCCTCGGATTATGTTGTATGTCTCTATTAAGTCATCTCTCCTCCTCCTTCTCTCTAACGAAAACAACGTCAAGTACCTCAGCCTTTCCTCGTAAGACCTTCCCTCCAAACCAGGCAACATCCTAGTAAATCTCCTCTGCACCCTTTCCAAAGCTTCCACATCCTTCCTATAATGTGGTGACCAGAACTGCACGCAATACTCCAGGTGCGGCCTCACCAGAGTTTTGTAAAGCTGCAGCATGACCTCGTGGCTCCGAAACTCGATCCCCTATTAATAAAAGCTAACACACCATATGCCTTCTTAACAGCCCTATTAACCTGGGTAGCAACTTTCAGGGATCTATGTCCCTGGACACCAAGATCTCTCTGTTCATCTGCATTACCAAGAATCTTCCCATTAGCCCAGTACTCTGCATTCCTGTTACTCCTTCCAAAGTGAATCACCTCACACGTTTCCGCATTAAACTCCATTTGCCATCTCTCAGCCCAGCTCTGCAGCCTATCTATGTCCCTCTGTACCCTACAACATCCTTCGGCACCATCCACAACTCCACCGACCTACGTGTCATCCGCAAATTTACTAACCCACCCTTCTACACCCTCATCCAGGTCATTTATAAAAGTGACAAACAGCAGTGCCCCGAAAACAGATCCTTGCGGTACACCACTAGGAACTAAACTCCAGAATGAACATTTGCCATCAACCACCACCCTCTGTCTTCTCTCAGCTAGCCAATTTCTGATCCAAAGCTCTAAATCACCTTCAACCCCATACTTCTGTATTTTCTGCAATAGCCTACCGTGGGGAACCTTATCAAACGCCTTTCTGAAATCCATATACGCCACATCCACTGCTTTACCCTCATCTACCTGTTTGGTCACCTTTTCGAAAAACTCAATAAGGTTTGTGAGGCACGACCTACCCTTCACAAAACCATGCTGACTATCGCTAATGAACTTATTCTGTTCAAGATGATTATAAATTCTGTCTCTTATAACCTTTTCCAACATTTTATCCACAACCGAAGTAAGGCTCACAGGTCTATGATTACCAGGGCTGTCTCTACTCCCCGTCTTGAACAAGGGGACAACATTTGCTATCCTCCAGTCTTCCGGCACTAATCCTGTCGACAATGACGACATAAAGATCAAGGACAAAGGCTCTGCAATCTCCTCCCTGGCTTCCCAGAGAATTCTAGGATAAATCCCATCTGGCCCAGGGGACTTATCTAGTTTCACTCTTTCCAAAATTGCTAACACCTCCTCCTTGTGAACCTCAAACCCATCTAGCCTAGTAGTCTGAATCTCCGTATTCTCCTCGACAACATTTTCTTTCTCTACTGTAAATACTGCCGAAAGATATTCATTTAACGCTTCCCCTATCTCCTCTGATTCCACACACATCTATCCTTGATTGGCCCTAATCTAACTCTAGTCATTCCTTTACTCCTGATATACCTATAGAAAGCCTTAGGGTTTTCCTTGATCCTATCCGCCAATGACTTCTCGGGTCCTCTCCTTGCTCTTCTTAGCTCTCCCTTTAGATCCTTCCTGGCTCGCTTGTAACTCTCAAGCGCCCTAACTGAGCCTTCACGCCTCTTCCTAACATAAGCCTTCTTCTTCCTCTTGACAAGCGCTTCAACTGCTTTATTAAACCACGGCTCCCTCGCTCGACAACTTCCTCCCTGCCTGACAGGTACATACTTATCAAGGACACGCAGTACCTGCTCCTTGAATAAGCTCCACATTTTTATTGTGCCCATCCCCTGCAGTTTCCTTCCCCATCCTACACATCCTAAATCTTGCCTAATCGCATCATAATTTCCTTTCCCCCAGCTATAATTCTTGCCCTGCGGTATATACCTGTCCCTGCCCATCGCTAAGGTAAACCTAACCGAATTGTGATCACTATCACCAAAGTGCTCACCTACATCTAAATCGAACACCTGGCCGGGTTCATTACCCAGTACCAAATCCAATGTGGCATCGCCCCTGGTTGCCCTGACTACATGCTGTGTCAGAAATCCCTCCTGCACACACTGGACACTATTTGGAAAGTTAAAGTCCTGCATAACCACTACCCTGTTACTCTCGCCCCTGTCGAGAATCATCTTCGCTATCCTTTCCTCTACATCTCTTGAACTATTCGGAGGTCTCTAGAAGACTCCCAACAGGGTAACCTCTCCTCTCCTGTTTCTAACCTCGGCCCATACGACCTCAGTGGACGAGTCCTCAAACGTCCTTTCTGCCGCTGTAATACTCTCCTTGATTAGCAATGCCACCCCCCCCCCCTCTTTTACCATCTTCTCTGTTCTTCCTGAAACATCAAAATCCCGGAACCTGCAACATCCATTCCTGCCCCTGCTCTACCCATGTCTCCGAAATGGCCACTACATCGAGATCCCAGGTAGCAACCCATGCTGCAAGCTCACCCACCTTATTCCGGATGCTCCTGGCATTGAAGTAGACACACTTTAAACCAGGTTCTTACTTGCCAGTGCCCTCTTGCGTCCTGGTCACCTTATCCCTGACCTCACTACTCTCAACATCCTGTACACTGGAACTACAATTTAGGTTCCCATTCCCCTACTGAATTAGTTTAAACACCACCCCCCCCCCCCCCGAAGAGCACTAGCAAATCTCCCCCCCAGGATATTGGTACCCCTCTGGTTCAGGTGAAGACCATCCTGTTTGTAGAGGTCCCACCTACTCCAGAAAAACCCCAATTATCCAGGAAACCAAAACCCTCCCTCCTACACCATCCCTGCAGCCACGTGTTCAACTCCTCTCTCTCCCTATTCCTCGCTTCGCTATCACGTGGCACGGGTAACAACCCAGAGATAACAACTCTGTTTGTTCTCGCTCTCAGCTTCCACCCTCGCTCCCTGAATTTCTTTCTATAATCCCCATCTCTCTTCCTACCTGTGTCATTGTTATGCGGTACTTTCTCAAATGCATGTTGAAAGGATCGGAATATTGTGAAAGTACAGGCAGGAGCAATCATAGAATCATAGAATAGATTAGATTGAATGAGGCCATTCGGCCCATCAAGTCTGTGCTGACCCTTTCAAAGAGCAATCCAGTTAGTCCCACTCCCTGGCTCATTCACTATATTCTTGAATTTCTTTCTGCTTCGGATATTTATCCAATTCCCTTTTGGGATCTATTATTGAATCTGTATCCATCAGCCTATCAGACAGTGCCTCCCAAATCCAAACCACTCAGAAACAAAAATCCTCATATCTGCTTCTTTTTTCAATCGCCTTAAATCTGTGTCTCTGGTTAACGGCCCCTTGGAAAGTGGAAACAGTTTCTCTTTATTTAATTTATCTGAACCCTTCCTAATGTTAAACACCTCAGTCAAATATCTTCTGAAAGTTCCCTGCTCTAAGCAGAACAACCCCAGCTGCATAAATGTAATCCCTCATGCCTGGACAAATTCTAGTAAAATAGTTCTGTGCCCTCTCTGAAGGCTTCATGTCCTTCCTAAAGTGTGGTTCCCAGTATTCGACACAAGACTCCAGGTGCAGCTGAACTAGTATTTTATATATGTTTCACATAATGTCCTTGCTTTTGTTCTTTTTGCCTCTATTTATAAACCCGAGGATCCCATATATTTATTAAATGTCTAGTTAAACTTTCCTGCCACCTTCAGAGATTTGTGTGTAAACACCCCGTGTGTCTCTGTTATTTCACCACCTTTATAGTAACACCATTTAACTTGTATTGTCTCTCCTCATTCATCCTTTCAAGATGTATTACCTCACACATCTGCAATTCCAATTAAATATTGAGAAGATTGAAGTCATTGTTTTCTGTCTCTGCTCCAAACATTTCCTAGTTACACATTCCATCCCTCTCCTTTGTAAATGTTTGAGACGAACTTAAACTGTTCACATACTTGGTTACATAGTTCACTTTGAGATGCCTTGAGATGACCTTCCTACCAAATGTTCACACCATCAGTAAAACGGCCTATCTCCACCCTTGGTGGAGTTGCATGCTGGTTAAAGAGGAAATGAAAGCAATAGTGAGGCAGGATATTAGATCTGACGATGTCGAATATGTATGGGTAGAGTTGACAAACACTAAGGGGCAAAAAACCATGGTGGGGGTTGCATATAGACCCCCAGACTGTAGTGCTGAATTTGGGAATGGCATTGACCAGGAAATCAGAGACGCATGCGATAAAGGAACATCTGTAATTATTGGTTTCTTGAATCTGCATATAGATTGGGTAAATCAAATTGGTCACAATACATTGTGGAGGAATTCCTGGAGAATATACGGAATGGTTTTCAGGACCAATTCTTTGAGGCACCGACTGGAGAACAGGCCATCCTAGACTAGTTATTGTGTAATGAGAGAGGAATAATTGACAATCTAGTTGTGCCAGATCCCTTGGGGATGAGCGACCATAATATGATAGAATTCTTCATCATGATGGAGAGTGACCTAGTTGATTCTGAGATTAGGGTCGTGAATCTTAATAATGTAAGCTACGAAGGTATGAGGCATGAGCTGTCGATGATACATTGGGAAACGTCACTTAAAGGGATGACCCTGGATAGGCAATGGCAAACATTCAAAGAGCGCATGGATCAACTGCAACAATTGTTCACTCCTGTCTGGCGCAAAAGTAAAACGAAAAAGGGAGCCAAATCATGGCTTACAAGGAGAATTAGAGATAGCATTAGATCCAAGGAAGTGGCATATAAATTTTCCAGGAAAAAACAACAGACCTGAGGATTGGGAGCAGTTTAAAATTCAGCAAAGGAGCACCAAGGGATTGATTGAGAAGGGGAAAATGGAGTATGAGAGTAAGCTTACGGGGAACATAAAAACTGACTGTAAAGGTATGTGAAGCGGAAAATATTGGCGAAGACAAATGTTGGTCCGTTACAGTCAGAAACAGGGGAATGTATTCTGAGAAACAAAGAAATGGCTGACCAACTAAATGCAAACTTTAGTTCTGTCTTCACAAAGGAGGACACAAATATCATACCAGAAATGTTGGTGAATACAGGGTTTAGTGAGAGAGAGGAATTGAAAGAAATCAGTATTAGTGGAGAAATGGTGTTGGGAATGGAGAAGGTATTGAAGGCCGATAAATCCCCAGGGCCTGGTAATCTACATCCCAGAGTACTTAAGGTTGTGGCCCGAGAAATAGCGGATGCATTGGTGGTCATCCTCCAAGATTCTATAGACTCTGGAACAGTTCCTACAGATTGGAAGGTAGCTAATGTTACCCCACTATTAAAAATGGGAGGTCGAGAGAAAGCAGGGAATTATAGACCATTCAGCCTGACATCGGTCGTGGGGAAAATCCTGGAGTCCATTATTAAATATTTTGCAGCAGAGCACTTAGAGAACAGGAGAATCGGGAAGAGTCAGCATGGATTTATGAAAGGGAAATCATGCTTGATAGATCTGCTCGAATTCTTCGAGGATGTAACCAGTAGAGTTGATGTGGGGGAGCCAGTGGGTGTGGTTTATTTGCACCTTCAGAAGGCTCTCGACAAAGTTCCACGTAAGGGATTAGCATGTAAAATTAAAGTGGACGAGACTGGGGGTAGTATATTGCGATGGATAGAAAATTGGTTGGCAGACAGGAAACAAAGCATTGGAACATACGGATATTTTTCTCAATGGCAGGCAGTGACTAGTGGGGTACCGCAGGGATCGGAGCTAGGACCCCAGCTATTCACAATATATATTAATGATTTAGATGAGGAAACTAAATGTAATATCTCCAAATTTGCAGATGATACAAAATTGAGTGCGAGGGTGAGTTGTGAGGAGGATGCAGAGAGGCTTCAGGGTGATTTGGGCAAGTTGTGTGAGTGGGCAAATGCACGGCAGATGCAGTATAATGTGGATAAATGTGAAGTTATCCACTTTACTAGCAAAAACAGGAAGGCAGATTATTATCTGAACGGCTATAAACTGAGAGAGGGGAATACGCAGCGAGACCTGGGTGTTCTTGTACACCAGTCACTGAAGGTGAGCATGCAGGTGCAACAGGCGGTAGAAAAAGGAGAATGTATGTTGGCCTTCATAGAGACAGGATTCGAGTACAGGAGTAGGGATGTTTTGCTGCAATTATACAGAGCCTTTGTGAGGCCACACTTGGAATATTGTGTGCAGTTTTGGTCTCCTTATCTGAGGAAGGATGTTCTTGCTATAGAGGGAGTGCAGTAGAGTTTTACCAGACTGATTCCTGGGGTGGTAGGACTGTTGTAGGAGGAGAGATTGAGTCGGTTAGGACTATATTCACTGGAATTCAGAAGAGTGAGGAGGGATCTCATCGAAACCTATAACATTCCAACATGACTTGACAGGGTAGATGCAGGAAGGATGTTCCCGATGGTGGGGGACTCCCGAACCACGGTTATAGTCTAAGGATATGGGGTAAAACCTTCAGGACTGAGATGAGGAGACGTTCCTTCACCCAAAGAGTGGTGAGCCTGTGGAAACCTCTCATCACGCCCATATCCAAAGGGGATTGGAAGATTCTGGCCAGTGCCTCGGCTATTTCCACCATTGCTTCCCTCAGCAACCCCCATACATCCCATCCAGACTGGATAAATATTCAACTTTATGGTGGTACTAAAGTGTTGGATTGAAAAGGGTTAACTGAATCTGTTTGTTCCGTGACTGTAATTAATGTCAGTCTCCATGGACCCTAATTGTGTCACTGGACGTTTTCCATCTCCTATTAATAAGGGGATTCTTTCAATGTGTTATTCCACAGTGTCAGTGGGAACATCAGCCCCGGCACTTACAGAGATCAGCTGCTCCAGAGAGATAGAGAGAGGATAGGTTAGAATCTGAGACCAAAAGACTGGAATGTTCCAACAATGGGTCAGAATCTGAGAACAATAGATGGGAATGTTACAACAATGGACAGGAGTTTATCCTCGCATCTTTACTATCTTTCTACATATTATGATCGGTACTCAATTAACACTCGCATCTATCTCGCACTGAAGATTATTCAATACATTTACTATCCCATCATGGCTATTATTGGTGTCCCTGGTAAGTCTCTCTATCTAGCTATTAATTCTTTAAACCATGTTTGACTGCATTACTGCTCCTGTAATTTACTCTGCCCTTCTTGTTGCCGTTGTATGCCTGGTGAATATCTCCAGCTATTAGCTCAACAAACCATTGTGAACTGTATTACAGTTCTTGTCATTTACTCTCTCATCTTTGCTGCTGTTGCAGTCTCTATTTCAGGCCAGGAGATCTGTAAACACTGTTTCACTGAAATACTGTTCTGTAATGTAAATTTTGGGAAGACTGAAGCCAGTGTCATTGGTCTCCATCACAAACTCCATCCCCTATCTGGGAAGCACATACTCCACCCTGCCCAATATCTGAGGCTCAACCAGACAGTTTACAACTTCTGTGTTATATTTAAACCTGAGCTGAGTTCATCTCCATATTCTTTCCATCACCAACCCTGCTGAAAACCATCTCTGTGATATCACCCATCTCCACCTCTGCCTCAGCCTCTCTACTGCGTAAACCCTCATCCACATCACAGTTAAATACACAGTTGACTATTCCAATTCCATCTTGGTCACCCTTCCCAGTTATAAACCTCCAGAAACCACAGCCCATCCAGAACTCTGCTGCCTGCATCCGATCTCACACCAAATCCCGATCACCCATCACCCCTGTGCTCACTGATCTCCATTGGCTCCCGGTCTGGCAGCACCTTAATTTTAATATTCTCATTCGTGTGTTTGAATCTCTCCATGGCCTCACCCCTCCATTTATTCACTTTCCCCTGTCCATTTCACATAACCTGCAAATCTTTCGACTTCACTCTTTTTTCTGTTCTCCTTTAAAGTGAATTTATTTCCCTCTGTATGTGTCCCGAGCCAGGATTATAGACTCTGCAGCAAAACTGGTGCTGTCGGTACAGAAGCTGGGATTCATAAAGAGATGTGAATCGCACAGCCGGCCACTTCCAGTGCGGTCTGCACAATATCCCATGCTGGGTGGGGCTCCAGCCCAGTCGTATCATCTGTGTGCTGTTAGCGTGGTCTTCACAGCTGGCCACTTCTATTGTGGCCTGCACACTGTCCCAAGCTGGGCAGGGCTCTAGCTCAATTGTACCTTGTATGTGTTGTTCCTTTGAGGGTGGATTTGAAAGTGATGTCAATGTACCATAGCAGCAGCTTTGATGTACTTCTTTGAAACTTGGTCAGTGCATGTCCAATGACCGCCTGTGTTAGTCACTCTCAGTTGAACATACATTCAAAGGATGAATTTGAAAGGACCAGGCATCCAACTGACAGGTGAGGGGCTTTTGACTTACTTCTGCTATTGTAAAGTTAGTGGAGGTGCTGTGGATGGTTTTCTGGAGGTTGTGTTGTGAGCTGCTGCAGACATGCAGGGAGGACAGTAGATTTGGTGACCCAACTCTGGACGAGGTATGGGGACTGTAGTTGCAGTGAAACTGGGTCTGTCACATGACCAACAAATGGAGCAGAGGCTGCAGAGAGGGGAAGCTCTGTAAAGAGGGAGGAGGAGGGGGCTGTGCACTACCCACCCCGGGTTTTCCAAGAGCACTTTTCCTACCTGCACCTATCCCAGGAGCAGTGTGTGAGATGACTCTGATTCAATAAGGAGGTGGTCACAGAGCTGTGTCTCTTCCTGTAACACAACCTGGAGCCTCACACCAGGGTTAGGACGGAGTTGTCAGTGGCCGTTAAGGTCACAGTTTCATTGAACGTCTATGTATCTGGATCGTTCCAGGCAGGAGCAGGAGACATATCCAACAGAGAGTGGTAGAAATCGATAGTCATTTGCAACACAGAAGGAGGCCATTCAGCCCCTGCATGCTGGCTCTTTTTGGAACAATCCAGTCAGTTCCACTTCCCCGCTCAATTCCCGTATCCCTGCAAGTTCATTCCCTTCAGATGTCCATCCAGTTTCCTTTTGAAATCATTGATTGTCTCATCTTCCACCACCCTCATGGGCAGTGAGTTCCAGCTCATTACCATCCACTGTGTAAAAAGGTTCTTCCTCATATTCCCCCTGTATCTCTTACCCGAAACCTTCCATCTGTGTCCCCTAGTCTGTGTTTCATCAGTTAATGGGAACAGTTTTTCCTTGTCTATCTTATCTGAGTCCATCATAATCATGTGCACCTCTATCAAATCTCTCTCAATCTCCTTTACACCAGGAGAACAACTCCATCTTCTCCAAACTCACTTTGTAACTAAACTCCCATCCCTGGAATCATTCTGGTAAATCTCCTCTGCACCCTCTCAGGGACTTTCACATCCTTCCTGCAGTGTGGTGACCAGAACGGTACACAGTTCTCGAGTTGGTCTCTAACCAAAGCTTTATGAAGGGACCGCATAACTTCCCTTATTTTGTATCTTTGCCTCTAATGATGAATCCCAATATCTGATATGATTTGCTAAACACCCTCCTAATATGTCCTGGCACCTTCAAAGATCAATACATATGGAGTTCCAGGTCCCTCTGTTCCTGCACAATCTTTAGAACTGTGTCATTAAGTCTATATTGCCTTCCTTTTCCAACTGACAAAATAAATCACATAACACTCCTCTTTATTAAGTTCTGCCTGCCACTTCTCTGTCCATTCTGCTAGCCGATCTATATCATGTTGCAGGTGGTTTGTGACATCCTCCAAGATTGCAATCATCAGAAAAAATGCAAATTCTTCTCTGTATTCCAAGATCCATGTCATTTATATGTAGCAAAAAAAAAAAGCACAGTGTTCCTCGCACTGACCATTGGGAAACATCACTGTCTACCATCCTCCAGTCTGAAAAACAACCATTTAACACATTTCTCTTTTTTCTGTCATTTGGACAATTTTTGATCCAAATGGATGCTATTCCTGAGCTTCAATTTTGTTAACCAAGCTTTTGTGTGGTTGTTCATCAAATAATTTCATAAAATCCATGCAAACAACATCCACCACATTCCCTTCATCAACCTTCTCAGATCATCGAAATAAATTCAATTAGTTCAGTCAAGCATGATCTGCCTTTTTAGAAATCCGTGCTGACAATCCTTTAATAACTCAAACCTCTCCAAGTGTGTGTTGATTTTTCCCTGATTATTGCTTCTAAAACCTGACTCACCAATGATGTTAAACTAACTGAACAGTAGTTGCGAGGCCTGTGTGTTGTCCATTGATAATTCTGGGAGGTGAGGGTAACCATCTATGTCATCATTTTCTTCCTCAGCAGGGAGAAGCAGGATGAGTGATCCCGTGGCTTGGTCAGGATAGCGGGATTCCTAATGGTGTAGGTAGCTCTGCGGGGCCCCCATGTCAACGGGGAGAGGTACAGGAACTGGAAGCACTCACACTCCATTAATGTACAGTTGGTGTGTGAGCATGCCCAGTACATCATGTTGGTGAATGTCCACTATCCTGGCAGCAGCAAGGATACCTTCATTCTAAAGCAGTCAGCCGGTCCCAATACTCCGGGGCTCCTTGCAGAACCAGAATGCGGCTTCTCAGAGGCAAAGGAAACTCCTCTAGACACAGCTCATGTTTCTACACCCCCAAACCACATCCCACACCAACCAACCTCACAAAATTAACATGGGTGTAATGTGAGCAATGGAATCACCAGGAACATGGTGGAACAGACCATCGGTGTGATGAAGCAATGCTTCCGATGTCTGAACCGCTCGGGTGGAGTCCTCCAGTACACACTGAAGCAGGTGTCCAAGTTCATGGTGTTCTGCTGCATCCTTCATATCATTACCATCATGAGGACACAGGCATTGGCACCAGAAATCCGGAGGACACCTCAGGAGGAGGCAGGGAGGATATTTCCTGTATGCCTTCCAGCCGGACAGGTTGTCGGAGAGTCCCTGCTAAGATTCCGGTTCCCACAGGACAACTTCTCTTTCCCGCCATGGATCCCCCATTCTCCACCATTACACCCATCTGAGATGCCCCATTGCAGTGTTATTACAGCACAGAAGGAACTATTCAGCCAGTCGTGTCTGCACCGGCTCTCCGAATGCACAATTCACCTAATCCCATTCCCTGCCTTCTTCCCGGAACCCTGCACGTTCTTCCTTCTCATATACCAGTTTATTCAGCTTTAGCATGTTCATAGATGTGGTCACAACACTGCTGAAGAGCATGCAGGGAGAGAGGGAATGGGTGATCAGCAGGCAGTCAAAAATTATCAGGCAGGTAGTGGGGGAGACCCCTGAGTGCATCTCACTCTCCAACAGGTATTCAGTTCTGTATACTGAGGGAAGTGATGATTCTCCTGGGGAGTGCAGCCACAGCAAGTCCATGGCACCACGGGTGGCTCAGCCGCAGAGCGGCATACAGGGATGACTGGAAGAGCCATAGTGATAGGTGAGTCAATAGTCAGGGGAACAGACTGGCGTTTCTGTTGCCACAGACGTGAATCCAGGATGGTGTGTTGTCTCCCAGGTGCCAGGGTCAAGGATGTCACTCAGCGACTGCAGAGCATCTTGAATGAGGAGGGGAACAGCCAGAAGTCGTGGTCCACATGGGAACCAACGACATAGGTAGAAAGAGGGATGTGGTCTTGCAGTCACAATTTAGGGAGCGAGGGAAGAAATTAGCAAGCAGGACCTCAACCATAGTCAAAAAGTAGAATTCTCCAGATTACTCCCAGTGCCAGGTGCAACTTAGTATAGAAATAGAAAGATAAGGCAGACGGATGTGTGGCTGGAAAGATGATGCAGGAGGGAGGGATTCATATTCCTGGGATACTGGGACCGGCTCTGGGGGAGATGGGACCTTTACAGGCCGGGCGGGTTGCACGTGAACAGAGCCAGGACTGGGCTCCTTGCGGAACGTTTTGCTAGTGCTGTTGGGGAGGGTTTAAACTAGTTTAGCAGGGAGGTGGGGGACCTGAGGGTAGACTCAGCTGGGAAAAAATCAGAAATGAAAATGGAAGGTGGCAAATTAATGGATGAGTCTGGAAGACAGAGGAAATGAGGGTGAGAAAATGAAAAAAAGGTTTGGCAGTGCTCAACGGTATCTATTTCAATGTATGCAGTTCTGCAAATAAAGCAGTTGAGCGGAGGGCAAAGATAGACATGTGGCAGTATGATATCATAGTTATTACAGAAACATGGCTTAAGGTGGGACAGGAATGGCAACTCAACGTTCCTGGTTACCGGGTTTTCAGACGCAATAGGGAGGGGGTTAAGAAAGGAGGGGATTGGCAATTCTGGTCAAGGAATCTTTTGCAGCTGTGAGGAGGGATGATATGTTGGAAGGTTCATCAAGTGAGGCCATATGGATTCAGCTAAGGAACCACTGCTGGGAGTGTGATCTCGACAGCCAAATAGTCAGAGGTTAATCGAGGAGCAGATAAGTGGGCAAGTCTCTGAGCTGTGCAAGAACAATAGGGCAGTAATAGTAGGGTATATGAATCACCCCGATGTTAACGAGGATAGTTTTAGTATGAAAAGAATTGAGGGAGAAGAATTCTTGAGGTGCATTCAGGACAACATTTTTGTCCAGCATGCAGAAAGTCCAACAGGAAAGGGTGCAGTTTTAGACTTTGTTGCAGGAAATGACGATGGGCAGGTGGATGGAATGTCAGGGGAGAGCATTTTGGTGGGAGTGATCATAATTCAGTCAGTTATAACATAACTATGGGAACGTACAGACATAGAATAGGAGTTAGAGTTCTAATTGGGGCAAGGGGAATTTTACTAAACCGCGGAGCGAAAGTGGACTGGAAACAGCGACTTGAAGGTAAAACAGTCTCAGAGCACTGGGAGGCATTCAAAGTAGAGATTCAAGAGGTTCAGGGTAAACATGTTCCCACAAAGGAAAAGAGTGAGGCGGCCAAATCCAGAATCCCATGGATGTCAGGGATCCTATATGGTAAGATAAGACAGAAAAGGGAAGCATATATCCGACACTGATAACTCAATACTACAGAAAGTTGAGAGGAGTTTAGAAAGTTGAAACACGAAAGAGGTGAGTTTATTATACTTAACAATAAAAAACATCCACACGAGAATCACACAGAAATAGATTACAGTGTGAGAAGTAAATTTTTGGGTGGATTGGAGTCCAGAATAATTATAAAAATAAAATACCCGTTCTGTGAGGTTGGACGATTCGGAGGTCTTCTGGCTGAAGTTGTATTCTTGAAGTCTTTGGCTATTTGAAGTGTCCTTTGTGGCTGGCCCACATGGCTCAGGGATTTCTTGGAGGCAGACTTGTAGGTGTCTTCCTTTCCCTGATGTCTCTGTCTGTAGTAATATATAGACTTCGAGGGACCACAGTCGGATGTGGTTTTCAAACTTGTGATGTTATCTGAAGAGAGAGAAGGGACACGACCCTTCTGCTTCTGCACAATTTGAACCACTGGCTTGTCTGTCTTTGTCCAGCAGAAACTAACAGCTTTCACAGAGATGTGCAGAAGGTCTCATGACTGCCTCACTGTATTCTCTAGACCCTTATAATGAGATTCAAGGTTGGAAAATTCTATCTCCCCAGGGTTCAGGATACCAGTATTTACACTTGGAGGAGTTTGCTCTTTCAAAGTCAGTGTGTCAGGGTGGCCTTGTATGCCATGTCAATGATTGTAAGCTTAGGTCATTGAATCTCCAGAACAAGCCAGTGATTTGGGTCCAGGCCCATCAGACGTGTCTCCTGTTGTAGGCCTTGGAATGTGAAAAAGTATTTCAGATGCCAATTGCGGTGGCCATCTTGGCTGCCAGTTTTTTCAAGTTTAACTGTCGGATTTTTCCATTAAATATTTAGTGTAAGTTTCCAATCTATAAATTAAAATTCATAATTTGGCATATTGTGTTATCTTGACACTGCAAACGTGATAATAGGAGCATTTCATTGCAGAATTGTGGGAAGAAAAAGACGGAAACACACATTTATTCCCAATAATCACTTCTCAAATTCACACATTAATCTTAGAATTACTGCAGCTGACATTTTCTGTTGCAGTTGTGCTGATTTAATTGTGTTGGAGTTTTTTTCTGGGATGGTTATGAGTCGGGTTCAACCCTGGACAAAGCATCAACAGCTACTATATATTTTTTTCTCTCTCCTGCAATGAAGCTTTAACCATTCAGGTTCCTGCACCTTGATAATCTTTCTCCCTAAACCGACAGTAAGTAATAACTTGTTTCTTTAACCCCAGTGAGGTGGCTGAGATTTCCTCTGGGCCTTTGTTCTTACTGAGTTCTGCTTTGAAATTGTTGAGTTTGATTAGATTTGGGTTTGGGATCTGATCATTGGGTTCTTGAGTGGGTAGATCCACACTGAGCTCACTTTTAGCTTTCTGGTGAGGTACACAAGTGCTGGTTACTTGAGGGTATTTTTCCTTCACTTTTCCCTTTACTATGGGGAGGATCTTTTTTTCTAATCTGCCCTATATTCTCTGGGATATTAGTGTTTGCAGATGTCTGTCCAGCTTTCACTGCACTCTCCTGCGGCACTTCGACTAAGTAAGGCATCACCCTCACCATTGGCTTGCATGTTTGGGACCTTTCCTTGCCATTGCATGTTTATATAAATGCGGTTTGCCTATTTAGGGTGCCTCTTGGACCTGAATTTAAGGAGGAGAGTGTGGGGATTAATTTATCTAACATTTCAGGGTTGACTAATCGGAGAATCGGAAATTCCAGTTGGTATTCCTCCTGGCCCTCCTCTAACCTGTCCTCAGGATTCTTTTCAATCCTTCCCTCCTGACTGTCTGACAGATCTGTAGTTGTCTGTCCCCTCCACAGCCTTTACTTTTTTTCCCTTTGGTCTGGGGTGTCAATTAAATAATTTACCTGGCTATTCCTTTTGCCACTCGATATGGACCACTGAACCGGGATTTCAGGGATTCCCCCTGCATTGGGAGTAGTAACAATACATGGTCTCTGGGCTGAAATGTTCTAACCTTGACATTTCTTTATGTTCACATTTTCACAGCTGCCTGGGAGATCTTTAGGTGTTCCTGAGCCATTGCACAGGCTCCCCTGAGCCGCTCCCAGAGCATGGAAATGTAGTCTAACACGGAAGACTCGTTCCTCTGTCCCAAAAACTTCTCCTTGATTAGTTTAAGAGAATCTCTCACCTCGTTTCCAAAAACTAATTCAAAGAGACGAGAGCCAGTGGAATCATTGGTTAAGTCCCTGATAGGCAACAGGAGAAATCCCAGCCCTCTGTCCCAGTCATGGGGTTTCTCATAGCAGTATGGCCTGATCATTGTTTTTAGGGTCTGGTGGTACTGCTCCAAAGCCCCTTGTGACTGTGGTTGGTAAGCCTTGGACTTTATTTGGGTTATGTCCAGATTACCCATGACCGTTTCAAAAAGATTAGACATAAAATGTTTACCCTGGTCCATCTGGATCTCAGCAGGCAGCCCACTTCGGGTAAAGAATTGGGTTAGCCCCTCCACAACTACCTTGGCAGAGATAGTTGTTCCGGAGAATGGTCTCTGGGAATTGGGTCACCACATCCAAAATGGTGAGAAGATACTGGTAATCCCTCTATTGTTTTCAGCGGTTGTCCCGCACAATCCACCAACACTCTGCTGAAGGGTTCCCCAAAAGATGGTATGGGAATTAGGGGTGAAGGTTTAACTGCAGATTAAGGCTTCCCCACAACCTGGCACGTGTGACCAGTTTTACAGAACTCTACCACATCTTTGTGGAGTTGTGGCCAGTCAAAATGCTGTCTTATGTGGGCTTCGATTTTTCATACACCGACATGTCCACCCATTGGAAGTTCGTGGGCCATTCTTAATATTTCTTTAAGTGGACCTCAGCGGCACCACTATCTCGTGAACCACTGTCCTCTCTTCATATGCAGGTCTGTGAGGAGGTCTCCACTTCCTCATCAGTACCTCATTCTTTAAATAGTAGCACTCTGCAACTCCCTCTGCTTCAGTTTTTGTTTGGACAGTCTGTGATATATTTTTTAACACTGGGTCCTGTTGCTGAGCCTCAACTAAGGAAGATCTGTTTAACACATCCTTTGGTTCCATTACCTTCCGAATGAAGGTTTCAGACAACCAGCCAGTAGGATAATCCATCTGCAGTGTCAGTTCAAAGGATTGTTTGGCCATGGACCGAGTCACCACACAATCAGGGAGAATGGCAGGGACCTTCCCCTGTAACTGCTCTTTCTCCCTGACCTCTTTTGATTTCTCGAGAACTACTGGGGAAGCTGCCACCTTTTCCCCTGTCAGATTATTACCTGGGAGTAGGTCGATCCATCCACCGGTAAACTAGGTACAATCCCCATGGTTAGCGGTCCTGAAACTAAGTCACATTCCAACTGCACCCGATATAAAAGTATGGACATATACCATCTTCCGATACCATTCACTAACACTCTAGCATTCACTGCACGCTCGGAGGAAGGTCATGACTTTTCCCAGCAGAAGGGATTGGGTGGCCCCTCTATCCCTCAGTCTGACTACGGGCTTGCTTGCCTCATTGGAGGAGTATGGGAACACTTTTTCTTGGGATACAAATTCCAGGTAACTCTCGGTGATTTTGTTAAGTTTTCCCGCACTCTCTGTGGTAGGTTTACTGGGTCTGACTGCCGCAGTTAGAGGCACAGTCTGATCTGCCGTGCTTTCCATCGGGGCCCGTTTTCCTGCACTGATCTAGTGGACTCTGATTAATCCTACAGGTTTTCCCCGTCATTTCCATCATTCAGCTCGATGGTGATCTGCCTTATTACAGTGGAAACGTACAGATCGTCGGACATTACTCCTGCTCTCAATATCGTCCTATTTGGCTTGAGGATGGGCCCCCGTGTGTCCAGCTTTTCCTTCTAGCCCATGGCTAGCCGGGATCCAATCATCCTCCTTTAATTCTCTGGTCTTCGGGGAGACAAGGGAAGTGTTTCCCTTTGGCGTTAAGGCCTTGTGTACAAGAGGAAATTCATCAGCCTGCAAAGCAACCAGCCTGGCTCTTTGAACCTCTTGCCCCTCTTTGTGGGTTTTAATGGGAGGGAGAGCGAGTTTTTGAACTCCTCGAGAACGATCTGAGGTTTACATATGTGGGCTCTATCTTGAGTGTCAATATCTACTGGTCAAAAGAAAACATAAAAACAGACTGTAAAATCTTCTAGAGATACATAAAAAGGAAACGTTTGGTTAAGACAAATGTGGGTCCATTGCGGCAAAGTCAGGAGAATTTATAATGGGGAACAGAGAAATGGCAGAGAAGCTAAATGATTATCTTGTGTCTGTCCTAACTGAGGGAGATACAAGAAATCTCCCAGAATTAGAGATCCAAGGGACTCGGGAGAATGAGGACGTGAAGGAAATTAGTATTAGGAAGAACGTTGCATTGGAGAAAATAATGGGGCTGAAGGTTGACAAGGCCCCAGGATATGATATCCTGCATCTCAGAGTGTTGAAAGAGGTAACTATGGAGATAGTGGGTTCATTGATGATCATCTTTCAAAATTCTAGAGTCCAGAGCGGTTCCTGCAGATTGGAAGGTAGCAAATGTCACTCCACTATTTACGAAGGGAGGGAGAAAGAAAACCGGAAATTAAGGATCTGTTAGCCTTACATCAGTCGTTGGCAAAAAGCTGGAATCTATTCCAAAGGATGTGATAAATTGACACTTGGATAATAATGATCTGATTGGGCATAGTCAACATGGATTTATGAATGGGAAATCATTCTTGACGAACCTGTTGGAGTTTTTATTGAGGATGTTACTAACCGAATTGGTAAAGGGGAGTGCGTGGACGTGGTATGCTTGGATTTTCTGAAGGCTTTCGATAAAGTATCCCACAAGAGATCGGTTAACAAAATTAAAGCACATGGAATAGGAGATAATATATGTGTATGCATTAAGGATTGGTTAACAGGAATAGCAGCAGAGAGTAGGAATAAATGGTGCATTCTTGCGTTAGCCAGCTGCGACTAGTGGGGTGCTGCATGGATCAATGTTTGGGCCCAAGCTGTTCACAACATATATCAATGATTTGGATATGAGGACAAACGTCATATTTCCAAGTTCGCAGGTGATACCAAAATAAGTGCGATTGCATGCTTTGAGGAATATGCAAAGCGGTTTCAAGGGAATTTGGACAGACTTAGTGAGTGGGCAAGAACATGGCAGAGGCAATGTAAAGTGGACAAATGTGAGGTTATCCACTTTGGTAGGAGGAACAGATGCGCAGAGCATTTCTTAAATGGTAAGAGATTAGAAAGTGTAGATGTACAAAGGGACCAGGGTGTCCTTGTCAATAAGTCACTGAAAGCTAACATGCAGGTGCAGCAAGCAATTAGGAAGGCTAATGGTCTGTTAGCCTTTATCACAAGAGGACTTGTGTACAAGAGTAGTGAAGCCTTGCTTCAATTGTATAGAACCTTGGTTTGACCACACCTGGAGTGCTGTGTGCAGTTTTGATCCCCTTACCTCAGGAAGGATATTATTGCCATAGAGGGAGTGCAATGAAGATTCACCAGACTTGTTCCTGGGATGGCGGGACTGTCCTGTGAAGAGAGAGTGGGGAAACTGGGCCTGTATTCTCTCATGTTTCAAAGACTGAGAGGTCATAGAACATAGAACAGTACAGCACAGTACAGGCCCTTCGACCCACGGTGTTGTGCCGAACCATTAACCTACTCAAGATCTAAGTAACTACCTATGCTTCATTCTACTATCGTCCATGTACCTAGCCAAGAGTCGCTTAATAGATTAAATTGTCCTTGACAGAGGACAAAGGATCGGCACAACATTGTGGGCCGAAGGGCCTGTTCTGTGCTGTATGTTCTATGTTCTATGTTCTAAATGCCCCTAATGTATCTGCTTCTACTACCACTGCTAGCAGCGCATTCCACACACCCACCATGATCTCATTGAAACATACATTATACTGAAATGGCTAGACCGGGTAGATGCTGGTAAAATGTTTCCTCTGGTTGGGGAGTCTAGAACCAGCAGATACAATTTTAAAATAATAGAGAAGCCACTTAGGACAGTGATGAGGGGAAATTTCTTTACTCAGAAGGTTGTGATCTTTGGAATTCTCTACCCCAGAGGTCTGGGGAATCTCAGTCATTGTGTATGTTTAAAGTGGAGATTGACAGTTTTCTAAATACCAGTGACATAATAGGATATGGGGATATTGTGGGAAAAAGGCATTGAAGTGGATGATCAGCCATTATGATATTGATTGGCGGGCCAGGCTCGATGGGCTGAATGTCCTACTCCAGCTCTTATGTTCCGAAGCTGCTTACCTCTTTCAAACTCGAGGTAGGTTTAGTCAAGCCGATTTCGAAGGGTTCAGAATTTTTGCTGGTACACCTCTGGTACTATCTCGTATGTACCCAGGATAGCATTTTTAGTCATCACAAAATCTGATGAACTTTCATCTGGCAACAGTGAATAAACCTCATGGGCTTTTCCTGTTATTTTATTTTGCAAAAACAGTGTCCATCTCTCTGCGGGCTATTTCAGCTGCTTTGCAAGTTTTTCAAAAGTGACAAAATATTCCGCCATCCTCCTCATTGAAATTTCTCATGAACTGGGAGAACTTTAAGAGCTCGGCGCATGGTCCTGATCTCGGGGTAGCTCCCTCACTAGCTGTGCCTTCACTGGGCGTATTGGGTCTTCCTCTAGTTGTTTGAGCCACCTCAACTCCCTTTCTTCCTTCTCCTTCTGGAATACTCTTACTTTTTCCCTTTCACTTTGCTCTTTTCGCTCTCTCTGGAATTCTAATTCTCGTCTCTTCTGTTCTAGTTTTACCTTAGCTAACATTACTCTATCTGTTAGTAATTCTAACCCTGTGTGAGTCTTCAGCTTCAAGTGAAAAATGGTTCCACACGGGTCTCAGGATTTCGGGTTTCCGAGCTTTTGGACGGAGAGTAATCCCTAACTGTCCAGCTACATTACTCAACTTTTCAACTGATAGGATGTTAACCTGTACTGAGTTACTTTACTCTGTATGTAACTCCTTTATTGCAAATGGAACTCCTTTATTCAAAAAGACAGGGAGACAGAAAGCAGGAAGCTCCAGGCTAGTTAGCTTTATATCTGTCTTGCAGAAAATGTGAGACGTTATTATTAAAGACGTAATAGCAGACACTTAGAAAAATCAGATAATCAGGCAGAGTCAACATGGTTTTCTGAAAAGGAAATCATGTTTCACAAAAGTTATTCGATTTCTATGAAGAAGTAGCATGTGCTGTGGAGAAAGGGAACCAGGTGGATGTACTGTACTTAGAGTTCAAGAATGCATTTGATAAGGTGTCACATCAAACGTTATAGCTCATGGTATAGGGGGTAACATATTGGCATGAATAGAAGATTTGCTAGCTCACAGGAAACAGAAGGTAGGCATAAATGGGTCATTTTCTGGTTGGCAAGGTGTAATGAGTGGTGTGACACAGGAATCAATGCTGGGGCCTCAACATTTTACAATTTATAGAAATGACTTGGATGAATGGACCAAAGGTATGGTTACTAAAATTGCTGATGACACATAGTTAAGCAGTAAAGTAAGTTGTGAAGAGGACATCAGGAGGTTAAAAATGGAATATAGATAGGTGAAGTCAGTGGGCAAAGATCTGGCAAATGGAGTACAATGTGGAAAAATGTGAAATTGTCTATTTTGGCAGGAAGAATAAAAAAGAATCATATTATCTAAATGGTGAGAGATTGCAGAGCTCTGAGATGTAGAGGGATCTGGGTGTTCTACTGCATGAATCGCAAGAGGTTAGTATGCAGGTACAGCACGTTATTAGGAAAGCTAATAGAATGTTATTGATTATCATGAGGGGAATTGAATACAAATTAGGGAGATTATGCTTTAGCTGTACAGGGCATTGGTGAGACCACATCTGGAGTACTGTGTACAGTACTGGTCTCCTTATTTAAGGAATGATGTAACTGCATTGTAAGCAGTTCAGAAAAGGTTGACGAGACTAATACTTGGATTGGGTGGATTGTCTTAGGAGGAAGGATTGGAGAGGCTAGGATTGTATCCGCTGCAGTTTAGAAGAATAAGAGGCGACTTGACTGGAACATATACGATCATGAGTGGTCTTGACAGGGTGCATGTGGAAAAGAATGTTACCCATTGTGAGAGAATCTAGAGCTAGAGGTCACTATTTAAAAATAAGGGGTCGCCCATTTAAAACAGGAAACAGGAGAATTTCTTTCTGTCAGAGGGTTGTGAGTTTTTGGAACTCTCTTCCTCAAAAGGCAGTAGAAGCAGAGTCTTTAAATATTTTAAAGCAGAGGTAGATAGATTCTTGATAAACAAGGGGGTAACAGGTTATCGGAGGTAGGTGAGAAGTTAAAGTTCAGGTTAAAATCAGATTAGTGATGATCTTATTAAATGGCAAGGCAGGCTTGAGGGGCCGAGTGGCCTACTCCTGCTCTTAATTCGTATGTTCACGTGTTCGTTTGCGCTGGCTTCGGAGGGTACTGGCTTCGAATGTGGATATTTTAGTGCTCTAGCAGTGGAAAACACAATAAAACTGCTTTGAAATTTGTAATTGTTTTCTCAGGATCAGTTGTTTTTGCCACTTCTCTGGCCAAAGGAGGGGTACCAGAGGACTGGTGGACAGCGAATGTGGTACCATATTCAAGAAGGGTAGCAGGGATATACCAGGTAATTACTGGCCAGTGAGTCTAACATCAGTGGTTGGGAAACTATTGGAAAAAAATCTGAAGGACAGGATTAATCTCCACTTGGAGAGGCAGAGATTAATCAGGGATAGTCAGCATGGCTTTGTCAGGGGGAGATCGTGTCTAAAAAACTTGATTGAATTTTCGAGGAGGTAACTAGATGTGTCAATGAGGGTAAAGCAGTTCATGTAGTCTACATGAACCTCAGTAAGGCTTTTGATAACGTCCCGCATGGGAGATTGGTTAAGAAGGTAAGAGACCATGGGATCCAGGGTAATTTGGAAAATTGGATCCAAAATTGGCTTAGTGGCGAGAGGCAGAGGGTGATGGTTGAGGGCTGTTTTTGCGAGTGGAAGCCTGTGATCAGTGGTGTACCACCGGGATCGGTGCTGGGACCCTTGCTGTTTGTAGTATGCATCAATGATTTAGACGTAAATATAGGAGGCATGATCAGTAAGTTCGCAGATGACACGAAAATTGACGGTGTTGAAAATAGTGAGGAGGGAAACCTTAGCTAACAGGGCGATATAGATGGGCTATTAAGATGGGCAAACAGTGGCACATGGAATTTAATCCTGAGAAATGTGAGATGATGTATTTTGGGAGGAATAACAGGGCAAGGGAATATACAATGGAAGGGAGGACCCCTGGAAGTACAGAGGGTCAGAAGGACCATGGTGTACTTGTCTATAGATTACTGAAAGCAGCAGTACAAGCAGATAAGGTGGTTAGGAAGGCATATGGGACACGTGCCTTGATTGGCCAAGTTATAGAATGTAAGAGCAGGGAGGCTATGATGGAGCTGGATAAATCGCTAGTGAGGGCACAGCTGGAGTACTGTGTACACATCTGGTCAGTACACTATAAGAAGGATGTGATTGCACTGGGGAGGCTGCAGAGGAGATTCACCAGGATGTTGCCTGGGCTGGAGAATTTCAGCTATGAAGAGAGACTGGATAGACTAGAGTTGTTTTCCTTAGAGCAGAGATGGCTGACTGGGGACCTGACTGAGGTGCACAAAATTATAAGGACTGAGATAGGAAGAAACCTTTTCCCTTATCAGAAGTATCAATAACTAGGGGGGCAAAGACTGAAATTAAGGGGCAGGAGGTTTAAAGAAAATTTGAGGAAAAATTATTTTCACCCAGAGGGTGGTTGGAATCTGGAACACACTGCCTGAAGGGGTGAAGGTCAGGAAGCCTCACAACAACATTTAAGATGTATTTAGATGAGCATTTAAAACGCCATACCGTACAAGATTACGGGCCAAGTGCTGGAAAATGGGATTAGAATAGATAGGCCTGATGGCGGGCGTGGACACGGTGGGACAATGGGACAGTTTCTATGATGTGTAACCCTGTGACTCCAATTTCTCGTTTGTTGTTGGGTTATGGTCACTGGAACTTCCAGATGTCTGTCGAAAGCAGATGAGGATGGGTCCCAGTCTCCCCATTTGTCCTCGTGTTTCTTTGATCACAACAAGGTTTATACATTTTTAACAGTGGACGTGCTTACCACCTCAGTGAGTGTTTGTTGTGATCGTGAAAGAACCAATCAGACAGGTTTTCTTGAGTTTAAACTAGAAGTAAGTTTATTACATTTCAAAATTCTAATTGAGTCTAAATAAAATAATTAAAATATACTGCATTCACGCAGACACCGACACGAGAACCACACACAAATAAGTTAGAATGAGAAATAAATTGTGGTTGGATATGAATCCGGAATAATTCTTTAAAAAACAAGGTCTGTGAGGTTGGATGATTCTGTGGTCTGTGCGTTTGGCACCCTTAGTTATGAGTTTCATGTCATCTGAAAGACATGAAATTATGTTTTTCTTTACATAAAGGTCTATGTCATTCATATATCTATTTGTATGTCAGGAACAGCGCTAGTTCCAATACGGACCCCTGAGACACAATACTGTATACTCCCCCTCCCCCAGTCTGAACAATGTCTGTTCACCACCTCTCTCTGCTTTCTGTCCATGAGTCAGTGTCATATCCACACTATCACTGTCACATTAATCCATGTGTTCCATCTTTCATAACAATTCAACGAAATGTCATTTGATCACAGGCCTTTTGAAAGTCCATATACATAAGACAAAACACATTATCCTCATCAACACTCACAGTTATGTCATCAACTAACTTGATTAAGATTATCAGACATGATTTTCCATTAACCTATCAGTGCTGAATGTCAAAGAACAAACAAATAACAGTACAGCACAGGAACAGGCCATTCAGCCCTCCAAGCCTGCTCCGATCACGATGCCTGCCTAAACTAAAACCTTCTGCACTTCCGGGGTCCGGATCCCTCTATACCCATCTTATTCACGTATTTGTCTAGATGCCTCTTAAACGTCTCTACGGTAACTGCTTCCAACACCTCCCCCGGCAACAGGTTCCAGGCACTCACCACCATCTGCGTAAAGAACTTGCCTCGCATCTCCCCTCTGAACTTTGCCCCTCTCACCTTAAACCTATGTCCCCTAGAAACTGACTCTTCCACCCTGGGAAAAAGCTTGTAACTATCCACTCTGTCCATGCCGCTCATAACTTTGTCAACCTCTATCATGTCGCCCCTCCACCTCCGTCGTTCCAGTGAAAACATTCCGAGTTTATCCAACCTTCTCTCATAGCTCATACCCTCCAGACCAGGCAACATCCTGGTAAACCTCCTCTGTACCCTCTCCAAAGCCTCCACGTGCTTCTGGTAGTGTGGCGACCAGAATTGCACGCAATATTGTAAGTGTGGCCTAACTATATTTCTGTACAGCTGCAACATGACTTGCCTATTTTTATACTATATGCCGCGAAAGATGAAGGCAAGCATGCCGTAGCCTTCTTGACTACCTTATCCACCCGCGTTGCCACTTTCAGTCACCTGTGGATCTGTACGCCCAGATCTCTCTGCCTGTCAATACTCCTAAGCGTTCTGCCATTTACTGTAAACTTCCCAACTGCATTAGACCTTCCAAAATGCATTACCTCACATTTTTCCGGATTAAACTCCATCTGCCATTTCGCCACCCAAGTCGCCAACCGATCTATATTCTGTTGTATCCTCTGACAATCCTCATCACTGTCCGCAACTCCACAAACCTTTGTGTCGTACTTATCAGACTAGCTACATTTTCCTCCAAACCATTTATATATACTCCAAAGAGCAAAGGTCCCAGCACTGATCCCTGTGGAATACCACTAGTCACATCCCTCCATTCAGAAAAGCACACTTCCACTGCTACACTCTGTCTTCTATGACTGAGCCAGATCTGTATCCATCTTGCCAGCTCCCCTCTGATCCCATATGACTTCACATTTTGTATCAGTCTGCCATCTTGTCAAAGGCTTTACTGAAGTCCATATAGATAACATCCAATGCCCTTCCTTCATCTAATATCTTCGTCACTTCCTCAAAAACTCAATCAAATTAGTGAGATACGACCTCCCCTTCACAGAACCATGCTTCCTCTCGCTAATACGTCCATTTGTTTCCAAATGGGAGTAAATCCTGTCCCGAAGAACCCTCTCTAATAATTTCCCAACCACTGACGTAAGGCTCACCGGCCGATAATTTCCTGGATTTTCCTTGCCACCCTTCTTAAACAAAGGAACAACATTGGCTATTCCCCCGTTCTCTGGGGCCTGACCTGCCGCCAATGAGGATGCAAAGATTACTGTCAAGGCCCCAGCAATTTCTTCCCTTGCCTCCCTCAGTATTCTGGGTTAGATCCCATCAGGCCCTGGGGACTTATCTACCTTAATGCTTTGCAAGATACCCAACACCTCCTCCTTTTTGATAATGAGATGACTGAGGCTATCTGCACTCCCTTCCCTAGGCTCATCATGCACCAAGTCCTTCTCCTTGGTGAATACTGATGCAAAGTACTCATTTAGCACCTCGCCCATTTCCTCTGGCTCCATACGTAGAATTCCCTTCTCTGTCATTGAGTGGGCCAACCCTTTCCCTGGTTACCCTCTTGCTCTTTATATACGTATAAAAAGCCTTGGGATTTTCCTTAATCCTGTTTGTCAATGACTTCATATAAACCCTTTTCGCCCTCCTGAATCCTTGCTTAAGTTCTTTCCTACTGTCTTTATATTCCTCAAATGATTCGTCTGTTCCAAGCCTTCCAGCCCTTACAAATGCTTCCTTTTTCTTTTTGACTAGACTCACAATATCCCGCGTTATCCAAGGTTCCAGAAACTTGCCAAACTTATCGCTCTTCTTCACAGGGTCATCCTGGTCCTGGATTCAAATCAACTGACGCTTGAAAGACTCCCATATGTCAGATGCTGATTTACCCTCAAACAGCCGCCCCCAATCTAAATTCTTCAGTTCCTGCCTAATATTGTTACAATTAGCCTTCCCCCAATGTAGCACCTTCACCCGAGGACTACTCTTATCCTGATCCACAAGTACCTTAAAACTTATGGAATTATGGTCACTGTTCCGGAAATGCTCCCCGACTGAAACTTCGACCACCTGGCCGGGCTCATTCCACAATACCAGGTCCAGTACGGCCCCATCCCTAGTTGGACTATCTACGTATTGTTTCAAGAAGCCCTCCTGGATGCTCCTCACAAATTCTGCCCCATCCAAGCCCCTAGCACTAAGTGAGTCCCAGTCAATATTGGGGAAGTTAAAATCACCCACCACTGCAACCCTGTTACCTTTACATCTTTCCAAAATCTGTCTACATATCTGCTCCTCTACCTTCAACTGGCTGTTGGGAGGCCTGTAGTAAACCTCCAACATCGTGACTGTACCCTTTTTATTCCTGAGCTCCACCCATATTGCCTCGCAGCATGCCCCCTCCGAGGTGTCCTCCCGCAGTACAGCTGTGATATTCTCCTTAACCAGTAATGCAACTCACCCACCCCTTTTACACCCCGTATATCCCGCCTGACGCTTCTAAAGCCTGGAACATTTAGCTGCCAATCCTGCCCTTCCCTCAACCAATTCTCTGTAATAGCAACAACATCAGATTTACAAGTAATAATCCAAGCTCTAAGTTCATCTGCCTGACCTGTTATACTTCATGCATTGAAACAAATGTACTTCAGACCGCCAGTCCCGCTGTGCTCCGCAACATCTCCCTGCCTGCTCTTCCTTTTCGTCTTACTGGCCTTATTTACTTGTTCCCCCTCATTTATTTCACTTTCTGTCCTTCTGCTCTGCTTCCCACCCCCTGCCACACTAGTTCAAACCCTCCCGAGTGACGCTAGCAAAACTCGCAGCCAGGATATTTGTGCCCCTCCAGTTTAGATGCAACCCGTCCTTCTTGTAAAGGTCCCATATGTCCCTGAAGAGATCCCAATCGTCTCGATATCAGAAACCCTCCCTTCTACACAAGCTGTTCAGCCACGTGTTTAACTGCACCATATTCCTATTTCTATCCTCACTGGCACGTGTTATTTATTATACCCTGTTTTCCCAAGCAAGATATCTAATTGCACTGGGCTATGGCCTCTAGAAATTACCAAACACCAACACCAACATAGTTACAGGGTTTATCGAATCTCTCCTTTTGGAAACAGGGTGTGACATTTATAGCCTTCCAGTCCTCTGACAACTCTTTCATATCTAAGGAGGATTGTAAGATTCTGGCCAGTGCCCCTGCTATGTCCACCATTCTTTCCCTCAACAAACCTCATATATCCTATCTAAACCAGGTCAATCTTTTACTTTATTGTGGTACAAAAAGTGTTGGATTGAAAGGGGTTGACTGAACCTGTTTGTTCAGTGACTGTAATTAATGTCAGTCACTATGGACACTAATTGCGTCACTGGAGGGTTTCCCTCTTCTATTAATAATGGGCTCCATTCAAAGTGCTATCCCATAGTTTCAGTTGGAGCATCAACCCTGACACGAACAGGGATCCGTGGCTGCAGTGAGATGGAGAGGATAGATCAGATTCTGATAACAATGAATTGGAATGTTACAACAATGGGTCAGAATCTGAGAACAATAGATTGGAATGTTACAACAATGGGTCAGAATCTGAGAACAATAGATTGGAATGTTCCAACAATGGGTCAGAATCTGAGAACAATAGATTGGAATGTTCCAACAATGGGTCAGAATCTGAGAACAATAGATTGGAATGTTACAACAATTGGCAGCAGGAGTTTCTCCTATTGGCTTGGCGAAATTATTGCAGATTATTTTTGGATAACATTAGAATGGCGGATCTATTTTGCACTGAAGATGATTGAAACGATTTACGATCCCATCCTCGCTATTATTGGTGTACCTGGTAAGTTTCTGTATCCAACTATTGGATCTATAAAGACTGCCCGGTGTCCAATCCTCAGGCTTGTGGGGTATCAGTGGACCCTCATTCAGTGTCTACCCCTGTCCACCTCAAAGACTGCCCTGTGTCCAATCCTCAGCAGAGAGAAGCAGGATGAAAGGTCCTGTGGCTTTGTCAGGATATCGGGATTCGTGATGGTGTAGATGGCTCTGCGGGGTTCCCTTGACAACGGGGAGAGATACAGGAACTGGAGGAACTCTCAGTACATTAATGTGCAGTTGGTGTGTGAGCATGCCCAGTGCATCATGTTGGTGAATGTCCACTATCCTGGCACCAGCCAGGATACCTTCATTCTGAAACAGTCAGCTGGTCCTAATATTTCGGAGCTCCATGGAAAACCGGAATGCGGTTCCTCAGAGACAATGGACCCTCACCCCCCACCCCAGACATGGCTATACCTCCTACACCCCCAAACCCACTTTCCACTGCCAGTCAAACAAACGCTCCAGCAGGAACACAGTGGAACAGACCATCGGTGTGATGAAGCAATGCTTACAATGTCTGAACCGCTCGGGGGGAGCCCTCCAGTACACACTGGAGCAGGTGTCCAAGTTCATGGTGTTCTGCTGCACCCTTCATATCATCACCATCATGAGGACACAGTCATTGGCACCAGGAATCCGGAGGCTCCCTCAGGAGGAAGCGGAGGAGGCAGGGAGGATATTTCCTGGTTGCCTTCGACCCGGACAGGCTGTCGGAGAGTCCCTGCCAAGTTTCCAGATACCACAGGACAACTTCCCTGTCCCACCATGTATCCCCCCTCCATTCTCCACCATTACACCCATCTGAACGCCCCGTGACAGCTTCCCCTTGGTCACCATCCTGCAATAAAAGCCACCAACAAAAACCTTTTCATTAACATCTCTATCCATCACCAATTAAACAAACAAAACTGAACTATTCACACTTGTGTATTCCCTTGGTGCCTGTCTTGTGGGTTCCCTCGACCTGCCTTGTGCTCCTACACAATGTTTCTCCAGTGACTGCAGCATGGCTGGTGAAAGGCTGCTGACTTTCACTGGGGGGTGACTGCAGATTGCCTTGGAGGGCGTCCTCGAGCGGCTCTGGGCACTGAGGGCTCGGATTCAGACTGCACCACCTCGATATGGGCAGCAGCAGCCTGGGCTGGCTGATGAGTAACAGCAAGGACATTGGTGGAGTGACAGTGAAGGGAGAACAAATACTGTCATCCTGAGAGAGGAAAGCAGGTTCATGCTCCACGGAGCCACTGTAAATCCCACTTGATGACACCTCAGCAATCCATGTAATCCACCGGATTACTGAGACACTGGGTGTCTGCCGTCTGTGCTGCTGTGGAAGCTGAGACAATGGGGCTCATTCTGGGGTAGGTGGGACCTCTACAAACAGGATGGTCGTCACCTGACCCAGGGGGGTACCAATATTCTGGTGGGGAGATTTGCTAGTGCTCTTCGGGGGTGTTTAAACTAATTCAGCAGGGGAATGGGAACCTAAATTGCAGTTCCAGTGTACAGGATGTTGAGAGTAGTGAGGTCAGGGATAAGGTTACAAGGACGCAAGAGGGCACTGGCAAGCAAGAACTTGGTTTAAGGTGTGTCTACTTCAACGCCAGGAGCATCCGGAATAAGGTGGGTGAGCTTGCAGAATGGGTTGGTACCTGGGATTTCGATGTTGTGGCCATTTCGGAGACATGGGTAGAGCAGGGGCAGGAATGGATGTTGCAGGTTCCGGGATTTAGATGTTTCAGTTAAAACAGAGAAGATTGGAAAAGAGGAGGGGGTGTGGCATTGTTAATCAAGGAGAGTATTACAGCGGCAGAAAGGACGTTTGAGGACTCGTCTACTGAGGTAGTATGGACCGAGGTTAGAAACAGGAGAGGAGAGGTCACCCTGCTGGGAGTCTTCTATAGACCTCCGAATAGTTCCAGAGATGTAGAGGAAAGGATAGCGAAGATGATTCTCGACAGGAGCGAGAATAACAGGGTAGTTGTTATGGGGGACTTTAACTTTCCAAATATTGACTGGAAATACTATAGTTCGAGTACTTTAGATGGGTCAGTTTTTGTCCAGTATGTACAGGAGGGTTTTCTGACACAGCATGTAGACAGGCCAACCAGGGGCGATGCCACATTGGATTTGGTACTGGGTAATGAACCCGGCCAGGTGTTAGATTTAGATGTAGGTGAGCACTTTGGTGATGGTGATCACAATTCGGTTAGGTTTACCTTAGCGATGGGCAGGGACAGGTGTATCTCGCAGGGCAAGAATTATAGCGGGGGGAAAGGAAATTATGATGCGATTAGGCAAGATTTAGGATGCGTAGGATGGGGAAGGAAACGGCAGGGGATGGGCACAATCGAAATGTGGAGTTTATTCAAGGAGCAGCTACTGCGTGTCCTTGATAAGTATGTGCCTGTGAGGCAGGGAGGAAGTTGTCGAGCGAGGGAGCCGTGGTTTACTAAAGAAGTTGAAGCGCTTGTCAAAAGGAAGAAGAAGGCTTATGTTAGGATGAGACGTGAAGGCTCAGTTAGGGCGCTTGAGAGTTACAAGCCAGCCAGGAAGGATCTAAAGGGAGAGCTAAGAAGAGCAAGGAGAGGACACGAGAAGTCATTGGCGGATAGGATCAAGGAAAACCCTAAGGCTTTCTATAGGTATATCAGGAATAAAAGAATGACTAGAGTTAGATTAGGGCCACTCAAGGATAGTAGTGGGAAGTTGTGTGTGGAATGAGAGGAGATAGGGGAAGCGTTAAATGAATATCTTTCGTCAGTATTTACAATAGAGAAAGAAAATGTTGTCGAGTAGAATACTGAGATTCAGACTACTAGGCTAGATGGGATTGAGGTTCACAAGGAGGAGGTGTTAGCAATTTTGGAAAGTGTGAAAATAGATAGGTCCCCTGGGCCAGATGGGATTTATCCTAGGATTCTCTGGGAAGCCAGGGAGGAGATTGCAGAGCCTTTGTCCTTGATCTTTATGTCGTCATTGTCGACAGGAATAGTGCTGGAAGACTGGAGGATCGCAAATGTTGTCCCCTTGTTCAAGAAGGGGAGTAGAGACAGCCCTGGTAATTATAGACCTGTGAGCCTTACTTCGGTTATGGGTAAAATGTTGGAAAAGGTTATAAGAGACATGATTTATAATCATCTTGAAAAGAATAAGTTCATTAGCGATAGTCAGCACGGTTTTGTGAAGGGTAGGTCGTGCCTCACAAACCTTATTGAGTTTTTCGAGAAGGTGACCAAACAGGTGGATGAGGGTAAAGCAGTGGATGTGGTGTATATGGATTTCAGTAAGGCGTTTGATAAGGTTCCCCACGGTAGGCTATTGCAGAAAATACGGAAGTATGGGGTTGAAGGTGATTTAGAGCTTTGGATCAGAAATTGGCTAGCTGAAAGAAGACAGAGGGTGGTGGTTGATGGCAAATGTTCATCCTGGAGTTCAGTCACTGGTGGTGTACCGCAAGGATCTGTTTTGGGGCCACTGCTGTTTGTCATTTTTATAAATGACCTGGAAGAGGGTGTAGAAGGGTGGGTTAGTAAATTTGTGGATGACACGAAGGTCGGTGGAGTTGTGGATAGTGTCGAAGGATGTTGTAGGGTACAGAGGGACATAGATAGGCTGCAGAGCTGCGCTGAGAGATGGCAAATGGAGTTTAATGCGGAAAAGTGCGAGGTGATTCACTTTGGAAGGAGTAACAGGAATGCAGAGTACTGGGCTAATGGGAAGATTCTTGGTCATGTAGATGAACAGGGAGATCTTGGTGTCCAGGTACATAAATCCCTGAAAGTTGCCACCCAGGTTAATAGGGCTGTTAAGAAGGCATATGGTGTGTTAGCTTTTATTAGTAGGGGGATCGAGTTTCGGAGTCACGAGGTCATGCTGCAGCCGTTCAAAATTCTGGTGAGACCGCACCTGGAGTATTGCGTGCAGTTCTGTTCTCTGCATTATAGGAAGGATGTGGAAGCTTTGGAAAGGGTGCAGAGGAGATTTAATAGGATGTTGCCTGGTATGGAGGGAAGGTCTTACGAGGAAAGGCTGAGGGACTTGAGGTTGTTTTCGTTGGAGAGAAGGAGGAGGAGAGGTGACTTAATAGAGACATATAAGATAATCAGAGGGTTAGATAGGGTGGATAGTGAGAGTCTTTTTCCTCGGATGGTGATGGCAAACACGAGGGGCATTGCTTTAAGTTGAGGAGTGATAGATATAGGACAGATGTTAGAGGTAGTTTCTTTACTCAGAGAGTAGTAGGGGCGTGGAACGCGCTGCCTGCAACAGTAGTAGACTCGCCAACTGTAAGGGCATTTAAATGGTCATTGGATAGACATATGGATGAAAATGGAACAGTGTAGGTCAGATGGTTTCACAGGTCGGCGCAACATCGAGGGCCGAAGGGGCTGTACTGCGCTGTAATGTTCTAATCTAATCTAATGGTCTCCAAACACTGTATCGCAGCTGAGTCCCCTAATGTTGTCATGGAGTGTGACCACTTCCACAGGGGAAGGAATAGGCTTCTAGCTCTGTGCAATGTCCTGTGCCATGTTGGAGCCGGACTCCTCCATGTTCCTTGACAGTGATAACAGAGTGTCTGACAGGCCTGTCAATGGACAAAGTATCTCAGTGTACATGTCGATCAGCATTATCCTGCATGCTGTTCCAGCAATGTTTACATCTGAGTCCTGTGTATTATAACTCGTTTGTGACCTTGCCCTCCGGTGAGCTGGCACATGAACTATCCTTTCCCCGTGGCCTGGCTGCAGCTCACTCGTGCTCGGTGACTCACCACGTGCAGATTCTGACTCTATACCAGCCTCTACAGCACACACAGTGTAAGTATTTGAGCTGTTGGCTGTCAGTATCAGAGCAAGTGATGGGGCTTCACCATCAGTGCTGTGCTGCTGCTCTTTCTCTGTCTCCCGGAGCTGCTGTGACTGGGAAGCTGGCAGTTTTCAGTTATCGTTGGGAAGTACAAAATCAGAAGGGGAGGGTTGGGTTGAGGGATTGGGGGTGGGATGGAAAGCAGGAGGTCCATGGTCCCACCATCTGCAGCTTGTCCATCATCCCATCCAAGCAGGGTGAGGGGGGGGGGTGGGAGTTAAGAAGGGACATCAGGCAGGTGCATAGCATCATCCTGAATGCTCTCGGTCATGCCGGATGCTACTGGCTCTGTCACAGCCGGTCCCATGATGTGGAGAACCATCTCCTCCCTTTGGCTCAGGGGATGAAGGTCTGCCTGGCCCCCGCCAGTTCACTTCTTCGCCTGTGATTATGGGCCACCTTGTCCTGTAAGAGATGGGATGGAATATCAGTAATTGTGGTTCACTGTATTTGGGTGATGTGCCTGCCATAGCTGAATAGCTGGAAGTATGTGGAGGCAGTGAGAGGTGGGTATGAGGCTGGTATCAGTGGAAGGTGTGTGAGGGTGAGGTGGAGTATGTGAATGTTAGGTGTGAGTCCTGAGTGTTAGGTGCTCCTGATGGGTGAGTGATGGGGGTGTGGTACATTGAGCAGTGTGCGAGGTTGATGGTGTTGGGGGTAGGAGATGCCATTTGGAGATGAAGTCACTGACATCGAACACCCGTGTGAGCTCATTAAACTTCTTCTGGCACTGCTGCCACGTCCTCGGGCCCACACCTCTTGCATTGACATCCCTGGCCACCTTCTCCCAGTCCCTTCAGAGAGCGTTACTTGAGGGCCTCGGCCGCACGCCATGGAAACATGGCCTCTTTCCTCCTGTCATCCTCGATGACTAAGGCCTCCAGCACCACATCCGTGAACTGCAGAGCCCTCTATAATTTTTTAGTTTTAGTGTTAGAGATACAGCACTGAAGCAGGCCTTCGGGCCACCGAGTCTGTGCCGATCATCAACCAGCCATTTATACTAATCTTACACTACTTCCATATTCCTACCACATATTCCTACCTGTCCCTATATTTCCCTACCACCTACCTATACTGGGGGCAATTTATAATGGGAAATTAACCTATCAACCTGCAAGTCTTTGGCATGTGAGAGGAAACCGCAGCACCCGAAGGAAACCCACGCAGACACAGGGAGAACTTGCAAACTCCGCACAGGCAGTACCCAGAATTGAACCCGGGTCGCTGGAGCTGTTAGGCTGCAGTGCTAACCACTGCACCACTGTGCCGCCCTAATGTTCCATTTACCTTGTTTCCAATTGCAGAATTCACAGTCAGCACACGCAGCCTCCTGTGATTCAGTGCAGCTTCCCTTTAAGAGGGACAGACTGCCTTTAAAAGCTGAATGCTGGCTGAAACACGAGCCAGCCTCACACACAGTTCTGTCCCAGTTAACAGTGCAGACAGACAGCAGTGCGGATCACCCTGGGCAGTAAGTAGAATTCATGGAAATGAGGAGACAGCAGAAGCTTTGTGTGTCACCTGCCTCAACAAGAACGGGCACGGGCAGATCATGAATCACAAACCCGACGCACAGATGGAGGATATTCGGCCCATTGTGTTAGTGCAGTCTCTTTGAAAGGGATATCTAATTAGTTCCTCTCCCCTCCTCTTGCCCCACATTCCAGCTTTTTAAATTCCAATTCATGTATTTGCTGAATTCTCTTTTGAAAGATATTATTGAACCTGCTTCCACCATGTTTTCAGGCAGTGAATTCCAGATCCCAACAACTTACTGAGTAAGAAAATTCTCCTCATTTCACCTCTGGTTCTTTGTCAATTACCTTCAATCTGTGTCTTCTTAATACTGAACTTTCTGACACTGGAAACAGTTTCACATTAATTACTCTATCAAAACCATTCATGATTTTGAATTCTATATTAAATCTCCCCTTACCCTTCACTGCTCTAAAGAGAACAATCCCAGCTTTTCCAATCTCTCCACGTAACTGAATTCCCAGGTCCCTGGTACCGTTCTAGTAAATCATCTCTGTGTCTTCACTAAGTCCTTGACATCCTTACCAAAGTGTGGTGATCAGAATTGGACACAATTCTCCAGCTGGGACCTAACCAAGAATGTATAAAAATCAGCATTTCCTCCTGAGTTTTATTACTCTGTGCCTCTCTCTAACACCAAGGAAACTACATGTTACCTTCAAAGATCTGTGTGTGTACATCTCCAGTTCTCTCTAATCCTGCACCCACTTTATAATGGTACCATTGAGTTTATATTGTTTCTCCTCATATTTCCTACCCAAATGTCTCACTTCACACTTCACTGTTTTAAATTACATCTGCCATGTTCCTGTACATTTCACCAGTCAGTCTCTGTCCTGCTGAAGTCTGTTACTATCCTTCACACTGTTTATTAACATTTCTGAGTTTCCTGTCATCTGGAAACTTTGACATTATCCCGTCTGTACACAAGCCCATTGCATTAACATACAGCAACAGTGATCCCAACAGTGACCCTGAGGAACCCCACTGTGTACTTCCCTCCAGACCGAACAACAACCATTCTCCAATACTCTCCGTTTTCTGTCACGGAGCTAAGTTCCTGCTTGCTGGCATTGAAAATAAAAAAAGCACTTCCATTTATGTAACGCCTTTATGACCACTGCATGTCCCAAAGCGATTTACAACCAACGCGTACCTTTTAATGTTTAGTCAGTCTTGTAATGTAGGAAAAACGCAGCCAATTTCCTCACATCAAGATCCCACAAGTAGCAGTGTGATCATGATCAGATCTGTTTTTGTGATGTTGATTTGAGGGGTAAATGTTGGCCAGGACACTGGGAATAATTCCGCTGACCTTCTAAATAATTCCATGGGATTTTTCCATCCCATGAGTGGGCAGAGGGGGCCTGGCTTTACCTTTTCTTTGATAAGGCGGCACCTGTGACAGTGCAGCACTCCCTCGGTACTGCACTGCAGTGTCAGCCTTGATTCTTGTGATCAAGTCCTGCAGTGACATTTGATCCTTGAAGCTTGTGACTGATTGGGGAGAGAGCGACAAACTGAGCCACTGCTGACATTGGTCCTTTAATCCCATGTGTTTCTAATTCGGTAACATGGTTGTGATGTGGTACTTTATCAAACGCCCGTTTAAAGGATAGGAATATTGGGAAAGTACAGGCAGGAACAATCATAGGAATTATAGAATAGCATTGCACTGAAGGAGGCCATTTGGTCCATCAAGTCTGTGCTGTCACTTTTGAAGAGCTTCCAGTTAGTCCCTCACCCGGGCTCTTTCCCAGATTCTTCCATTTTATCTGCCTTAAGATATCTATCCGATTCCCTTTTGGAATCTACTATTGAATCTGTATCCTTCAGCCTACCAGACCACACATTGCCAATCCGAAACACCCATTGCATAAAAAAATCTCTGTGTCACCTCTGCTTCTTGTTTCCAATCACCGTAAATATGTGTCCTCTGGTTAATGGCCCCTCGCACATTGGAAACAATTTCATTTTATTTAATTTATATAAATCCTTCATAATCTTAAACATTTCGATCAGATCTCCTTTTAAATTTCCCTACTCTAAGGTGAACAATCCCAGCTACATAACTGTAATCCCTCATCCCTGGAAATGTTCCAGTGAAACTCTTTTATCCCCTCTCCAAAGGTTTAATGTCCTTCCTAAAGTGGGTTTTCCATTATTGGACACAATAGTCCAGGTGCAGATGAACTAGTCTTTTCTATGGGATTAATATAACATCCTGACTATTCTACTCTGTGTCTCTATTAATAAAGCCTAAGCAAGATCCCACAAGTAGCAGTGTGATCATGATCAGATCTGTTTTTGTAATGTTAATTTGAGGGGTAAATGTTGACCAGGACACTGGGAATAATTCCCCTGACCTTCTAAATAATTCCATAGGATCTTTACATCCACCTGAGAGGGCAGACGGGGCCTGGCTTTACCTTTTCTTTGATAAGGCGGCACCTCTGACAGTGCAACACTCCCTCAGTACTGCACTGCAGTGTCAGCCTTGATTCTTGTGATCATGTCCTGCAGTGACACTTGAACCTAGAAGCTTGTGATTGAAAGGGGAGTGAGCGACAAACTGAGCCACGGCTGACATTGGTCCTTTAATCCCATGTGTTTCTAATTCGGTAACACTGCTGTTATGTGATACTTTCTCAAACACCTGTTGAAAGGATAGGAATATTGGGAAAGTACAGACAGGAACAATCATAGAATCATAGAATTGCACAGCCCTGAATGATGTTATTCTGCCCATCAATTCAGTGCTGGCCCTTTCAAAGAGCAATCCAGTTACTTCCACTCCCTGACTCTTTCACTATATCCTAACATTTCTTCTGCTTCAGATATTTATCCAATTCCCATTTGGGATCTACTATTAAATCTGTATCCATCAGCCTATCTGACAGTGCATCCCAAATCCAAACTAGTCAGAAACAAAAATCCTCATGTCTGCTTCTTTTACCAATCACCTTAAAACTGTGTCTCTGGTTAGCAGTCCCTTGGACATTGGAAACAGTTTCTCTTTATTTAATTTATCTAAACCCTTCCTAATGTTAAACACCTCAATGAAATCTCCTCTGTGAGTTATCTGCTCTAAGCAGAACAATCCCAAATAGATAACTGTAATCCCTCATGCCTGGACAAGTTCTAGTAAAACAGTTCTGTCACCTCTCCAAAGGTTTCATGTCCTTCCTAAAGTGTGGTTCCCAGTATTCGACACAAGGCTTCATGTGCAGCTGAACTAGTATCTTATATATGTTTCACATGATGTCCTTGCTTTTGTTCATTTTGCCTCTTTTTAGAAAACCTAGGATCCCATATATTTATTAACTGTTTCGCTACACTTTCGTGCCAGCTTCAAAGATTTGTGTACAAATACCCCAGGTGTCTCTGCTATTTCACCACCTTTATAGTTGTACCATTTAACTTGTAGTGTCTCTCCTCATTCATCCTTTCAAAATGTATTACATCACACATCTGCAATGCCAATTACATATTGAGAAGATTGAAGCCATTGTTTTCTGTCTCTGCTCCAAACATTTCCTAGCTACACACTCCATCCCTCTCCTTTGTAAATGCTTGAGACGAAGTCAAACTGTTCAGAAACGTGGGTACATAGTTAACCTTGAGATGCCTGGCGATGGGCTTCCGACCAAATATTCACACCATCAGTAAAACGGCTTATTTCCACCCTTGGTGGAGTTGCATTGCTGGTTAAAAACGAAATTAACGCAATAGTGAGGAAGGATATTAGCTCTGATGATGTGGAGTCTGTATGGGAAGAGCTGAGAAACACTAAGGAGCAAAAAACGTTAGTGGGTGTTATATATAGACCCCCAAACTGTGGTGGTGATGTGGGAATGGTCTTAAACAGGAAATTAGAGATGCATGCGATAAAGCAACATCTGTAATTAAGGGTGAGTTTAATCTGCATATAGATTGGTCAAATCAAATTTGTCACAATAACGTCAAGGAGGAATTCATGGAATGTATATGGGATAGTTTTCTGCACCAATACGTTGAGGAACCAACCAGAGAACAGGCTATAATAAAAGCAAAATACTGCGGATGCTGGAAATCTGAAATAAAAACAAGAAATGCTGGAATCACTCAGCAGGTCTGGCAGCATCTGTGGAAAGAGAAGCAGAGTTAACGTTTCGGGTCAGTGACCCTTCTTCGGAACTGACAAATATTAGAAAAGTCACAGATTATAAACAAGTGAGGTGGGGGTGGGGCAAGAGATAACAAAGGAGAAGGTGCAGATTGGACCAGGCCACATAGCTGACCAAAAGGTCACGAAGCAAAGGCAAACAATAAGTTAATGGTGTGTTGAAAGACAAAGCATTAGTACAGATTAGGTGTAAATACACTGAATGTTGAACAGCAGCAAGTGCAAACCTGAAAAAAAAGCTTGGAAAAAAACAGTGGGTCAGCAAACTGAACAAACTAAGATGAAATGAAATAAATGCAAAAAAAGATTGTAAAAAATGTAAAAAAGAATGTAAAAAAAAGGAAGAAAAAATAACTAAAAATGAAAGTAAAATGGGGGGCTGTCATGCTCTGAAATTATTGAACTCAATGTTCAGTCCGGCAGGCTGTAGTGTGCCTAATCGGTAGATGAGATGCTGTTCCTCGAGCTTGCGTTGATGTTCACTGGACCACTGCAGCAATCCCAGGACAGAGAAATGAGCATGAGAGCAGGGGGGAGTGTCTGCAGGGGGGAGTTGCAAGCTGATTGGTTGGGTGAGTAGCAGCTGTTAGTGCATGTCGATATCTTTAAAAAAGTGAAAAGTTTATTTTTGTGGGAAAAGAACTCTGGTGATAAGGTGAGTACTGCTGAAATGTTTCTTTTTTAATTCAGTGTAGTTTATTAAGAATCTTAGATTGAAGTGGGTAGAAAAAGGCCCCTCATGTAATTAGTATTTTTTTAAATTAAGGGTGTAACTAATTAATCTAAGGGTAGGTCATGACAGGAGAGTTCAACCCCGTGATCTGCTCCTCCTGCCCTCTGTGGGAAATCAGGGACGCTTCCAGTGCCCCTGGTGACCATGTGTGCAGGAAGTGTATCCATCTGCTGCTGCTGGCTACCCACATTACGGAGATGGAGCTGCGGGTGAAATCACTGTGGAGCATCCATAATGCTGAGGAAGTCGTGGATAACATGTTTAGCGAGGTGGTCACACCGCAGGTAATCGCTGCACAGGGAGAAAAGCGATGGGTGACCACCAGACGGAGTAGTAGGCACAGGCAGGTAATGCAGGAGTCCCCTGTGGCCACCCCCCTCTCATACAGATAGACCGCTTTGGATACTGTTGGGGGGATGACCTCCCAGGGGAAAGCGGCAACAGCCAGGCCCGTGGGACCACAGAGGGCTCTGCTGCACAGCAGGGGTGGAAAACGGGTGGAAGAGCTATCATGAAAAGGGATTCTATCGTAGGGGGTGCAGGTAGGCGTTTCTGTGGCCGCAAAAGAGACACCAGGATGGTATGTTGCCTCCCTGCTGCCAGGGTCAAGGATGTCTCGGAGTGGCTGCAGAAAATTCTGAAAGGGGAGAGTGAGCAGCCAGAGGTCGTGGCCCATATTGGTGCAAACGATATACACAGGAAGAGAGATAAGGTCCCGCACAGTGAATACAGGGAGCTAGGCAGAAGGTTAAAAAGTAGAACCTCTAGGGATAATCTCAGGATTTGGCCTAATCATCATCCTCAAGAAAACGAACATCATGGGACAGGACGTCAGAAATGCTCCATCCATCAATATTGGCGACCACGCTCTGGAAGTGGTTCAAGAGTTCACCAACCTAGGCTCAACTATCACCAGTAACCTGTCGCTAGATGCAGAAATGTGTGGCGTTTGCAAGTTCTCCCTGTGTCTGCGTGTGTTTCCTCCAGGTGCTCCGGTTTCCTCCCACATGCCAAAGACTTGCAGGTTGATAGGTAAATTGGCCATTATAAAATTACCCCTAGTGGAGGTAGGTGGTAGGGAAATATATGGACAGGTGGGGATGTGGTTGGAATATGGGATTAGTGTAGGATTGGTATCAGTGGGTGGTTGATTGTTGGCACAGACTCGGTGGGCCGAAGGGCCTGTTTCAGTGCTGTATCTCTAAAATAAAATCAACAACGCATGGGAAAAGCTACCACTGCTATGTCCAGACTGGCCAAGAGAGTGTTGAAAAAGGCGCACTGACAAAGAACACAAAACTCCGAGTGTATCAAGCCTGTGTCCTCAGTACCTTGCTCAATGGCAGCAAGGCCTGGACAACGTATGTCAGCCAACAGCGACATGTCATTTCATTCCATCTTCGCTGCCTCTGGAGAATACTTGGTATCAGGTGGCAGGACCGTATTTCCAACACAGAAGTCCTCGAGGCGGCCAACATACCCAGCTTATACACACTACTGAGTCAGTGGCGCTTGAGATGGCTTGGCCATGTCAGCCGCATGGAAGTTGGCATGATCCCCAGGGACACATTGTACAGCGAGCTCGCCACTGGTATCAGACCCACCGGCCGTCCATTTCTCCGCTTTAAAGACGTCTGCAAACGCGAACTGAAGTCCTTTGACATAGATCACAAGTTGCGGGAGTCAGTTGCCAGCGATCGCCAGAGCTGGCGGGCAGCAATTAAGGCAGGGCTAAAGTGTGGCGAGTCGAAGAGACTTAGCAGTTGGCAGGAAAAAAGACAGAAGTGCAAAGGGAGAGCCAACTGTGTAACAGCCCCGACAAACAAATTTTTCTGCAGCATCTGTGGAAGAGCCTGTCCCTCTAGAATATGCCTTTATCGCCACTCCAGGCGCTGCTCCACACACCACTGACCACCTCCAGGCGCTTATCCATTGTTTCTCGAGACAAGGAGGCCAAAGAAGAAGAAGAATCTCAGGATTACTCCCTGTGCCACGTACTAGTGAGGGTAGGAATAGGAGGATTAGGCAAATGAATGTGTGGCTGAAGAGCTGGTGTAGGCGGGAGAGCTTCAGCTACTTGGATGATTGGGATCTCTTCTGGTGCAGAGGTGACCTGTACAAGAGGGTCAGGTTGCGTCTAAACTGGAAGGGGACCAATATCCTTGCGGGAAGGTTTGTTAGTACGACTCGGGAGGGTTTAAACTAGTCTTGCAGGGGGGTAGGACTCAAAGTAGTAGTCTCTCCGATGAGGTCGTTGAGGTAAATGTAGAGGTTAATGCAAGAAAGTCCAGTAGGCAGGCCGGGCAGGGGCCGGACAGGGAGCGTGGAAGATCTGGTAGGCTAAACTGCATGTACTTTAATGTAAGAGGCCTTACAGATAAGGCAGATGAACTCAGAGCACGGGTCAGTAGATGGGATTGTGATATTGTAGCTATTACAGAAACGTGGTTGAGGGATAGGCAAGACTGGCAGCTCAATGTTACGGGGTACCGATGCTTCAGGTGGAGGTAAGAGAGGATGGGGAGTTGCACTATTGATTAGGGAGCGCATCACGGCAGTAGTTAGAGAGGATATCCCGGGGGGAACGTCCAGTGAGGCCATTTGAGTAGAGCTTCGAAATAAGCAAGCGGTGATCACTTTGATGGGATTATACTATAGGCCCCCCAATAGTCAGAGGGAATTGGAGGAGCATATATGTAGGGAAATCACAGATAGATGTAGGAATTATAAGGTTGTAATAGTAAGTGATTTTAACTTCCCTAATATTGACTGGGACTGTCTTAGTGCTAAGGGATCAGATGGGCAAGAATTTGTTAAGTGTGACCAGGATAGTTTTCTGAAGCAGTATGTTGATGGCCCTACGAGAGAAAAGGCTGCACTCGACCTCCTCTTAGGAAATGAAGATGGGTAGGTAGATGATGTGTCAGTGGGGGAGCACTTTGGGACCAGTGACCATAACTCTATTAGCTTCAAGATAGTTATGGAAGAGGATAGGACTGGTCCTCTGGTTGAAGTCCCAAATTGGAGGAAGGTTAATTTCGATGGCATCAGACAGGAACTCTCAAAAGTTGAATGGCAGATACGGTTTACAGGTAAAGGGACGTCTGGCAAGTGGGAGGCTTTTAAAAGTGAGAAAGGAATAGTTATGGGCTGGCATATTCCTGTTAGATGCAAAGGCAAGGCTGGCAAGTTTAGGGAACCTTGGTTGACAAGGGATGTTGAGGTTCTGGTCAGGACAAAGGAGGAGGCATATGTCAGGTACAGACAGCGGGGATCACACGAGTCCCTCGAGGAGTACAGGGGATGTAGGAGTACTCTTAAGAAGGAAATTAGGAGGGTGAAAAGGGGCCATGAGATTTCGCTGGCAGATAAGCTAAAGGAGAATCCTAAAATATTCTATAAGTAGATTGAGAGGAAAAGGGACGCTAGGGAGAGAGTAGGTCCCCTTAAGGAACAGTGTGGTAATCTATGTGTGGAGCCACGGGAAATGGGCGAGGTCTTAAATGAATACTTCGCATCTATATTTACCATGGTGATGACATGGAAGCTAGTGATTTCAAGGGAGGGAACAGCAATATCCTGGAGCATATCAACATTACAAAGGAGGCGGTGTTGGAGGTTTTGAAGCGCATTAAGGTGGATAAATCCCCCAAGGCCTGACCAGGTGTATCCTGGGATGCTATGGGTAGAAAGGGAGGAGATTTCTGGAGCTCGAGCAGAGATTTTTGCATTATCGTTAGCCACGGGTGAGATACCGGAAGACTGGAGGATAGCTAATGCTGTGCCTTTATTTAAGAAGGGCAGCAGTGATAAGCCAGGGAACTACAGGCCGGTGAGCCTTACATCAGTGATGGGAAAGTTATTGGAAGGGATTCTGACAGACAGGATTTATATACATCTGGAAAGGCAACGTCTGATTAGGGATAGTCAGCATTGCTTTGTGCATGGGAATCATGTCTCAGGAATTTGACTGAGTTTTTTGAGGAGGTGACCATGAGGATTGACGAGGGCAGGGCGATGGACGTTGTCTACATGGACTTTAGCAAGGCCTTTGACAAGGTCCCGCATGGTCGGCTGGTCCAGAAGGTTCGAACACATGGGATCCAGGGTGTGCTAGCCAATTGGATACAACATTGGCTTGATTATAGGAGGCAGAGGGTGGAACTGGAGGGTTGTTTTTTAGATTGGAGGCCGGTGACCAGTGGTGTGCCGCAGGGTTCGGTTCTGGGTCCTCTCTTGTTTGTCATATATATTAATGACTTGAATGTGAATGTAGGGGACATGATTGGTAAGTTTGCAGATGATACAAAAATTGATGGAATAGTAGAAAGTGAAGAAGGTTGTCTAAGGTTACAACAGGATATAGATAAACTTGGAAAGTGGGCAATGGATTGGCAAATGGAATTTAACACAAATAAGTGTGAAGTGATGCATTTTGGGAAGTTAAACCAGGGCAGGACATATACAGTGAATGACAGGGCCTGGGGAGTGTTGTTGAGCAGCGAGACCTTGGGGTGCAAGTACATAGTACCATGAAAGTGGCAACACAGCTCGGCAGAGTGGTGAAGAAGGTGTATGGCATGCTTGTCTTCATCAACTGCGCATGGTGTCCAAGAGTTGGGATGTCATGTTGCAGTTGTACATAACATTGGTTAGGCCGCATTTGGAGTACTGTGTGCATTTCTGGTCACCGCACTACAGGAAAGATGTGATTAAGCTAGAGAGGGTGCAGAAAAGATTCATAAGGATGTTGCCTGGTTTGGAGGGCTTGAGTTATGAAGAGAGATTGGATAGGCTGGGTCTGTTTTCCCAGGAGCGAAGACGGCTGAGAGGGGACATTATAGAGGTATATAAAATTATGAGAGGCATAGATGGGCAGATAGCCAGAGTCTGTTTCCCATGGTAGGGGTGACTAAAACTGGAGGGCATAAATTAAAGGTGAGATAGAGGAGGTGTAAAGGGGATCAAAGGGGTAAATTTTTCCAGAAATAATAGTGGGTATCTGGAATGAGCTGCCAGAGGAAGTGGTGGAGGCAGGAACAGCAGCAACATTTAAGAGGCATCTGGACAGGGATTTGAATGAGCAAGGCATAGACGGATATGGAATTAATGCAGGCACGTGGAATTAGTATAGATAGGCATTATGGTCGGCATGGACGCAGTGGGCCGAATGGCCTGTTTCTATGCTGTACGACTCTGTGACTCGAAGATGGAGAGTGACATAGTTGATTCTGAGACTAGGCTCGTGAATCTTAATAAAGGAAACTATGAAGGTATGAGGCACCAGTTGGCTCTGATGGATTGGAAACGTTACTTAAAGGGATGACGGTGGATTGGCAATGGCAAATATTCAAAGAGCACATGGATGAACTGCAACAATTGTTTACTCCTGTCTGGCGCAAAAGTAAAATGGGAAAGGTAGCCAAACCATGGCTTAGAAGGAAAATTAGAGATAGTATTAGATCCACGGAAGACGCATATACATTCGACAGAAAGGAAAAACAGACCTGAGGATTGGGAGCAGTTTAGAATTCAGCAAAGGAGGACCAAGGGATTTATTAAGAAGGGGAAAATAAAGTACACGAGTAAGCTTGAGGGGAACATACAACCTGACTGTAAAGGTTTCTGTAGGTATGTAAAGAGGAAAGGATTGGTTAAGACAAATGTAGGTCCTGACAGTTAGAAACATGGGAATTTATTATGGGAAACAAAGAAATGGCTAACCAACTAAATGAATACTTTGATTCTGTCTTCACAAAGGATGGCACAAATATCTTACCAGAAATGTTGGGGAACACAGGGTTTAGTGAGAGGAAGGAACCGAAGGAAATCAGTATTGGTAGAGAAATTGTGTTGGGGACGTTGATGGGACAGAAGGCCGATAAATCCTCAGGGCCTGAAAATCTACATCCCAGATTACTTAAAGAAGTGACCTAGAAATACTGGATGCTTTGGTGGTCATCTTTCAAGATTCATTCGACTTTGGAACAGTTCCAGCTGATTGGAGGGCAGCTAATGTAACCCCACCATTTAAAAAGGGAGGTAGAAATAAAGCAGGGCATTATAGACAAGTCAGCCTGACGTCGGTAGTGGGGAAAGTTCAAGAGTCCATTATCAAAGTTTTTCACTTGGAGAACAGTGTTAGAATCGGATAGCGTCAGCATGGATTTACGAAAGGGAAATCATGCTTGATAAATCTATCAGAATATTCGAGTATGTAACTAATAGAGTGGATGAGGGGAGTCAGAGAATGTGGTTTATTTGGACTTTCAGAAGGCTTTCGACAAAGTCCCACATAAGAGATTAGTGTGTAAAATTAAAGCACATGGGATTAGTGGTTGTGTATTGCGATAGATAGAAAATTGGTTGGCAGATGGAAAAAAAGAGTAGTGATAAACGGATCTTTTTCCAAATGGCAGGCAGTGATTAGTGGGGTAGCACAGGGATCGGCGCTAGGACCCCAGCTATTCACACTCTATATTAATGATTTAGATGCGGGAACGAAATGTAATATCTCCAAATTTTCAGAAGACACAAAACTGGGTGGGAGAGTGAGTTGTGAGGAGGATGCAGAGTGGCTTCAGGGTGATTTGGACAAGTTGAGTGAGTGGGCTATTGCATGGCAGATGCAGTATAATGTGAATAAATGTGAGGTTATCCACTTTGGTAGCAAAAACAGGAAGGCAGATTATTATGTGAACTGCTATAAACTGAGAGAGGGGAATATGCAACGAGACCTGGGTGTTCTCGTACACCAGTCACTGAAGGTAAGCATGCAGGTGCAACAGGCGGTAGAAAAAGGCGAATGTTATGTTGGCCTTCATAGAGACAGGATTCGAGTACAGGAGCAGGGATGTCTTCCTGCAATTATACAGGGCCTTGGTGCGGCCGCACCTGGAATATTTTGTGCAGTTGTGGTCTCCTTCTCCGAGAAAGGATGTTCCTGCTTTAGAGAAAGTGCAACAAAGGTTTATCAGACTTATTCCTGGGATGGCGGGACTGATGTAAGAGGAGAGTTAGGATTATATTCGCTGGAGTTCGGAAGAGTGAAGAGGGATCTCATAGAAACCTATAAAATTCTAACAGGAAGGATGCTCCCGATGTTGGGGGAGTCCAGAACCAGGGGTCATAGTCGAAGAATATGGGGTAAACATTTCAGGACTGAAATGAGGAGAAATTTCAACACCCAGACAGTGGTGAGCCAGTAAAATTACGTCATCACTCCCATGTCCAAGAAGGATTGGAATATGCTGGCCAGTGCCTCTGCTACTTCCACCATTCCATCCCTCAGCAACCCACATGCATCCCATCCAGACTGGGCAAATGATCTACTTTATTGTGGTACAAAAAGTGCTGTATTGAAAAGGGTTATCTGAATCTGTTTGTTCATTGACTGCAAATAATGTCAGTCTCCATGGACCCTAATTGTGTCACTGGAGGTTTGCCATCTTCTATTAATAAGGGGCTCCCATGTGTTGTCCCATAGTTTCAGCCGGAACATCAACCCCGGCAAAACAGAGATCAGCAGCTCCAGAGAGAGAGAAAGGATAGATCAGAATCTGAGAACAAATGACTGGAATGTAACAACACTTGGTCAGAATCTGAGAACAATAGATTTGAATGTTACAACAATGGGTCAGAATCTGAGAACAATAGATTGGAATGTTACAACAATGGGTCAGAATCTGAGAACAATAGATTGGAATGTTACAACAATGGACAGGAGTTTATCCTCGGATCTTTACTCTCTTTCTACATATTATGATCATTAAACACTCGTATGCGTCTCGCACTGAAGATTATTCAATACATTTACTATCCCAGCCTGGCTATTATTGGTGTCCCTGGTAAGTCTCTCTATCTAGCTATTAATTCTATAAACCACGTTTAACAGCATTACTGCTCCTGTAATTTACTCTGCACTTTTTGCTGCCGTTGTATTCCTGGTGAATATGTCCAGCTATCAGCTCTATAAACCATTGCCAACTTTATTGGATTTCTTGACATTTGCTCTCTCATCTTTACTACTGTTGCTGTCTCTATTTCCCGGTAGGGCATTGAAAACCCCGTTTCACTGAAATACTGTTCTGTTATGTAAATTTTGGGAATACTGAAGCCAGTGTCATTGGTCTCCATCACAAACTCCATCCCCTATCTGCGAAACAAATACACCACCCTGCCCAATATCTGAGGCTGAACGAGACTGTTTGCAATCGGTGTGTTCTATTTAAACCTGAGCTGAGTCCATCTCCATAATCTCTCCATTGCCAACCCTGTCTACGACAACCTCTGTAATATCCCCCATCTCCACCTCTGTCTCAGCCAATCTGCTGCATAAACCCTCACCTGTACCTTTGTTAAATCCACACTTAACTATTCCAATTCTATCCTGGTCACCCTCCCAGTTATAAACCTCCATAAACCACAATCCATGCAGAACTCTGCTGCCTGTATTCTAACTCACACCAAATCCCGATCACCCATCACCCCTGTGCTCACTGACCTACATTGGCTCCATGTCTGGCAGCACCTTAATTTTAATATAGTCATTCTTGTGTTTGAATCCCTCCATGGCCTCACCCCTCCAATTAGTCCCATTGTCCTGCCCATTCTCATATTCCTGAAAATGTTTTGACTTCAATCTTTTCTCATTAGTCCTTCTGAAGTGAATTCCTTTCACACTGTATCTGTCCCGAGCCACTATTTTAGACTCTACAGCACTACTGGTGCTGACGGTACAGAAGCTGGGATCCATAGACGATGTGAACTGCACAGCCAAGCACTTCTACTGCGGCCTGCACAATGCCCCAAGCTGGGCAGGGCTCCAGCTCAATCGTACCATGTATGTGTTGTTGCTCTGAGGATGGTTTTGAATGTGTTGTCAATGTACCATACCGTCAGCTTTGATGCACGTCTTTGAAACTTGGTCTGTACATGTCCACTGACTGCCTGTGTTAGTCACTCTCAGTTGAACACATATTCAGCAGCATGAGGAAGCCCATCTAGTATTATTTAAAAGGACCAGGCATCCAGCTTACAGGTGAGGGGCGTTTGACTTACTTCTATTATTGTAACGTTAGTGGAGGTGCTGTGGATGGTTTGTTGGAGGTTGTGTTGCGAGCTGCTGCAGACATTCAGGGAGGACAGAGGATTTGGTGACCCAACTCTGGACGAGGTATGGCCTATCAGGGGAAAACAGCAGCAGCCAGAGCAGTGGCACCACGGCTGGCACTGTTGCTCAGCAGGGAGGGACAAAGAGCAGAAGAGTAATAGTTATAGGGGACTCTATAGTCATGGGCACAGATAGGCGCTTCTGTGGACGTGAAAGAGACTACAGGATGGTATGTTGCCTCCCTGGTGCCAGGGTCAAGGATGTCTCTGAACGGACAGGGGGCATTCTGAAGGGGGGAAGGTGAACAGCCAGAGGTTGTGGTACACATCGGTACCAATGACATAGGCAGGAAGAGTGATGAGGTCCTGCAGGGTGAGTTTAGGGAGTTAGGTAGAAAGATAAGAAACAGGACTTCGAGGATTGTAATCTCTGGATTACTCCCTGTGCTACGTGCCAGTGAGGCTAGAAGTAGGAAGATAGTGCAGCTATCCACGTGGCTGAGCAGCTGGTGGAGAAGGGAGGGTTTCAGATATCTGGACCATTGGGCTCTCTTCAGGGACAGATGGGACCTGTACAAGAAGGACGGGTTGCATCTGAACTGGAGGGGCAAAAATATCCTTGCTGTAAGATTTGCTAGCATCACTCGGGAGGGTTTAAACTAGTGTGGCAGGCGGGTGGGAACCAGAGCAGTAGGACAGCTAGTGAAATAAATGAGGAGGACATAGTAAAGAAGGCCAGCAGGACGAAGAGGAAGAGCAGGCAGGGAGATGTTGCTGAGCACAGCGGGACTGGTGTTCTGAAGTGCATTTGTTTCAAAGCGAGAAGTATAACAGGTAAGGCAGATGAACTTAGAGCTTGGATTAGTACTTGGAATTATGATGTTGTTGCTATTGCAGAGACTTGGTTGAGGGAAGGGCAGGATTGGCAGCTAAATGTTCCAGGCTTTAGAAGCTTCAGGCGGGCTGAGGCGGATGTAAAAGGAGTGACGGAGTTGCATAACTGGTTAAGGAGAATATCGTAGCTGTACTGCGGGGGGACAAATCAGAGGGGTCATGCAGCGAGGCAATATGGGTGGAGCTCAGGAATAGGAAGGGTGCAGTCACGATGTTGGGTGTTTACTACAGGCCTGCCAACAGCCAGCGGGAGGTAGAGGAGCAGATATGTGGACAGATTTTGGAAAGATGTAAAGGTAACAGGGTTGCAGTGGTGGGTGATTTTAACTTCCACAATATTGACTGGGACTCGCTTAATGCTAGGGGCTTGGATGGGGCACAATTTGTGAGTAACATCCAGGAGGGCTTCTTGAAACAGTATGTATATAGTCCAACTAGGGATGGGGCCATTCTGGACCTGTTGTTGGGGAATGAGCTCGGCCAGGTGGTCGAAGTTTCAGTGGGGGAGCATTCCCGGAACAGTGACCATAATTCCATAAGTTTTAAGGTACTTGTGGTTAAGGATAAGAGTACTCCTCAGGTGAAGGTATTAAATTGGGAGAAGGCTAATTATAACAATATTAGGCAGGATCTGAAGAATTTAGATTGGGGGCGGCTGTTTAAGGGAAATCAACATCTGACATGTGGGTGTCTTTCAAATGTCAGCTGATTAGAATCCAGGACCAGCATGTTCCTGTGAGGAAGAAAGACAAGTTTGGCAGGTTTCTGGAAGCATGGATAACACGGGATATTGTGAGCCTCGTCAAAAAGAAAAAGGAAGCATTTGTAAGGGCTGGATGGCTATGAACAGACGAAGCACTTGAGGAATATAAAGACAGTAGGAAGGAACTTAAGCAAGGAGTCAGGAGGGCTAAAAGGGGTGATGAGAAGTCATTGGCAAACAGGATTAAGGAAAATCCCAAGGCCTTTTATGCATTTATAACGAGCAAGAAGGTAACCACGGAAAGGGTTGGCCCACTCAAGGACAGAGAGGGGAATCTGTGCGTGGAGCCAGAGGAAATGGGCGAGGTGCTAAATGAGTACTTTGCATCAGTATTCACCAAAGCGAAGGACTTGGTGGATGATGAGCCGAGGGAAGGGAGTGCAGATAGTCTCAGTCATCTCATTATCAATAAGGAGGCGGTGTTGGGTTTCTCGCAAAGCAATAAGATAGATAAGTCTCCAGGGCCTGATGGGATCTACCCTAGAATACTGAGGGAGGGAAGGGAAGAAATTGCTGGGGCCTTGACAGAAATCTTTGCATCCTCATTGGCTACAGGTGAGGTCCCAGAGGACTGGAGAAAAGCCAATGTTGTTCCTTTGTTTAAGAAGGGTGGCAAGGATAATCCAGGATATTATAGGCCGGTGAGCCTTACGTCAGTGGTAGGGAAATTATTAGAGAGGATTCTTCAGGACAGGATTTACTCCCATTTGTAAACAAATGAACTTATTAGCGAGAGACAGCATGGTTTTGTGAAGGGGAGGCCGTGTCTTACTAATTTGATTGAGTTTTTTGAGCAAGTGACGAAGATGATTGATGAAGGAAGGGCAGTGGATGTTATCTATATGGACTTTATTAAAGCCTCTGACAAGGTCCCGCATGGCAGACTGGTACAAGAGGTGAAGTCACACGGGATCAGAGGTGAGCTGGCAAGATGGATACAGAACTGGCTCGGTCATAGAAGACAGAGGGTATCAGTGGATGGGTGTTTTTCTGAATGGAGGGATGTGACTAGTGGTGTTCCGCAGGGATCAGTGCTGGGACGTTTGCTGTTTGAAGTATATGCAAATGATTTGGAGGAAAATGCAGCTGGTCTGATTAGTAAGTTTGCGGACAACACAAAGGTTGGCGGAGTTGCAGATAATGATGAGGATTGTCAGAAGATACAGCAGGATATAGATCGGTTGGAGACTTGGGCAGAGAAATGGCAGATGGAGTTTAATCCGGACAAATGTGAGGTAATGCATTTTGGAAGGTCTAATGCAGGTGGGAGGTATACAGTAAATGGCAGAACCCTTAGGAGTATTGACAGGCAGAGAGATCTGGGCGTACAGGTCCAAAGGTCACTGAAAGTGGCATCGCAGGTGGATAAGTTAGTCAAGAAGGCATACAGCATGCTTGCCTTCATCGGTCGAGGCACAGAGTATAAAAATTGGCAAGTCATGTTGCAGCTGTACGGAACCTCAGTTAGGCCACACTTCGAATTTTGCGTGCAATTCTGGTCGCCACACTACCAGAAGGACGTGGAGGCTTTGGAGAGGGTACAGAGGAGGTTTACCAGGATGTTGCCTGGTATGGAGGGCATTAACTATCAGGAGAGGTTGGAAAAACTCGGATTGTTTTCACTGGAACGACGGAGGTGGAACGGGCGACATGATAGAGGCTTACAAAGTTATGAGCAGCATGGACAGAGTGGATAGTCAGAAGTTTTTTAACTGGGTGGAAGAGTCAGTTACTAGGGGACATAGGTTTAAGGTGCGAGGGGCAAAGTTTAGAGGGGATGTGCGAGGCAGGTCTTTTACACAGAGAGTGGTGAGTGCCTGGAACTTGCTGACAGGGGAGGTGGTGGAAGCAGATACGACAGCGACGTTTAAGAGACATCTTGACAAATACATGAATAGGAAGGGAATAGAAGGATATGGGCCCCGGAAGTGCAGAAGGTGTTAGTTTAGGCAGGCATCAAGATCTGCGCAGGCTTGGAGGGCCGAATGGTCTGTTCCTGTGCTGTACTGTTCTTTGTTATTTGTTCTTGACTGTAGTTACAATGTCCCTGGGTCTGTAACATGACCAACAAATGGAGCACAGGCTGCAGAGAGGGGAAGCTCTGTAAAGTGAGAGGAGGAGTGGGTTCTGCCTTACCCACCCTGCGTTTTCCAAGAGCACTTTTCCTATGCACACCTAACCCAGGAGCAGTGTGGGAGGTAAATCTGATTCAATTAGGAGGTGGTCACTGAGCTGTGTCACCTCCTGCAACGTGACCTGGAGCCTCACACCAGGGTCAGGACGGATTTGTCAGTGGCTGTTCAGGTCACAGTTTCATTGAACTTCCATGTATCTGAATATTTCCAGGCAGGAGCAGGAGACATATCAAACATAGAGTCATAGAGAGTGATAGATACATTTGTGGCAGAGAAGAAGGCCATTCAGCCCCTCGGTGCCCGCTCCCTGTGGAACAATCCAGTCAGTCCCACTCTCCCAGTCAGTCCCCGTATCCCTGCAAGATCATCTCCTTCGGGTGTCCATCCAGTATCCTTTTGAATTCATTGTCTCTAGTGATGAAGTCCAAGATCTGATATGCTTCGCTAAACACTCTCCTAATATGTCCTGCCAATTTCAAATATCAATGCATCTGCAGCCCCAGGTCGCTCTGCCCCTGCACAATCTTTAGAACTGTGTCATTAAGTCGATATTACCTTCCTATTCCTTCTGACAAAATACATCATCTCACACTCCGTTGTATGAAATTCCACCTGCCACTCCTCTGTCCATTCTGCTTGCCTATCTATATCCTGCTACAGGTGGTTTGCAACATCATCACTGTTTACCACACCTCCAAGATTGGTATCATCGGAAGATTTTGAAATTCTACTCTGTATTCCAAGATCCATGTAAATTATATATAGCAAAAAAACAAACAGTGGACCTAAGCACTGACCCTTGGGGAACATCACTGTCTACCATCCTCCAGTCTGAAAAACAACCATTTAAAACATTTCTCTTTTTTCTGTCCCATGGACAATTTTTGATCCAATTAGATGCTATTCCATGAGGTTCAATTTTGTTAGCCAAGCTTCTGTGTGTTTCTTCGTCAAATAATTTCATACAATCCACGTAGACAACATCCACCACAGTCCCTTCATCAACCTTCTCTGATTTTCTAAATAAATTCAATTAGTTCATCAAGCATGATTTGCCTTTTAGAAATCCGTGCTGACAATCCTTAATTAACTCAATCTCTCCAAGTGTGTGTTGTCCTTTTCCCCTGATAATTGCTTCTAAAACTTTCCTCACAACTGATGTTAAACTAACTGGCCAGTAGTTACTAGGCCTGTGTGTTGTCCATTGATAATTCTGGGAGGTGAGGGTGACCATCTATGTCATCAATATCTCCCTCAGCAGGGAGAAGCAGGATGAAAGATCCCGTGGCTTTGTTAGGATAGCGGGATTCCTGATGGTGTAGCTGGCTCTGCGGGGCCCCCATGTCAACCCATGGGTTGACGTACAGGGACTGAAATAACTCTCACTCCATCAATGTACAGTTGGTGTGTGAGCATGGCCAGTACGTCATGTTGGTGAATGTCCACCATCCTTGCAGCAGCCACCATACCTTCATTCTGAAGCAGTCAGCCGGTCCCAACACATCGGGGCTCCAAGAAGAACCAGAATGTAGCTCCTTGGAGACAAATGAACCCCCTCTAGACACAGCCCATGCTTCTACACCCTCAATCCACCTCCCACCATCAACCGTTAGTTACGCAATTAGCATGTGTATAATGTGAGCAATGGAGTCACCAGGAATATGGTAGAACAGACCATCGGTGTGATGAAGCAATGCTTCCGATGTCTGAACCGCTCGGGGAGAGCCCTCCAGTACACACTGGAGCAGGTGTCTGAGTTCATGGTGTTCTGCTGCACCCTTCATATCATCACCATCATGAGGACACAGGCATTGGCACCAGGAATCCAGAGGCCACCTCAGGAGGAGGTGGGAGGGACGATATTTCCTGGATGCCTTCGACCCGGACAGGCTGTCGGAGAGTCCCTGCTAAGTTTCCAGTTCCCATAGGACAACTTCCCTTTCCAGCCATGAATTCCCCATTCTCCACCATTACACTCATCTGAGACGCCCCATCACAGTGTCCCCTTGGTCAGCATCCTGTAATAAAAACATCAGAGAATTATTACAGCACAGAAGGACCAATTCAGCCTTTCGTGTCTGCACAGGCTCTCCGAATGAGCAATTCACCCAGTGCCGTTCCCTGCCTTCTTCCTGTAATCCTGCACATTCTTCCTTCTCATATAACAATCTATTCAGCTTTAATTGAACCTGCCTCCACCACACTCTCAGGCAGTGCATTCCAGACTCTAACCACACACTGTATGAAAAAATATTTTCGTCAGGTCGTCTTTGCTTCTTTTACCCATGACTTTAAATCTGTGCCCTCTCTTTCTCGATCCTTTCACGAGTGGGAAATGTTTCTCTCTATGTACTCTATGCAGACACCTCATGATTGTTGACACCTCTAATAAATCACCTCTCAGCCGTCTCCAAGGAAAACAGTCCTAACTTCTCCAATCTATCTTCATAACTAAAATTCCTCAACCTGGGAATGATTCTGGTCAATCTTTTCTGCACTCTCTCCAATGCCCTCACGTCTTTCCTCAAGTGTGGCACCCAGAACTGGACGCAATACCACAGCTGAAGCTGAAATAGTGTCTTATATAAGTTCAACATAACTTCCTTGCTCTTGTACTCTATGCCCATTTTAATAAAGCCCAGGATACTGCATGCTTTATTAAACACTTTCTCAACCAGTTCTGCCGCCTTCAATGACTTCTGCACATATACACACAGGTCCCTCTGCTCCTGAACACCCTATAGAATTGTATATTGTCACCCCATGTTCTTCCTACCAACATGAATCACTTCACATTTCTCTGTATTGAACTTCATCTGCCACCTGTCTGCCCATTCCAGCAACTTGTGTGTGTCCTTTTGAAGTTCTACACTATCCTCCTCACAGTTCACAATGCTTCCAACGTTCGTATCAGCTGCAAACTTTGAAATTGTGCCCTGTACACCCAGGTTTAGATCCTTAATATATATCAGGAAAAGCAAGGATCCCAACACTGATCTCTGGGGAACTCCACCACAAACCTTCCTCCAGCCTGTATAACATCCATTAACCACTACTCTTTGTTTCCTGTCACTCAGCTAATTTCGTATCCATGTTGCTAATGTCCCTTTTATTCTATGAGCTACAAGTTTGCTCAGGTCTGTTGTGTGGCATTGTATCAAAAGGTTTTTGCATGCAGGGAATAGTTAAATGTCTGGAATGCACTAATTGAGAATGGTGGAGGCAGGTTCATTTGAAACTGAATAGACCGTTATATGAAAATCAATGTACATCACATCAACAGAATTGCCCTCATCAACTCTCTCTGATACCACCTCAAACATCTCCAGAAAATTAGTTAAACATGATGTTCTCTCAAGAAATCCATGCTGGCTTGTTTAATTAACTCGCATTTGTCCATGTGACTATTAGCTTTGTCCAAGATTATTTCTTTCCAGAAGTTTTCCCACCACCGAAGTTTAACTGACAGGCCTGTTGTTGCTGGGTTGATCTTCACACCCTTTTTTGAACAAGGGTGTAACGTTTACAATTCTCCAGTCCTCTGGCATCACCCCGAGTCTAAGGAAGACTGAACAATTATGTCCAGTGCCTCTGCGATTTCCACCCTCACTTCCCTCAGTATCTTTGGATACATCTCATCTGGTCCTGGTGCTTTATTCAATTTAATTCCGGACAGCCTGTCTAATACTTCCTCTTTATCAATTTTAAACCCCACTAGTGTCTGACTTATCTCCTCTTTCAACATTGCCTGGGTTGCATCTTAGAATCATAGACAGTTTATGGCACACAGAGAGACCACTTTGCCCATCGTGTCTATGCTGTCCAAAAAACGATCCATCCATTCTAATCCTACTTCCAGCATTTGATAGATTACAGCACTTGAGGTGAACATCCAGACACCTTTTGAATGAGTTGTTGGTTTCTGCCTCAACTGCCCTTTCGGACAGTGAGTTCCAGACTCTGACCACTCGCTGGGTGAAAAATAAAATCCGCAGCTCCCTTTTAGTCTTTCTACCAATCACTTTAAGTCCATGCCCCCTCGCCACTGACATCTTTGCTAAGGTGAATGGACCCTTCAGCTCCACTCTACTCTCAGTTTTGTACATTTCAATCAGATTTACCCTCAGCCTTCTCTATTTCAAGGAGAACAATCCCAGCCTGTCCAATCTTTCCTCATCGCTGCATTTTTCCAGTCCTCGCCACATCCTCATAAATCTCCTGTGAACCCTCTCTTGTGCAATTGCATCTTTTCTGTAATGAGGTGACCAGAACTACACACAGTACGCAAGTTGTGTCCTAACCAATGAGTTATACAATTCCAGCATAACCTCCCTGCTCGTATATTCTATACCTCGGCTAATAAAGGAAAGGATTCCATATCTTCTTCCTTGGTAAAGACAGGTGGAAATTATTCATTCAGAACCTCAGCTATATCCTCTGCCTCCATGTGCAAATCCCCTTTATGGTCCTGAGTCGGCCGCATTGTTCCTTTTACTACCCTATTACTATTTAGATGCCGATAGAAAACTTTGGGATTTCCTTTAATGCTCGCCTCTTTTCATGCTCACTCTTTGCTTCTCTTATTTGCTTTTTCACTTCCCCTCTGGACCTTCTGTATTCAGCCTGCTTCTCAATAGTATTTTCTACCTGATGTCTGTTATATCAGACATAAACTTGTCAACCTTTCGTGCGGCCTTCAAAGATCTGTCCGAATACACACCAAGTCTCTCTGTTCCTGTCTCCTCATTTAAACAATACCCATTTGTTTCTGTTGCCTTCCCTTACACTTCCTACCCAAATGTCTCACTTCACACTTCACTGTGTTAATTTATATTTGCCATGTTCCTGCTCATTTCACTGGTCAGTCTCTGTCCTCCTGAAGTCTGTTACTATCCTTCTCACCGTTTATTAACATTTCTGAGTTTCCTGCCATCTGAAAACTTTGACATTATCCCCTCTGTACACAAGCCCATTGTATTAACATACAGCAGCTATGATCCCAACAGTGACCCTGGGGAACCCCACTGTGTACTTCCCTCCAGACTGAACAACAACCATTCTCCACTACTCTCTACTTTCTGTCACTGCGCTAATTTCCCGCATGCTGACATTGAAAATAAAAAACAGACTTCCATTTCTGAAACGCCTTTCATGACCACTGCATGTCCCAAAGTGATTTACAACCAATGAATACTTCTGAAAGCGAAGTCATTCTTGTAATGTAGGAAACAGGCAGACAATTTCTGCACAGCAAGATCCCACAAGCAGTAATGTGAGAATGATCAGATCTGTTTTTGTGATGTTGATTGAAGGAAAAAATATTGACCAGGACACCGGGAATAATTCCCCTGCTCTGCTTCTGCATAGTGCGATGGGATCTTTAACATCCACCTGAGAGGGCAGACTGCAACTTGGTTTAAAGTTTCATTCGATAGACTGCACCTCTGACAGTGCAGCACACCCTCATGACTGCACTGCAATGTCAGCATTGATTCTTGTAATCAAGTCCTGCAATGACACTTGATCCTGGAAGCTTGCCACTGAAAGGGGAGAGAGCTACAAACTGAGCCACAGCTGACATTGGTCCTTTTATCCCGTGTGTTTCTAATTCGGTAACACGGCTTTTATGTGGTACTTTCTCAAACGCCTTGTGAAAGGATTGGAATATTGTGAAAGTCCAGGTGGGAACCATCATAGAATCATAGAATAGCACAAACTGAATGAGGCCATTCGGCCATCATGTCTGTGCTGGCCCTTTCAAAGAGCAATCCAATTACTTTAGAACTTTAGAACATTACAGCGCAGTACAGGCCCTTCGGCCTTCGATGTTGCGCCGACCTGTGAAACCATCTGACCTACACTATTCCATTTTCATCCATGTGTCTATCCAATGTCCACTTAAATGCCCTTAAAGTTGGAGAATCTACTACTGCCAGTCCCACTTAGTCCCACTCCCTGGCTCTTTCACTATATCCTTGCATTTTTTCTCCTTCAGATATTTATCCAATTCCCTTTTGGGATCTACTATTGAATCTGTATCCATCAGCCTATCAGACAGTGCATTCCAAATCCAAACCACTCAGAAACAAAAATACTCATGTCTGCTTCTTTTACCAATCGCCTTAAATCTGTGTCTCTGGTTAGTGACCCCTTGGACATTGGAAACAGATTCTCTTTATTTAATTTATCTAAATCCTTCCTAATGTTAAACACCTCAATGAAATCTCCTCTGAAGGTTCTCTGCTCTGAGCAGAACAACCCCAGCTACATAACTGTAATCCCTCATGCCCTGACAAATTCTAGTAAAACAGTTCTGTACCCTCTCCGAAGGCTTCATGTCCTCCCTGAAGTGTGGTTCCCAGTATTCGACACAAGACTCCAGGTGCAGCTGAACTAGTATTTTATATATGTTTCACATAATGTCCTTGCTTTTGTTCTTTTTGCCTCTATTTATAAACCCTAGGATCCCATATATTTATTAACTGTCAAGTTAACCTTTCCTGCCACCCTCAAAGATTTGTGTACAAATCCCAGGTGTCTCTGTTATTTCACCATCTTTATAGTTATACCATTTAGCTTGTATTGTCTCTCTTCATTCATCCTTTCAAAATGTATTACTTCACACATCTGCAATGCCAATTAAATATTGAGAAGATTGAAGCCATTGTTTTCTGTCTCTGCTCCAAACATTTCCTAGTTACACACTCCATCCCTCTCCTTTGTAAATGTTTGAGACGAAGCCAAACTGCTCACAGACTTAGTTACATAGTTAACCCTGAGATGTCTTGAGATGAGCTTCCTACCAAATATTCACACCATCACTAAAACGGCCTATCTCCAACCCCCGTGGAGTTGCATTGCTGGTTAAAGAGTAAATGAACGCAATAGTAAGGCAGGATATTAGATCTGACGATGTCGAATATGTATGGGTAGAGCTGAGAAACACTAAGGGGCAGAAAACGATAGTGGGGGTTGTATATAGACCCCCAGACTGTAGTGCTGAATTTGGGAATGGCATTGGACAGGAAATTAGAGACGCATGCGATAAAGGAACATCTGTAATAATGGGTTTCTTGAATCTGCATATAGATTGGGCAAATCAAATTGGTCGCAATACATTGTGGAGGAATTCCTGGAGAATATACGGGATGGTTTTCAGGACCAATTCTTTGAGGAACCAACTGGAGAACAGGCTATCCTAGACTGGCTATTGTATAGTGAGAGAGGAATAATTGACAATCTAGTTGTGTGAGATCCCTCGGGGATGAGCGACCATAATATGATAGAATTCTTCATCATGATGAAGATTGTCCCAGTTGATTCTGAGACTAGGGTCGTGAATCTTAATAAAGTAAGCTACGAAGGTATGAGGCATGAGTCGTTGATGATACATTGGGAAACGTTACTTAAAGAGATAACAGTGGAAAGGCAATGGCAAAGATTCAAAGAGCGCATGGATGAACTGCAACAATTGTTTATCCCTGTCTGGCGCAAAAGTAAAATAGAAAAGGTAGCCAAATCATGGCTTGCAAGGAAAATTAGAGATAGCGTTAGATCCAAGGAAGAGGCATATAAATTTGCCAGGAAAAAAACAACAGACCTGAGGATTGGGAGCAGTTTAAAATTCAGCAAAGGAGGACCAAGGGATTGATTGAGAAGGGGAAAATGGAGTACAAGAGTAAGCTTTCGGGGAACATAAAAACTGACTGTAAACGAATCTATAGGTATGTGAAGCGGAAAAGATTGGCGAAGACAAATGCAGGTCCGTTACAGTCAGAAACAGGGGAATGTATTCTGGGAAACAAAGAAATGGCTGACCAACTAAATGCATACTTTAGTTCTGTCTTCACAAAGGAGGACGCCAATATCATACCAGAAATGTTGGTGAATACAGGGTTTAGTGAGAGAGAAGAACTGAATGAAATCAGTATTAGTAGAGAAATGGTGTTGGGGAATTTGGTGGTATTGAAGGCCGATAAATCCCCAGGGCCTAGTAATCTACATCCCAGAGTACTTAGGAAGTGGCCCGAGAAATACTGGATGCATTGGTGCTCATCATCCAAGATTCTATGGACTCTGGAACAGTTCATACAGATTGGAAGGTAGCTAATGTAACCCCACTATTAAAAAAGGAAGGGAGAGAGAAAGCAGGAAATTGTAGACCAGTCAGCCTGATATCGGTCGTGGGGAAAATCCTGGAGTCCATTATCAAAGATTTTGTAGCAGAGCACTTGGAGAACAGTGGTAGAATCGGATAGAGTCAGCATGGATTTATGAAAGGGAAATCATGCTTGATAAATCTACTAGCATTCTTCGAGGACGTCACTAGTAGAGTTGATGAGGGGGAGCCAGTGGGTGTGGCTTATTTGCACTTTCGGAAGGCTCTCGACAAAGTTCCACGTAAGGGTTTAGCGTGTAAAATTAAAGCACATGGGATTGGGGGCAGTGTATTGCGATAGATAGAAAATTGGTTGGGAGACAGGAAACAAAGCATTGGATCATACGGATCTTTTTCTGAATGGCAGGCAGTGAATAGTGGGGTACCGCAGGGATCGGAGCGAGGACCCTAGCTATTCACAATATATATTAATGATTTAGATGAGGAAACTAAATGTAATATCTCCAGATTTGCAGCTGATACAAAATTGGGTGTGAGGGTCAGTTGTGAGTAGAATGCAGAGAGGCCTCCGGGTGATTTGGACAAGTTGAGTGAGTGGGCAAATGCATGGCAGATGCAGTATAATGTGGATAAATGTGAAGTTATCCACTTTACTAGCAAAAACAGGAAGGCAGATTATTATCTGAACGGCTATAAACTGAGAGAGGGGAATATGCAGCGAGACCTGGGTGTTCTCGTACACCAGTCACTGAAGGTAAGCATGCAGGTGCAACAGGCAGTCGAAAAAGGCGAATGTTATGTTGGCCTTTATAGAGACAGGATTCGAGTACAGGAGCAGGGATGTTTTGCTGCAATTATACAGGGCCTTGGTGAGGCCGCACTTGGAATATTGTGTGCAGTTTTGGTCTCCTTACCTGAGGAAGGATACTCTTGCTATAGAGGGAGTGCAGTAGAGTTTTACCAGACTGATTCCTGGGGTGGTCGGACTGTCGTATGAGGAGAGATTGAGTCGGTTAGGACTATATTCACTGGAATTCTGAAGAGTGAGTAGGGATCTCATCGAAATCTATAAAATTCTAACGGGACTTGACAGGGTATATGCAGGAAGGATGTTCCCGATGGTGGGGGACTCCCGAACCAGGTGTCATAGTCTAAGTATAAGGGGTAAAACTTTCAGGACTGAGATGAAGAGACTTTTCTCCACCCAGAGGGTGGTGAGCCTGTGGAAATCTGTCATCACGCCCATATCCAAGGGGGACTGGAAGATTCTGGCCAGTGCCTCTGTTATTTCCACCATTGCTTCCCTCAGCAACCCTCATACATCCCATCCAGACTGGGTAAATGTTCAACTTATTGTGGTACTAAAGTGTTGGACTGAAAAGGGTTAACTGAATCTGTTTGTTCTGTGACTGTAATTAATGTCAGTCTCCATGGACCCTAATAGTGTCACTGGAAGTTTTCCATCTTCTATTAATAAGGGGCTTCTTTCAATGTGTTATTCCATAGTGTCAGTGGGAACATCAGCCCCGGCACTAACAGAGATTAGCTGCTCCAAAGAGATAGAGAGAGGATAGATCAGAATCTGAGAACAATAGATTGGAATGTTACAACAATGGATCAGAATCTGAGAACAATAGATTGGAATGTTACAACAATGGACAGGAGTTTATCCTCGGAACTTTACTCTCTTTCTACATATTATGATCGGTACTCATTAAACACTCGCATCTATCTCGCACTGAAGATTATTCAATATATTTATTACCCCAGCCTGGCTATTATTGGTGTCCCTGGTAAGTCTCTCTATCTGGCTATAAATCCTTTAAACCATGTTTGACTGCATTACTGCTCCTGTAATTTACTCTGCCCTTCTTGCTGCCATTGTATGCCTGGTGAATATCTCCAGATATTAGCTCAACAAACCATTGTGAACTGTATTACAGTTCTTGTCATTTACTCTCTCATCTTTGCTGCTGTTGCTGTCTCTATTTCAGGCCAGGAGATCTGTAAACCCGGTTTCACTGAAATACTGTTCTGTTATGTAAATTTTGGGAAGACGGAAACCAGTGTCATTGGTCTCCATCACAAACTCCATCCCCAATCTGTGAAGCACATATTCCACCCTGCCCAATATCTGAGGCTCAGCCAGACAGTCTACAACTTCTTTGTTATATTTAAACCTGAGCTGAGTTCATCTCCATATTCTTTCCATCACCAACCCTGCCTAATATCACCTCTATGATATCACCCAACGCCACCTCTTCCTCAGCCCATCTACTGCATAAACCGTCATCCGCATCACTGTTAAATACACAGTTGACAATTCCAATTCCATCTAGTTCACCATCACAGTTCTAAGTCTCCATGAACCAAAGCCCATCCAGAACTCTGCTGCCTGTATTCGAACTCACACCAAATCCCGATCACCCATCACCCCAGTGCTCACTGATCTCCATTGGCTCCCGGTTTGGCAGCACCTTAATTTTAATATTCTCATTCTTGTGTTTGAATCTCTCCATGGCCTCACCCTTCCATTTATTCACTTTCCCCTCTCCAATTCATATATTCCTGCAAATCTTTCGACTTCAATCTTTTTTCAGTTATCCTTGTAAAGTGAATTTATTTCCCTCTGTATCTGTCCCGATCCACGATTTTAGACTCTGCAGCAAGACTGCTGCTGACGGTGCAGAATTGGGATCCAAAAAGAGATGTGAATCGCACAGCCGGCCACTTCCAGTGCGGTCTGCACAATATCCCATGCTGGGTGGGGCTCCAGCCCAGTCACATCATCTATGTGCTGTCAGCGTGGTCTTCACAGCTGGCCACCTCTACTATGCCCTGCACAGTGTCCCAAGCTGCGCAGGGCTCGAGCTCAATTGTACCTTGTATGTGTTGTTACTTTGAGGGTGGATTTGAAAGTGATGTCAATGTACCATACCAGCAGCTTTGATGTACTTCTTTAAACTTTTTCTGTGCATGTCCACTGACCGCCTGTGTTCGTCACTCACCGCTGAACATACATTCAGTAGCAAAAGGAAACCCCTCCGGTGTTATTTAAAATGACCAGGCATCTATCTTACAGGCTTTTGACTTACTTCTGCTATTGTAAAGTTAGTGGAGGTGTTGTGGATGTTTTTCTGGAGGTTGTGTTGTGAGCTGCTGCAGACATTCAGGGACATTTGTGAACTATACAGTAAATGGAAAAGTCCTGGGGAAAATTGATGTGCAGAGAGATTTGGGTGTTCAGGTCCATTGTTCCCTGAAGGAGGCAACGCAGGTCAATAGAGTGGTCGAGAAGGCATTCGGCATGCTTTCCTTCATCGGACGGGGTATTGAGTACAAGAGTTGGCAGATCATGTTACAGTTGTATAGGACTTTGGTTCGGCCACATTTGGAATACTGCGTGCAGTTCTGGTCGCCACATTACCAGAAGGATGTAGATGCTTTGGAGAGGGTGCAGAGGAGGTTCACCAGGATGTTGCCTGGTATGGAGGGCGCTAGCTATGAAGAGAGGTTGAGTAGATTAGGATTATTTTCATTAGAAAGACGGAGGTTGAGGGGGGACCTGATTGAGGTGTACAAAATCATGAGAGGTATCGACAGCTTGGATAGCAAGAAGCTTTTTCCCAGAGTGGGGGATTCAATTACTGGGGGTCACGAGTTCAAAGTGCGAGGGGAAATGTTTGGAGGGGATATGCGTGGAAAGTTCTTTACGCAGAGGATGGTGGGTGCCTGGAACGCGTTGCCAGCGGAGGTGGTATACGCGGGCGCGATAGCGTCTTTTAAGATGTATCTAGACAGATACATGAATGGGCAGGAAGCAAAGAGATACAGAGCATTAGAAAATAGGCGACATGTTTAGATAGAGGATCTGGATCGGCGCAGGCTTGGAGGGCCGAAGGGCTTGTTTTTGTGCTGTAATTTTCTGTGTTCTTTGTTCTTTGAGTACAGAGGATTTGGTGACCCAACTCTGGACGACGTATGGGGACTGTAGTTACGGTGTCTCTGGGTCTGTAACATGAGCAACAAATGGAGCAGATGCTGCCGAGAGGGGAAGCTCTGTAAAGAGAGAGGAGGAGAGGGCTCTTCCATACCCACCCCGGGTGCTCCAAGCGCACTTTTACTACCTACACCTAACCCAGGAGCAATGTGTGAGGTGAATCTGATTCAATAAGGAGGTGGTCACAGAGCTGTGTCACCTCTTGTAACCCAACCGGGCGCCTCACACCAGGGTGAGGACGGAGCTGTCAGTGGTTGTTAAGGTCACAGTTTCATTGAACTTCTATGTATCTGGATATTTACAGGCAGGAGCAGGTGACATATCCAACATAGAGTGGTGGAAATTGATGGAGTCATTTACAACACAGAAAGAGGCCATTCAGCCCCTCACTGCCGGCTTTCTGTGCAACAATCCAGTCAGCCCCACTCTCCCACTCCCCCGCTCAATCCCCGTATCCCTGCAAGTTCATTTCCTTCAGGTTTCCATCCAGTTTCCTTTTGAAATCTTTGATTGTCTCGGCTTCCACCATCCTCATGGGCAGTGAGTTCCAACTCATTACCATCAACTGTGTAAAAAAGTTCCTCCTCATATTCCCCTGCATCAAACCTTCCATCTGTCCCCCCTGGTCTTCGTTGCATCAGTTAATGGGAACAGTGTTTCCTTGTCTATCTTATCTAAGTCTATCACAATCATGTACACCTCTATCAAATCTCTCTCAATCTCCTTTACTCCAGGGAGAACAACTCCATCTTCTCCAAACTCACTTTGTACCTAAACTCCCATCCCTGGTATCATTCTGGTAAATCTCCTCTGCACCCTCTCAAGGACTTTCACATCCTTCCTGCAGTCTGGTGACCAGAACAGGGCACAGTTCTCTTGTTGGAGTCTAACCAAAGCTTTGTAAAGTTTCAGCTAAACTTTGTAAAGTTTTTGTATATTTGCCTCTAATTATGAAGCCCAAGATCTGATATGTTTTGCTAAACACTCTGCTAATATGTCCTGCCACCTTCAAAGATCAATGCATATGGAGCCCCTGGTCCTTCTGTTCCTGCAAAATCTTTAGCACTGTGTCATTAAGTCTATGTTCTCTTCCTATTCTTTCTGACAAAATACATTGCCTCACACTCCTCTTTATTAAATTCTACCTGCCACTTCTATGTCCATTCTGCTCACCTATCTATATCATGTTGTAGGTGGTTTGTATCATCTTCACTGTTCCCCACTCCTCCAAGGTTGCAATCATCAGAAAAAATATAAATTCTACTCCGTATTCCAAGATCCGTGTCATTTTTAAGCGGTAAAAAAAAAACAACTGTGGTCCCAGCACTGACCATTGTGTAACATCAATGTCGACCATCCTCCAGTCTGAAAAATAACCATTTAACACATTTCTCTTTTTGCTGTCCTTTGGACAGTTTTTGATCCAATTGGATGATATTCCATGAGCTTCAATTTTGTTAACCAAGCTTGTGTGTGGTTCTTAATCAAATACTTTCATAAAATCCAGGTAGACAACATCCACCACATCCCCTTCATCAACCTTCTCTGATCATCGAAATAAATTCAATGAGCCCATCAAGCATAATCTGCCTTTTAGAAATCCGTGCTGACACTCCTTAATTAACTCAAACCTCTCCATGTGTGTGTTGTCCTTTTCCCCTGATCATTGTTTCTAAAACCTTACTCACCACTGATGTTACACGAACTGACCAGTAGTTACGAGGCCTGTGTGTTGTCCATTGATAATTCTGGGAGGTGAGGGTGACCATCTATGTCATCATTTTCTCCCTCAGCAGGGAGAAGCAGGATGAGAAATCCAGTGGGTTTGTCAGGATAGCAGGTTTCCTGATGGTGTAGTAGGCTCTGCGGGGTCTCCATGTCAATGGGTTGAGGTACAGGAACTGAAAGAACTCTCACTCCATGAATGTACAGTTGGTGTGTGAGCATGCCCAGTAAATCATGTTGGTGAATGTCCACTATCCTATCAGCAGCCACCATACCTTCATTCTGAAGCAGTCAACCAGTCCCAACACTGCGGGTCTCCATGCAGAACCAGAATGCGAATCCTCGGAGACAAAGGAAACCCCCCTCTAGACACAACTCATGTTTCTACAACCCCAAACCATCTCCCACCACCAACCAAGCGCACACAATTAACATGTGTAAAATGTGAGCAATGGAGTCACCAGGAACATGGTGGAACAGACCATCGGTGTGATGAAGCTTTACTTCCGATGTCTGAACCACTCGGGGGGGAGTCCTCCAGGACACACTGGAGCAGGTGCCCAAGTTCATGGTGTTCTGCTGCACCCTTCATTTCATCACCATCACGAGGACACCGGCATTGGCAGCAGGAATCCGGAGGCCACCTCAGGAGAATGAGGAGGAGGCAAGGAGGATATTTTCTGGATGCCTTCCACCAGGACAGGCTGTCGGAGAGTCCCTGCTAAGATTCAGTTTCCTATAGGGCAACTTCCCTTTCCCACAATGAATCCCCCATTCTCCACCATTACACCCATCTGAGACGCCCCATCACAGTGTTATTACAGCACAGAAGGAACTATTCAGTCCAACGTGTCTGCGTCGCCTTTCCGAATGAGCAATTCACCTAATCCCATTCCCTGCCTTCTTCGCATAATCCTGCACATTCCTCCTTCTAATACACCAAATTATTCAGCTTGAGCATGTTTATAGATGTGGTCACCCAACTTCTGGATTAGTCCCAGTGCCATGCACAGCTGAGTATATAAATAGAAAACTAAAACAGATGAATGCGTGGCTGAGAAGATGGTGCAGGAGGGAGGGCTACAGATTCCTGGATATTGGGACCGGCTCTGAAGGAGATGGGACCTGTACAGGCCGGACTGGCTGCACCGGATTGAAGCCGGGACTGAGTTACCTGCAGAACGTTTTGCTCGTGCTGTCGGGAAGGGTATAAACTAGTTTGGCAGGGGGGTGGGGACCTGAGGGTAGACTCAGTTGGGACAAAACCTGAAATGAAAATAGAAGGCAGAAAATAATGGATGAGTCTCGAAAACAGAGGAAAAGAGGGTTAGAATTTTTTTAAGAGTTTGGCTGTGCTCAAGGGTATCTATTTCAATGCAAGAAGCATAGCAAATAAAGCTGATGAGCTGAGGGCAAGGTGGACAGGTGGCAGTATGATATCATAGCTAGCACAGAAACATAGCTGAAGGAGGGACAGGAATGGCAGCTCAACGTTCCTGGTTACAGGGTTTTCAGACACGATAGGCAGGGGGTAAAGAAAGGAGGGGAAGTGGCAATTTCGGTCAAGAAATCTATTACAGCTGTGAGGAGGGATGATATGTTGGAAGGTTCGTCAACTGAGGCGATATGGATTGAGCTAAGGAACCAAAAAGGGGCAATATCACTGCTGGGAGTGTGATCCCGTCAGCCAAACAGTCCGAGGGAGATCGAAGAGCAGATATTTAGGCAAGTCTCTGAGAAGTGCAAGAACAATAGGGCAGTAATAGTAGGGTATTTCAATAACCCCAATATTAACTGGGATAATGTTAGTATGAAAAGAATTAAGGGAACAGAAATCTTGAGGTGCATTCAGGAGAACGTTTTTGGTCAGGATGTAGCAAGTCCAACAACAGAGGGTGCAGTTTTAGACATTGTTTTTGGAAATGAAGATGGGCAGGTGGAAGGAGTGGCAGGGAAGAGCATTTTGGTGGGAGTGATCATAATTCAGTTAGTTTTAACTTAATTATGGAACAGGACAAGAGATACATCAAGAGTTAGCGTTCTCAATGGGGAAAGGCGAATATTACTAAACTGAGGAGCGAAAGTGGACTGGAAACAGCTGTTTGAAGGTAGTTCAGTCTCAGAGCAGTGGGAGGCATTCAAAGGGGAGATTCAAAAGGTTCAGGATAAACATGTTCCCACAAGGAAAAAGGGTGAGGAGGCCAAATCTCGAGTCCCATGGATGTCAAGGAGCCGACAGGGTAGGATAACGCAGAAAAGGAAAGCTTCTGTCCGACACTGAGAACTTAATACTGCAGAAAGCCGAGAGGAGTATCGCAAGTGGAGGGATCAAATCAAAAAGGAAGTTAGGAAAGGAAAGTGAGGGTATGAAAGAATATTGGCAAGCAAAATCAAGGTGAACCCAAAGATGTTTTCTCAATACATTACGAGGAAGAGGATAACTAAGGGGAGAGTAAGACCCACAATAGATGAGAAAGGTAACCTTTGTATGAGGGTAGAAGATATTGGTATGGTTCTTATTGAGCACTTTGCGTATGTATTCAGAAAAGAGGGGGGATTTAGATATTGTCGTTAAGGACGAAGAGTGTGAATTATTGGATGCAGTAAACATAGGGAGAGAGGAAGTATTAATGGGATTAGCATCCTTGAAAGTTGAAACATCACCAGAGCCGGATGAAATGTTCAAAGAAGCAAGAGAGGAAATAGCAGAGGGTCTGCCTACCATCATTTCCCAATCTCACTAGATACAGTTGTGATGCTGGAGTTTTGTAGAATCGCTAACATTGTACCTCTGTTTAAAAAGGGAGCGAAGGATAGTCTGAATAATTACAGGCTAGTCAGTATAACATCAGTAGTGGGCAAATTATTGGAATCTATTCTGAGAGACAGGATAAACTGTCACTTAGAGAGGCACAGGTTTATCAAGGATAGTCAGCATGGATTTGTTAAGTGACTCTCTTGTTTGACCAAATTGATCGAATTTTTTGAAGCTGTTACAAGGAATATAGATGAGGGTAGTGCAGTTGATGTGGTCTACATGGATTTTAGCAAGGCTTCTGACAAGGTCCCACATGACAGCCTGGTTCAAAAAATAAAATCCCATGGCATCCAGAGAAATGCAGCAAGGCGGATACAAAATTGGCTCAGTGGCAGGAAACACAGGGTAATTATTGACAAGTATTTTTGCGACTGGAGGTCTGTCCCCATTGTCATTCCACAGGGCTCAGTAATGGGTCCCATGCTTTCTGTGGTCTATGTTAAAGATTTAGACGTAAATTTAGGGGGTATGATCAAGATTTTTGCAGACGACACAAAGATTGGCCATGCGGTGGATAGCGAGAAGGATAACTGTAGGCTGCAGGAAGATATTGACGGTCTGGTCAGACGGGCAGAAAAATGGGAATCGACCTGGATAAGTGTGAGGTGATGCTATTGGGGAGCTCAAACAAGCAAAGGAATACACGATTACTAGGACAATACTGAGAAGTGTAGAGGAAGTACGGGACTTTGGAGTGAATGCCCACAGGTCCCTGAAGATAGCAGGACAGGTCAATAAGGCAGTTAAGAAGGCATATGGAATCATTTCCCTTTTCAGCCTAGGTATAGAATGCAAGAGCTGGAACTGTATAAATCATTGGTAAGGCCACAACTTGAATACTTTGTGCAGTTCTGGTAACCACATGACAAAAAGGAGGCAATTGCACTAGAGAGGGTACAGAGGAGATTTACGAGGATGTTGCCAGGACTGGAAAAATGCAGCTATGAGGAAAGATTGGATAGGCTGGGGTTGTTATTCATGGAACAGAGAAGGCTTGAGGGGAGATCTGATTGAAATGAACAACAGTTTGTGGGGCCTGCATTGAGTGGAGGTGAAGGGTCTATTCACCTTAGCAAAAATGTCAGTGACTAGGGGACATAGATTTAAAGTGATTGGCAGAAATATCAGAAGGGAGTTGAGGAAAATCATGTTCACCCAGAAATACAAAATTGCCTCAGTGACAGGAAGCAAAGGGTAATTGTTGACGGGTATTGACTGGAGGACTGTTACCAGTCGTGTTCCAGAGGGCTCGGTACTGTGTGCCCTGCTTTTAGTGAGGGTCTGTAACTCACTTCATGAAAGGATGGTTCAGGCAGAAACCCTCCACTCATTCAAAAGGAGTCTGGATGTGCACCTCAAGTATCATAATCTGCAGGGCTATGGATCAAGTGCTGGAATGTGGGATTAGAATAGGTGGATAACATTTCGGCTGGCACAGTCACGATGGGCCAAGTTACCACTTTCTGTGCCTTAAATTTTCTACGATTCTATGATTCTATAACACGAATCACGCTATCCTCGTTAACAGTCACAATTCTGTCAACAAACTATCAAGATGATCAGAAATGATTTTCCATGAAGCTATCCCTGCTGCTTGTCATTTATTAAGATATGATTTTACAAGTAAGAAATATTTTTGTGCTGGGTTATGGCCTCCAGAATTTTCCAATAATCAACATTAGGCTGATAGTTACAAGGTTATCCAACCTCCCCTTCTTGAAACAGCGTGTAACATTTACAGCCCTTCAGTTCTCTGGCATTTTTAAAAATTCATTCATGGGATGTGGACACCGCTGGCCAGGCCAGCATTTATTGCCCATCCCTAATTACCCATGCGAAGGTGGTGATGAGCTGCCTTCTTGAACCACTGCAGTCCATGTGGGGTCGGTACACCCACAGTGCTGTGAGGAAGGACGTTCCAGTATTTTGACCCAGCGACAGTGAAGGAACGGCAAGATAGTTTCAAATCAGCATGGTGTGTCGCTTGGAGGGGAACTTGCAGGTGGTGATGTTTCCATATATCTGCTGCCCTTGCCCTTCTATGCGGTAGAGGTTGTGTGTTTGGAAGGTGCTGTCTAAGGAGCCTTGTTGTGTTGCTGCAGTGCATCTTGTAGATGGGACACACTGCTGCCACTGTGCGTCGGTGGTGGAGGGAGTGAATGTTGTGGATGGGGTGCCAATCAAGCGGGCTGCTTTGTACTGGATGGTGCCGAGCTTCTTGAGTGTTGTTGGAGCTGCACCCATGAGGACAAGCGGAGAGTATTCCATCACACTCCTGGCTTGTGCCTTATAGATGGTGGACTGGCTTTGGGGAGTCAGGAGGTGAGTTAATCGCCTCAGCATTCCTCGCCTATGACCTGCTCTTTGAGCCATGGTATTTATATGGCTACTCCTGTTCAGTTTCTGGTCATTGGTAGCCCCTAGGATGTTGATAGTGGTGGATTCAGCTATGGTAATGTCATTGAATGTCAAGGGAGATGATTAGATCCTCTCTTGTCGGTGATGGTCATTGCCTGGCACTATGGCAGTGCGAATGATACTTGCCAATTATCAGCCCAAGCCTTGATATTGTCCAGGTCTTGCTGCATTTCTACACGGACTGCTTCAGTATGTGAGGAGTCACGAATGGTGCTGAACATTGTGCAATCATCAGCCAACATCCCCACTTCTGGTCTTGTGATTGAAGGAAGGTCATTCATGAAGCAGCTGAAGATGGTTGGGTCTCGGAAACTACCCTGAGGAACTCCTGCAGTGATGTCCTGGAGTTGAGCTGATTGACCTGCAACTACCACAACCATATTCCTTTGCGCTAGGTATGACTCCAACCAGCAGAGAGTTTTCCTGCTGATTCCCACGGACTTCATTTTTGCTCTGGCTCCTTGATGCCATACTCAGTCAAATGCTGCCTTGATGTCAAGGCAGTCACTCATACCTCACCTATTGAATTCAGCTCCTTTGTCCATGTTTGCACCAAGGCTGTAATGAGGTCAGGAGCTGTGTGACCCTGGAAAAACCCAAACTGAGCGTCACTAAGCAGGTTATTGCTAAGCAAGTGCTGTTTGATAGCATTGTCGATGACATCTTCCATCACTTTACTGATGATTGAGAATCGGCTGATGGGGCGGTAATTGGCTGGGTTGGATTTGTCCTGCTTTTTGTGTACAGGACATAGCTGGGCAATTTTTCACATTGACGGGTAGATGCCAATGTAGTAGCTGTACTTGAACAGTTTGATGGGGGAACGGAAGTTCTGGAGCACAGGTATTCAGTACTATTTCCGGAATATTGTCAGGGCCCATAGCCTTTGCAGTATCCCGTGCCTTCAATCGTTTCTTGATATCACGCTGAGTGAATCCAAACATGAGAAGCAGTACTGTATACTCCCCTCCACCTCCAGTGTGAATAATGACTGTTCACCACTTCTCTCTGCTTTCTGTCCCTGAGTCAGTGTCATATCCACACTATCACTGTCACATTAATCCATGTCATGACAAGTCTATGAAATATCCACACTATCACTGTCACATTAATCCATGTCATGACAAGTCTATGAAATATCCACACTATCACTGTCACATTAATCCATGTCATGACAGGTCTATGAAATATCCACACTATCACTGTCACATTAATCCATGTCATGACAAGTCTATGAAATATCCACACTATCAATGTCACATTAATCCATGTCATGACAAGTCTATGAAATGTCAGCTGATCACAGGCCGTTTGAATATCTATATACATAAGTGGATATACATGAGTAGGGGCGAAAGTTGCTGATATGGTTCTTAATGAATACTTTGTATCTGTCTGAAAAGAAGAGGGGATGATGCAGATACTGTGGTTAAGGAGGAGGAGTGTCAATTAATGGATGTGATGTACATAGGGAGAGAGGAAGTATTAATGGGATTAGCATCTTTGAAAGTTGATAAATCACCAGGGCCAGATGAAATGTATTCCAGGCTGTCAAAAGAAGTGAGAGACCAAATAGCAGAGGATATGACCATCATTTTCCAATCCTCACTGGATACAGGTGTAGTGCCAGAGGATTGGTGAACTGTTAACATTGTACCTCTTTAAAAAGGGAGCAAAGGATAGACCGAATAATTGCAGGCCAATCAGTGTAACCTCAGTCGTGGGCAAATTATTGGAATCTATTCTGAGAAACAGGATAAACTGTCACTTAGAAAGGCTCAGGTCAATCAAGGACAGTCAGCATGGATTTGTTAAGGGAAGATATTGTTGACTAACTTGATTGAATTTTTCGACCAAGTCGCAAGGATGATAGATGAGGGTAGTGCGGATGATATGGTCTCCGTGGATTTTGGCAAGGCTTTTGACAAGGTCCCATGTGGCATACTAGGTAAAAAAAATACAGTCCCATGGAATCCAGGGAAATGCAGAAAGCTGGATACAAACATGGCTCAGTTGCAGGAAACAAAGGATGATTGTTGACGGGCGTTTTACTGACTTGAGGTCTATTTCCAGTGGCATTCCACAGGGCTCAGTACTGGGTTCCCAGCTTTTAGTAGTATATATTAACGATTTGAACGTACATGTAGGGGGCATGATCAAGATGTGTGCAGATGGTACACAGATTGGCTGTGCGGTAGCTGGCGAGGAGGATAACTGGGCTGCAGGAAAATATTGATGGCAGAAAATATTGATGGGGCGGCACAGTGGTGCAGTGGTTAGCACTGCAGCCTCACAGCTCCAGGGACCCGGGGTCGATTCTGGGTGCTGCCTGTGTGGAGTTTGAACGTTCTCCCTGTGTCTGCGTGGGTTTTCTCCGGGTGCTCCGGTTTCCTCCCACAAGCCAAAAGACTTGCTGGTTGGTAGGTAAATTGGCCGTTATAAATTGTCACTAGTATAGGTAGGTGGTAGGGAAATATAGGGAAAGGTGGGGATGTTTGGTAGGAATATGGGATTAGTTTAGGATTAGTATAAATGGGTGGTTGATGGTCGGCACATACTCGGTGGGCCGAAGGGCCTGTTTCAGTGCTATATCTCTAATCCAAAAAAAAAAAGTGTCACATGGAATTCAGCCTGGTTAAGCATGAGACGATGTAATTGAGGAGGTCAAACAAGGCAAAGGGATAGACAATCAATCGGAAAATACTGAGAAGTGTAGAGGAAGTGAGGGACCTTGGAGTCAATGTCCACTGATGTCCTGAATGTAGCAGGTCAGGTCGATAAGGTGGTTAAGAAGGCATATGGAATCCTTTCCTTTATTAGCTGAGGGATAGAATACAAGAGCAGTGAGGTTATGCTGGAACTGTATAAATCATTGGTTGGGCCACAACCTGAGTACTCTGCAGTTCTGGTCACCTAATTACACAAAGGATGGAATTGCACTAGAGAGGGTACAGAGGAGATTTACAAGGATGTTTGCCAGGACTGGAAAAATGCAGCTATGAAGAAAGATTAGATAGGCTGGGGTTGTTCTACTTGGAACAGAGAAGGCTGAAGGGAGATCTGATTGAATGGGACATAATTTTGTGGGGCCTGGATAGAGTGGAGGTGAAGAGTCTATTCACCTTAGCAGAGAGATCAGTGACTGGGGGGCAGTGACTTAAAGTGCTTGGTAGAAGGATTAGCGGGGAGTTGAGGAGAAACTTGTTCACCCAGAAATACAAAATGGGCTCAGTGGCAAGAAACAAAGGGTAATTGTTATAATAAAAGCAAAATACTGCGGATGCTGGAAATCTGAAGTAAAACACGAAATGCTGGAAATACTCGGCAGGTCTGGCAACATCTGTGGAGGGAGAAGCAGAGTTAACGTTTCAGTTCAATGATGAAGGGTCACTGACCTGTGACGTTAACTCTGCTTCTCTCTCCACAGATGCTGCCAGACCTGCTGAGTATTTCCAGCATGTCTTGTTTTTATTAAAGGGTAGTTGTTGACGGATATTTTACTGACCTGAGGACTGTTTACAGTGGCGTTCCACAGGGTTCAGTACTGCATCCCCTGTTTATAGTGAGGGTCTAGAACTTACTGCCTGAAAGGATAGTTGAAGCAGAATCCCTCCACTCAGTGAAAAGGAAACTGGATGTTCACCTCAACTGTCATTATCTGCAGGGCTGTGGATCAAATGCTGGAAGATGGGATTAGAATAGGTGGATCATTTTTCGGCCGGTGCAGACACAATGGGCCAAGTGGCCTCTTTCTGTATCTTAAACTTTCTATGATTATATTAATGAAACAATCGCAGTTACGTCCTCAACGAACTTGATGAAGATTTTCAGGAATTATATTTTATTAAACTTTCCGTGCTGCTTGTCATTTATTATCCCGTGTTTTACAAGCAAGATATATTTTTGTGTTGGGTTATGACCTCTAGAAGTTTCCAACCACCAACATGAGACTGATAGTTACAGGGTTTACCCAACCTCTCCATTTTGAACAGGGTGTAACATTGACAATCCTCCAGACCTCTGGCGTCACTCTCATATCCAAGGAGGACTGAAAGATTCTGTCCAGTGCTTCTGTCATTTCCACTTTTCCTTCCCTCAGTAACCCTCACAAAACCCATGCAGACTGGATAAATGTGGTATTGTGGTACAAAAAGTGTTGAATTGAAAGGGGTTAACTGAACCTGTTTGTTCAGTGACTGTAATTAATGTCAGTCACCATGGACACTAATGATGTCAGTGGAGGGTTTCCCTCTTCTATTAATACAGGACTCCTTTCAATGTGTTTTCCGATAGTATTAGCGGGACCATCAGCTCCGGCACTAAAAGGGATCCATGGGCTGCAGAGAGCGGGAGAGGAGAGATCAGAATCTGAACAATAGATGGGAATATTACAACAATGGACAGTAGTTTATCCTATTGGTTTGACCGTCTTACTGCGGATTATTATTGGATTACATTAGAACGCCGGATCTATTATGCTCTGAAGATGATTCAATTTATTTACTATCCCATCCTCGCTACTATTGGTGTCCCTGGTAAGTCTCTGTATCCAACTATTAGATTCATAAACCATATTTCACTGAGTTAGTGTTCTTGTCATTTAACTCGTGAGAAGACTGAAACCATTATCTTCCATTTCTGTCACAACTCCATTCCCTGTCTATGATCTGCATCCCCCACGCTGGCCATTGTCTGAGGCTGAACCAGGAGGTTTACAACCTCTGGTATCTATTTAATGCTGAACTGAGTTCATCCCCATATTCTCTCCATCCCCAGCCCGGCCAATTGTTATGGCCATGTGAGGAGGGGTCAGAGTGGCTCTTCTTTATTTGACTGCAACACTGTTTGTCCTTTATCAACAGTGAATATGCTTAACGTCTCAGTGAGTGTTCTACATCTTACCTTTGGTATGATGGTGAAGAAACCGATTGGACAAGTTCTCTTGAGTTTAAACATGAAAGAGGTGAGTTTATTAAACTTAACAAGAGAAATCCGATCTGAATAAAATCATAAAAAAACGGAACACACAGTTACGTGCACACTCATACGAGAATCACACACACTCAAATATATTACAGAGTGAGAAGTAAATTTGTGGTTGGATTTGAGTCCAGAATAAATTTCAAAAAACTCATTCTGTGATGTTGGGCGATTCCGTGGTCTTCCAGCTGAAGTTATATTCTTGAAGTCTTTTGCTTGTCGAAGTGCAGTATGTGGCTGGTCCACATTGCTCAGGGTTTTCTTTGAGGCTTTCTTCCAATGGTTACTCTGTCTGCAGTAATCTGTAGGCTTGAGGGGTCCGCAGTCACATGTGGTTTTCAAACTTGTGATGTTAGGTGGAGAGAGAGATGGAGAGAGAGAGAGAGAGGGGTCACAGCCCTTCTGCTTCTGCACAGTTTGAATCATTGGCTTGTCTGTCTTTGTCCAGGGGATACTGCCAGCTGTCACAGAGATGGACAGAAGGTCTCATGACTGCCTCAGTGTATTCTCTGGAACCTTCCAATGAGATTCAAGGTTAGAAACTTCTATCTCCCCAGGGCTCAGGATACCAGTATTTATACTTGGAGGAGTTTGCTCTTTCAAAGTCAATGTGTCAGGGTAGTCTTGCATGCCGTGTTAATGAATGTAATTTTAGGTCATTCAATCACTAGAGCAAGCCAGGCTCATCAGACATGTGTATCCTGTTGTAGGCCTTAGAATGTGAAAATGTGTTTCAGATGCCAATTACGGTGGCCATCTTGGCTGCCAGTTTTTTCAAGGTTAACTGTCGGATTTTTTTCTATTTAAAGGTTAGTGTAAGTTTCCAATCGATGAATTAAAATTCCTCATTTGGCATGTTGTGTTATCTTAACACCGGCGCAGCACATGGAAAGAAATGTGATAACGGGAACATTTCATTTCAGAACTGTGGGAAGAAAAAGAAAGAAATACACATGCATTCTCAATAATCACTTCTCAAATTCACACATTAATCTTAGAATTATTGTAGCTGACATTGTCTGTTACAGCTGTACTGATTTAACTTTTTTGGCGTTTTGTCTGGGATGGTTATGTGTCGGGTTCGACGCTGGACAATGCATCAACGATTGCATTGTTTACCTTTTCTCTCCTCTAATGAAGTTTTAACTACTCAGGTTCCTGCACCTTAACAATCTTTCTCCCTAAACCGACAGTGTGTAATAAATTGTTTTTTTAGACCTAGTGAGGTGTCTGAGATCTCCTCTGGGCCTTTGTTCTTGCTGAGTTCGCCTTTGAAATTGTTGTATTTGATTAGCTTTGGGTTTGGGACCTGATCATTGTGTTGTTCAGTGGGTAGATCCACACTGACCTTACTTTTAGCTTTCTGGTGAGGTACCCAAGTGCTGTTTACTTTAGGGTACGTTCCCTTCACTTTTCCCTTTACTATGGGAAGAATCATTTTTTTATCTACCCTATGTCCTCTGGGACATTACCGCTCGCAGGTCTTTGTCCAGCTTTCACTGCACTCTGCAGCGGCACTTCGACTAGGTGAGGCATCTCCCTCACCATTGACATGCCTTTTTGGGACCTTTCCTTGTCCTTGCACGTTTCTGTAAATGCTGTTAGCAGCCTTTTTAGGCTGCCTCTTTGACCTGCATTTAAGGAGGAGAGCGTAGTGTCTGATGGATCTCACATTTCAGGGTTGGCTATTCGGAGAGTAGGGGGTTCCAGTTGGAATCCTCCTGGCCCTCCTCTAACCTGTCCTCACCGCCCTTTCCAATCCTTCCCTCCTGACTGCCTGACAGATCTGTACTTGGCTGTTCCCTCCACAGCCTTTGCTTTTTGCCTTTGGTCTGGAGTGTCAATTAAATAATGTACCTGACTATTCCTTTTGCCACTCGAAATGGACCACTGAACCGGGATTTCAGGGGTTCACCCTGCAGTGGGAATAGTAACAATAAATTGTCTCTGTCCTGAAATGTTTTAGCCTTGGCATTTCTGTCTCCTTACCTTTTCATAGCTGCCTGGGAGGTCTTTAGGTGCTCCCACAGCATAGAAATGCAGTTTAACATGGAATACTCATCCCTGTGTCCCAAAAACCTCTTTTTGATTAGTTTAAGGGAACCTCTCACCTCGTGTCAATAAACTAATTCAAAGAGACTAAAGCCAGTGGAATCATTGGATAAGTCCCTGGAAACCAACAGGAGAAATCCCAGCCCTTTGTCCCAGTCATGGGGTTGCTCATAGCAGTATGGCCTGATCATTGTCTTTAGGGTCTGATCGTACCGCTCCAAAGCCCCTTGTGACTATGGATGGTAGGCTGAGGACTTTATTTATTTACTTATTTTATTTATTTAGAGATACAGCACTGAAACAGGCCCTTCGGCCGACTGAGTCTGTGCCGACCATCAACAACCCATTTATACTAATCCTACATGAATCACATATTCCTACCACATCCCCACCATCCCTCAACTCCCCTCCCACCAACCTATACTAGGGGCAATTTATAATGGCCAATTTACCTATCAGCCTGCAAGTCTTTGGCTGTGGGAGGAAACCGGATCACCTGGTGAAAACCTACGCGGTCACAGGGAGAACTTGCAAACTCTGCACAAGCAGTACACATAATCGAACCCGGGTCGCTGGAGCTGTGAGGCTGCGGTGCTACAGATTACCTAATAAAAAAAATGGACATAAAATGTGTGTCCTGATCCGACTGGATGGCAGCCCATATCGGGTAAAGAATTGGGTTAGCCCCTTCACCACAGCCTTGGCAGGTATAGTTCTTCAGGCGAATGGCATCTGGGAATCGGGTCACAACATCCATAATGGTGAGAAGATACTGGTATCCCGTTTTGTTTTCAGCAGGTGAGCCCACAATCCACCATCACTCTGCTGAAGGGGTCCCCAAAAGCTGGTATGTGAATTAGGGTGTAGGCTTTATTGCAGGTTGGGGCTTCCCCACAACTTAGCACATGTGACTAGTTTTACAAAACGCCACCACATCTTTGTGAAGTTGTGGACAGTCAAAATAGTGTCTTCTGCAGGCTTTGATTTTTCATACACCGAAATGTCCATCCATTAGAAGGTCGTGGGTCATTCTGAATATTTCTTTAAAGGACCTCAGTGGCACCACTATCTGGTGAACCACTGTCCACTCTTCATCCTCTGCTCTGTGAGGAGGTCGCCACTTCCTCATCAGCACCTCATTATTTAAATGGTAACACTCTGCAACTCCCTCTGCTTCAGTTTTGGTTTGGACAGTCTGTGCTATTTTTTAACACTGGGTCGGGTTGTTGAGCCTCAAATAAGGAAGAACTGTTTAATACATTCTTTGTCTCCTCTAACTTCCCAAAGAAGGTTTCAGACAACCAGAATGTAGGGTAATCCGTCTGCAGTGTCAGTTCAGGGGATTGTTTGGCCATGGACCGAGTCACCACACAATCAGGGAGAATGTCCGGGACCTTCTCCTGTAACTATTCTGTCTCCCGGACCTCTTTTGGTCTCTCTAGAACTACTGGGGAAGCTGCCACCTTTTCCCCTGTCAGATTATTACCCAGGAGCAGTTCGACCCATCACCCAGTAAACTAGGTACAATCCCCATGGTAAAGGGTCATGAAACTGGGTCACACTCCAAGTGCACCAGATATAAGGGTATGGACATATACTGTCTTCCGATACCATTCGCTAACGCTCTAGCATTCACTGCACTTTCTTTTTCCCAGCAGAAGGGATTGGGTGGCCCCTGTATCCTTGAGTATGACTATTGTTTTACTTGCCTCACTCAAGGGGTATGGGGTCACTTTTCCTTAGGATACAAATTCCTGGTACCTCTCAGGGATTTTGTTTATTTTTCCCACACTCTCTGTGGTGTGTTTCCTGGTTCTGACTGCCGCAGTTGGAGGCACAGCCTGATCTGTTGTGCTTTCCATCAAGTCCCATTTTCCTGTCCTGATCTGGTGGTCCCTGATTAATGCTACAGGTTTTCCCATAACTTGCAGCATTCAGCTCGATGGTGATCTGCCTTATTCCAATGGAAACGCACAGGTCTTCGGCCTTTACTCCTCCTCTCAGTGCCGTCCTATTTGGCCTGAGGATGGTCCCCTGGGTGTCCAGCTTTTCCTCCTTGCCCAAGGCTGATCGGGCTCCTATAACCTTCCCACCTTTTATTCTCGGGTCTTTGTGGTGACTGGGGAAGGGTTTCCCTTTGGGGTTAAGGCTTTGTGTGCAAGGGAAAATGCATCAGCCAGAATTGCAACCTGCCTGGCTCTTTGAACCTTTCGTTCCTCTTTGTGCGTTTTAATGGTAGGGAGAGCGAGTTTTTGAACTCCTTGAGATGGATCACCACTCTAAGGTTCAGATATGTGGGCTGTAGTTTGAGTGTTTGTATCCACTGGTCAAAAGTAAACACAAAAGCTGACTTTAAATCTTCCACAGCGACCTAAAAATGAAACGTTTGGCGAATACAAATGTGGGTCCAATACAGGCAGAGTCAGGGGAATTTATAATGGTGAACAGAGAAATGGCAGTGAAGCTAAATGATTACTTTGTGTCTATCCTCATTGAGGAAGATACAAGGAAGTTTCCAGGATTAGAGATCCAAGGGATTAGGGAGAATGAGGACATGAAGGAAATTAATATTAGTAAGAATGTTGCATTGGAGAAATTAATGGGGCTGAAGTTTGATGAGGCCCCAGGATCTGATATTCTGCATTCCAGGGTGTGGGAAGAGATAGCTATGGAGATGGTGGCTGCATTGATGACTATCTTCAAAAATTCTATAGATTCTGGAGCGGTTCGTGCAGATTGGAAGGTAGCAAATGTCACCCCACTATTTAAGAAGGGAGGGAGAGTAAAACCAGGGAATTATAGACCTGCTTTCGTGCATCCGTCGTTGGGAAAATGCTGGGACTCTATTGTAAAGGATGTGATAAATGAACAGTTGGATAATAATCTGTTTGGGCATCGTAAACATGGATTTATGAATGAGAAATCATGTTTGACGAACCTGTTGGAGATTTTATTGAGGATGTTACGAACAGAATTGATAAAGGGGAGTCGGTGGACGTGTTATACTTGAATTTTCAGAAGGCTTTTGATAAAGTACCCCACAGGAGGTTGGTTAGCAACATTAAAGCACATGGGATAGGAGGTAATATACTGGCATGGATTAAAGATTGGTTAACAGGCAGAAAACAGTGAGTAGGAAGAAACGGATCATTCTCACTTTGGCAGGCTGTGATTAGTTGTGTACCACAAGGATCAGTACTTGGGCCCCAGCTGTTAACAATATATGTCAATGATTTGGATGTGGGGACCAAATGTAATATTTCCAAGTTCGCAGATGACACAAAACTAGGTGGGAATGCATGTTGTGAGGAAGATGCAAAGCGTCTTCAAGGGGATTTGGACAGACATTGTGACTGGGCAAGAACATGGCAGATGGAATATAATATGGACAGATATGACGTTATCCATTTTGGTAGGAGGAACAGAAGTGCAGAGTATTTCTTAAATAGTAAGAGATTAGAAAGTGTAGATGTACAGAGGGACCCGTGTGTCAGTAAGTCACTGAAAACTAACATGCAGTGCAGCAAGCAATTCGGAATGCTAATGGTCTGTTAGCCTTTATCACAAGATGATTTGAGTACAGGAGTAGTGAAGTCTTGCTTCATGTGTATAGAACCTTGCTTAGACCACACCTGGAATATTGTGTGCAGTTTGGGTCCCCTTACCTTAGGAAGGATATTATTGCCATAGAGGGAGTGCAATGAAGGTTCACCAGACTTGTTCCCGGGATAGCGAGACTGTTCTATGAAGAGAGAAACTGGGCTTGTATTCTCTAGAGTTTCAAAGAATGTGTCGGGATCTCATTGAAACCCATGAAATAATTAAAGAGATAAACAGCGTAAATGCGTGTACGATATTTCCCCTGGTTGCGGAGTCTAGAACTAATGGATACAATTTCAAAATAAGGGGGAAGCCACTTAGGACAGAGATGAGGAGAAATTTCTTGACTCAGAGGTTTCTGAATCTTTGGAATTCTGCATCCCAGACGGATGTGGAATCTCAGTCGGTGAGTATGTTTAAACTATAGATTGACAGATTTCTAACTGCAAATGACAAAAAGGGGATGATGGAGATAATGTGTGAAAAAGGCATTGAAGTGGATGATCAGCCATGGTCATATTGAATGGTGGAGCAGCCTCGATGGGCTGAATGGCCTACTCCTGCTCCTATGTCCCTGTGTTCGGAAGCTGCTTAACTCTTTCAAACTCGAGATCACTTTAGTCAGGCTGCTTTCGGAGGGTTTGGAATGCTTGACGGTACACTTCCGGTACTATCTCATGTACGCCCAGTATTGCATTTTTAGTCATCTCATAATCTGATGAACTTTCATCTGGCAACAGTGAATAAACCTCATGGGATTTTCCTGTTACTTTGTTTTGTCAGAACAGTGTCCTGCTCTCCGCGGGACATTTCAGTTGCTTTACAAGCTTTTCAAAAGTGATGTGAAATTCTGCCACATCCTCCTCATTGAACTTTGAAATGAACTGGGTGAAAGGGAGGAAGGTAGAAAGTAGGAAACATCTATCATTGGGAAATTGTTAGAAACCATTATTAAGGAAGTAATAACAGGATATTTAGAAAGTCAAAACACAATCCATCAGAGTCAGCATGGTTTTATGAAGGGTAAATCCTATTTGACGAATTTGCTCGAGTTCATCGAAGCTGTGACAAGAAAAGTTGAAAATGGGGATCCTGTAGATGTAGTATATCTGGACTTCCAGAAGACATTTGATAAAGTGCCGCACAAAAGGTTAATACACAAGGTACGATTACATGGGGTTAGGGGCAATTCAACATGGTGGCTCCTCATCAGAGCCCTTTCCTATCCTGAGTGGTGTGAAACAGGGCTGTGTTCTCGCACCCACACTTTTTGGGATTTTCTTCTCCCTGCTGCTTTCACATGCGTTCAAATCCTCTGAAGAAGGAATTTTCCTCCACACAAGATCAGGGGGCAGGTTGTTCAACCTTGCCCGTCTAAGAGCGAAGTCCAAAGTACGGAAAGTCCTCATCAGAGAACTCCTCTTTGCTGACGATGCTGCTTTAACATCTCACACTGAAGAATGCCTGCAGAGTCTCATCGACAGGTTTGCGTCTGCCTGCAATGAATTTGGCCTAACCATCAGCCTCAAGAAAACGAACATCATGGGGCAGGATGTCAGAAATGCTCCATCCATCAATATTGGCGACCACGCTCTGGAAGTGGTTCAAGAGTTCACCTACCTAGGCTCAACTATCACCAGTAACCTGTCTCTAGATGCAGAAATCAACAAGCGCATGGGTAAGGCTTCCACTGCTATGTTCAGACTGGCCAAGAGAGTGTGGGAAAATGGCGCACTGACACGGAACACAAAAGTCCGAGTGTATCAGGCCTGTGTCCTCAGTACCTTGCTCTACGGCAGCGAGGCCTGGACAACGTATGCCAGCCAAGAGCGACGTCTCAATTCATTCCATCTTCGCTGCCTTCGGAGAATACTTGGCATCAGGTGGCAGGACTATATCTCCAACACAGAAGTCCTTGAAGCGGCCAACATCCCCAGCTTATACACACTACTGAGTCAGCGGCGCTTGAGATGGCTTGGCCATGTGAGCCGCATGGAAGATGGCAGGATCCCCAAAGACACATTGTACAGCGAGCTCGCCACTGGTATCAGACCCACCGGCCGTCCATGTCTCCGTTATAAAGACGTCTGCAAACGCGACATGAAATCGTGTGACATTGATCACAAGTCGTGGGAGTCAGTTGCCAGCATTCGCCAGAGCTGGCGGGCAGCCATAAAGACAGGGCTAAATTGTGGCGTGTCGAAGAGACTTAGTAGTTGGCAGGAAAAAAGACAGAGGCGCAAGGGGAGAGCCAACTGTGCAACAGCCCCAACAAACAAATTTCTCTGCAGCACCTGTGGAAGAGCCTGTCACTCCAGAATTGGCCTTTATAGCCACTCCAGGCGCTGCTTCACAAACCACTGACCACCTCCAGGCGCGTATCCATTGTCTCTCGAGATAAGGAGGCCCAAAAGAGAAAAAAGAAAAAGAGGGGCAATTTATTAACTTTGATAGAGGATTGGCTAACCAACAGAAAACAGAGAGTCGGGATAAATGGGTCTTTTTCTGGTTGGCAATATGTAACTAGTGGGGTACCACAGGGTTTGGTCCTTGTCCCCAGCTATTTACAATATATATTTATGACTTGGATGCAGGGATAGAAAGTACTACAGCCAAATTTGCAGATTACACTAAAATAGCTGGGATAGGAAGTTGCAATAATTAAATAAGAAATTTACAAATTGATATGGATAGGTTAGGTGAATGATCCAAAATTTGGCAGATGGAGTTTAACGTGAATAAGTGTAAGGTTATCCATTTTGGTCGGAAGAATAGAAAGGCAAATTATTTCCTAACTGGAGAGAAACTTCAGAGTGCTTCGGTGCAGAAGGATCTGGGTGTCCTCGTGCATGAATCGCAGAAAGCTTGTTTGGAGGTACAGCAGGTGAAAAGGAAGGCGAATGGAATTTTGATATTTCTTGCTAAAGGAATAGAATATAAAAGTAGGAAAGTGTTGTTGCAACTGTACAAGGCATTAATGAGACCGCACCTGGAGTATTGTGTATAGTTTTAGTCTCCTGATTTGAGGATAGATGTCGTTGCATTGGAGGCAGATCAGAGGAGTGTCACTAGATTGATTCCAGGGATGAGGGGTTTGTATTATGGAGAGAGATTGAGCTCTTTATGCCTTTACTCTCTAGAGTTTAGAAGAACGAGAGTCGATCGAATTGAGGTAGAGAAGATGATTAAGGGGATTGACAAAGTAGACATAGAGAAGGCGTTTCCTCTTGTGTGGCAATCTAGAATGAGAGGTCATTGTTTTAGGATAAGGGGTGGTGGATTTCAAACAGAGATGAAGAGAAATTTCTTCTCTGAAAGGGTCGTGTGTCTGTGGGATTCACTACCCGGAGTGCAATATATGCTGGGACACTGAGTAAATTTAAGGAGGAGATAGACAGATTTTTAATTAGTAATGGGTTGAAGAGTTATGGAGAACGGGCAGGAAAGTGGAGTTGAGGCCGAGATGAGATCAGCCATGATCATATTGAATGGCGAAGCAGGCTCGAGGGGCTGAATTGCCTACTCCTGCTCCTACTTCTAATGTTATTATGTTCTTATCTGGATCTTTCCATCAAGAGAGGGTAACGTATCCATTATCTCTCTCCATGTTGTCCATTGATGTATCTGCTGTGTGACGGAGGCCATCTATGTCGGGTGAGGTGAATTATACTGTCTGCTCCATCAGCAGGGAGAAGCAGGTGAGAGATCCCGTGGCATTGTCATGACAGCTGGATTCCTGATGGTCTAGGTGTCTCTGCGGGATCCCCATGGCAACGGGGAGAGGTACAGGAACTGTTAGAACTCTCACTCCATCAATGTACAGTTGGTGCAAAAACAAGAAATGCTGGATTCACTCAGCAGGTCTGGCAGCATCTGTGGAAAGAGAAGCAGAGTTAACGTTTCGGGTCAGTGACCCTTCTTCGGAACTGACAAATATTAGAAAAGTCACAGATTATAAACAAGTTGGGCAAGAGATAACAAAGGAGAAGGTGCAGATTGGACCAGGCAACATAGCTGACCAAAAGGTCACGGAGAAAAGGCAAACAATATGTTGTGTTGAAAGACAAAGCATTCGTACAGATTAGGTGTGAATACACTGAATATTGAACAGCAGCAAGTGCAAACCTGAAGAAAAACAACCTGAAAAAAACAGTGGGTAAGAAAACTGAACAAACTAAGATGAAATGAAATAAATGCAAAAAAAGATTGTAAAAAATGTAAAAAGGAATGTAAAAAAAATGAAGAAAAAATAACGAAAAGTGAAAGTAAAATGGGGGGCTGTCATGCTCTGAAATTATTGAACTCAATGTTCAGTCCGGCAGGCTGTAGTGTGCCTAATCGGTAGATGAGATGCTGTTCATCGAGCTTGCGTTGATGTTCACTGGAACACTGCAGCAATCCCAGGACAGAGAAATGAGCATGAGAGCAGGGGGGAGTGTTGAAATGGCAAGCAACTGGAAGCTCAGGGTCCTGCTTGCGGACTGAGTGGAGATGTTCCGCAAAGCGGTCACCCAGTCTGCGCTTGGTCTCCCCAATGTAGAGGAGACCACACTGTGAGCAGCGAATACAGTATACTACATTGAAAGAAGTACAAGTAAATCGCTGCTTCACCTGAAAGGAGTGCTTGGGGCCTGGGATAGTGAGGAGAGAGGAGGTAAATGGGCAGGTACATAGAACATAGAACATTACAGCGCAGTACAGGCCCTTCAGCCCTCGATGTTGCGCCGACCTGTGAAACCATCTGACCTACACTATTCCATTTTCATCCATATGTCTATCCAATGACCACTTAATTGCCCTTAAAGTTGGCGAGTCTACTACTGTTGCAGGCAGGGCGTTCCACGCCCCTACTACTCTCTGTGTAAAGAAGCTACCTCTGACATCTGTCCTATATCTATCACCCCTCAACCTAAAGCTATGTCCCCTCGTGTTTACCATCACCATCCGAGGAAAAAGGCTCTCACTATCCACCCTGTCCAGCCCTCTGATTATCTTATATGTCTCTATTAAGTCACCTCTCCTCCCCCTTCTCTCTAACGAAAACAACCTCAAGTCTCTTAGCCTTTCCTCTTAAGACCTTCCCTCCATACCAGGCAACATCCTATTAAATCTCCTCATCACCTTTTCCAAAGCTTCCACATCCTTCCAATAATGCGGTGACCAGAACTGCACGCAATACTCCAGGTGCGGCTGCACCAGAGTTCTGTACAGCTGCAGCATGACCTCGTGGCTCCTAAACTCGATCCCTCTACTAATAAAAGCTAACACACCATATGCCTTCTTAACAGCTCTATTAACCTGGGTGGCAACTTTCAGGGATTTATGTACATGGACACCAAGATCTCTCTGCTCATCTACACTACCAAGAATCTTCCCAATAGCCCAGTATTCTGCAATCCTGTTATCCTTCCAAAGTGAATCACCTCACACTTCTCCTCATTAAACTCCATTTGCCATCTCTCAGCCCAGCTCTGCAGCCTATCTATGTCCCTTTGTAACCTACAATATCCTTCGGAACTAACCACAACTCCACCGACCTTCGTGTCATCCGCAAATTTACCAACCCACCCTTCTGCACCCTCATCCAGGTCATTAATAAAAATGACAAACAGCAGTGGCCCCAAAACAGATCCTTGCGGTACACCACTAGTAACTAAACTCCAGGATGAACATTTACCATCAACCACCACTCTCTGTCTTCTTTCAGCTAGCCAATTTCTGATCCAAAGCACTAATTCACCTTCAATCCCATACTTCTGTATTTTCTGCAATAGCCTACTGTGGGGAACTTTATCAAACGCCTTACTGAAATACATATACACCACATCCACTGCTTTACCCTCATCCACCTGTTTGGTCACCTTGTCAAAAAGCTCAATAAGGTTTGTGAGGCACGACCTACCCATCACAAAACCGTGCTGACTATCTCTAATGTACTTATTCTTTTCAAGATGATTAAAAATCCTATCTCTTATAACCTTTTCCAACATTTTACCCACAACCAAAGTAAGGCTCACAGGTTTGTAATTACCAGGGCTGTCTCTACTCCACTTCTTGAACAAGGGGACAACATTTACTATCCTCCAGTCTTCCGGCACTATTCCTGTCGACAATGACGACATAAAAATCAAGGACAAAGGCTCTGCAATCTCCTCCCTGGCTTCCCAGAGAATCCTAGGATAAATCCCATCGGGCCCAGGGGACTTATCTATTTTCACACTTTCCAAAATTGCTAACACCTGCTCCTTGTGAACCTCAATCCCATCTAGCCTAGTAGTCTGTATCTCAGTATTCTCCTCGACAACATTTTCTTTCTCCACTGTAAATACTGACGAAAAATATTCATTTAACACTTCCCCTATCTCCTCCGATTCCACACACAACTTCCCACTACTATCCTTGATTGGCCCAAAACTATCTCTATTCATTCTTTTATTCCTGATGCACCTATAGAAAGCCTTAGGGTTTTCTTTGATCCTATCCGCCAATGACTTCTCGTGTCCTCTCCTTGCTCTTCTTATCTCTCCCTTTAGATCCTTCCTGGCTAGCTTGTAACTCTCAAGCGCCCTAACTGAGCCTTCATGTCTCATCCTAACATAAGCCTTCTTCTTCCTCTTGACAAGCTCTTCAACTTCTTTAGTAAACCACGGCTCCCTCGCTCGACAACTTCCTCCCTGCCTGACAGGTACATACTTATCAAGGACACGCAGTAGCTGCTCCTTGAATAAGCTCCACATTTCTATTGTGCCATCCCCTGAAGTTTCCTTCCCCATCCTACGCATCCTAATTCTTGCCTAATCGCATCATAATTTCCTTTCCCCAGCTATAATTCTTGCCCTGCGGTATATACCTGTCCCTGCCCATCGCTAAGGTAAACCTAACCGAATTGTGATCACTATCACCAAAGTGCTCACCTACATCTAAATCTAACACCTGGCCGGGTTCATTACCCAGTACCAAATCCAATGTGGCATCGCCCCTCGTTCGCCTGTCTACATACTGTGTCAGAAAAACCTCCTGCACACAATGGACAAAAACAGACCTATCTAAAGTACCCGAACTGTAGTATTTCCAGTCAATATTTGGAAAGTTAAAGTCCCCCATAACCACTACCCTGTTACTCTCGCTCCTGTCAAGAATCATCTTTGCTATCCTTTCCTCTACATCTCCGGAACTAATTGGAGGTCTATAGAAAACTCCCAACAGGGTGACCTCTCCTCTCCTGTTTCTAACCTCGGCCCAGACTACCTCAGTAGACGAGTCCTCAAACGTCCTTTCTGCCGCTGTAATACTTTCCTTGATTAACAATGCCACACCCCCCCCCCCCTCTTTTACCCTCTTCTCTGTTCTTACTGAAACATCTAAATCCCGGAACCTGCAACATCCATTCCTGCCCCTGCTCTACCCATGTCTCCGAAATGGCCACTCCATTGAGATCCCAGGTACCAACCCATGCTGCAAGCTCACCCACCTTATTCCGGATGCTCCTGGCGTTGAAGGAGACACATTTTAAACCAAGCTCTTGCTTGCCAGTGCCCTCTTGTGTCCTTATAACCTTATCTCTGCCCTCACTACTCTCAACATCCTGCACACTGGAACTACAATTTAGGTTCCCATCCCCCTGCTGAATTAGTTTAAACCCCCCCCCCCCCCCCCCCCGAAGAGCACTAACAAATCTCCCTCCCAGGATATTGGTACCCCTCTGGTTCAGGTGAAGACCATCCTGTTTGTAGAGGTCCCACCGACCCCAGAAAGAGCCCCAATTATCCAGGAAACCAAAACCCTCCCTCCTACACCATCCCTGCAGCCACATGTTCAACTCCTCTCTCTCCCTATTCCTCACTTCGCTAGCACGTCGCACGGGCAACAACCCAGAGATAACAACTCTGTTTGTTCTCGCTCTAAGCTTCCACCCTAGCTCCCTGAATTTCTGCCTTAAATCCCCATCTGTCTTCGTACATATGTCGTTGGTGCCTGTGTACCACGACTTGGGGCTGCTCCCCCTCGCCCTTGAGGATCCCAAAAATACGATCCGAGACATCACGTACCCTGGCACCTGGGAGGCAACACACCAACCGTGAGTCTCTCTCGTTCCCACAAAACCTCCTATCTGTTCCCCTAACTATGGAGTCCCCAATGACTAATGCTCTGCTCCTCTTCCCCCTTCCCTTCTGAGCAACAGGGACAGACTCTGCGCCAGAGACCTGTATCCCATTGCCTACCCCTGATAAGTCGTCTCCTCCAACAGTATCCAAAACGGTATACCTGTTGTTGAGGGAAACGGCCACAGGGGATCCCTGCACTGCCTGCTGGTTCCCTCTCCTTCCCCTGACGGTAACCCATCTACCTTCTTCTTTCACCTGAGGTGTGACGGCCTCCCGATAATTCCTCTCAATAATCCCCTCCGCCTCCCGAATGATCCGAAGTTCCTCCAGCTCCAGCTCCAGTTCCCTAACGCGGTCCTCGAGGAGCTGGAGCTGGGTGCACTTCCCGCAGATGCAGTCAGCAGGGACACTCTTGGCGACCCTTACCTCACACATTCTGCAGGAGGAACATTCAACTTCCTTAACCTACATTCCCACTATTCTAAATTCCCAAGTTTTTAACCAATCACACGATAAAACAAGAAGAGTAATAGAAAAAGCCTTACCTTACCTACACACAACCGAGTCCTTTTTTTTGGTCAGAGGAGGAGGGCGGGTGGGAGGCACTACAAGAGTAGTGTCTCGGGTTCAGAAACAGCCCAAATATATAGGTTTCTACTTACCCAGCAGTCCCTGCTCCACCGAAACTCCCGATGAAATTGACTTCCCAGCTGTTCACTCCTCGCTAGCAATGCCTGTGCTCCTGGAAAAGCCAGCAGTCCCTGCTCCACCGAAACTCCCGATGAAATTGACTTCCCAGCTGTTCACTCCTCGCTCGCAATGCCTGTGCTCCTGGAAAAGCTGCACACCGAAAGCTACACCTCCTGCGATTGCAGGGGAAGGTGCCCTGGGACGGGGACGAGGTGGTGGGGGTAATGGAGGAGTGGACCAGGGTGTCACGGAGGGAACGATCCCTTCGGAATGCTGACAGGGGAAGGGAGGGGAAGATGCGACTGGTAGTGGCATCATGCTGTAGGTGGCAGAAATGGTGGAGGATGATCCTTTGGATATGGAGGCTGGTGGGATGAAAAGTGAGGACAAGGGGAACCCTGTCACAGTTCTGGGAGGGAGGGGAAGGGGTGAGGGTAGAGGTGCGGGGAATGGGTCGGACACGGTTGAGGGCCCTGTCAACCACAGTGGGGGGAAATCCTCGGTTGAGGAAAAAGGAGGTCATATCAGAAGCACCGTCATGGAAGGCAGCATCATCAGAGCAGATGCGTCGGAGACGGAGAAACTGGGAGAATGGAATGGAGTCCTTACAGGAGGTAGGGTGTGAAGAAGTGTAGTCGAGGTAGCTGTGGGAGTCAGTGGGCTTATAATGGATATTGGTAGACAACCTATCCCCAGAGATGGAGACAGAGAAGTCGAGGAAGGGAAGGGACGTGTCAGAGATGGACCATGTAAAGGTGAGCGAAGTGTGGAAATTGGAAGCAAAGTTGATAAAGTTTTCTAGTTCGGGGCGGGAGCAGGAAACGGCACCGATACAGTCATCAATGTAGCGGAAAAAGAGTTGGGGGAGGGGGCCTGAGTAGGACTGGAACAAAGAATGCTCGACATATCCCACAAAAAGACAGGCATAACTAGGACCCATGCGGGTACCCATAGCGACACCTTTTACTTGAAGGAATTGCATGGAGTTGAAGGAGAAGTTGTTCAATGTGAGAACAAGTTCAGCCAGGTGGAGGAGGGTGTTGGTGGAGCTAGAAAACTTTATCAACTTTGCTTCCAATTTCCACCCTTCTCTCACCTTTACATGGTCCATCTCTGACACTTCCCTTCCCTTCCTCGACTTAGTTAGGAAAGCTTAATATAATGTTATCACTTATTGTGAGTGGAATTGAATACAAAGGTAGGGAGGGCAGTGGCGAGACATTATCTGGAATTCTGTGTTCAGTACTGGTCTCCTTATTTAAGGAAACATGTAAATGCGTTGCAAGCAGTTCAGAGAAGGTTTATTAGAATAATATGGGCGGAATGTCTTATGAGGAAAGGCTGGACAGGATAGTCTTATATCAGCTGGAGTTTAGAAGAGTAAGGGGCGACTTGATTGAAACATTTAAGATTCAGGGCGTGGGATAGAGCACGTGAGGGCGACAGAAAGAGGGAGGGAGAGATAGAGAAAGAGAGAAAGGGACAGCTGAGCTCATCGGTTGCTGAAAACCTCATCCATGCCTTTGTTACCTAGAGATTTGACTATTCTAACACACTGCTGGCTTGTTTCCCACATTCTACTCTCTGTAACCTTGTGGTCATCCAAAACTCTGCTGCCATCTTCTAATTTATACCAAATTCTGTTCACCCAACATCCCAGTGCTCACTGACCTGCATTGGCTCTTGGTCCAGTAACACCACAATTTTAATATTCCAACCATGAGATCAAGTCCCTCCATGTACTCGTCCTTCTGATTATCCCAATCCCCTGTCCATTTCCAATATTCCTGAAACTTGTTCATCCCCCAAGTCGTGGTCCACATAGGCACCAACGACATAGGTAGAAAGAGAGATGGGGATTTAAGGCAGAAATTCAGGGAGCTAGGGTGGAAGCTTAGAGTGAGAACAACCAGAGTTGTTATCTCTGGGTTGTTGCCCGTGCCACGTGCTAGCGAAGAGAGGAACAGGGAGAGAGAGGAGTTGAACACGTGGCTGCAGGGATGGTGTAGGAGGGAGGGTTTTGGTTTCCTGGATAATTGGGGCTCTTTCTGGGGTAGGTGGGACCTCTACAAACAGGATGGTCTTCACCTGAACCAGAGGGGTACCAATATCCTGGGGGGCAGATTTGTTAGTGCTCTTCGGGGGGGTTTAAACTAAATCAGCAGGGGAATGGGAACCTAAATTGTAGTTCCAGTGTACAGGCTGTTGAGAGTAGTGAGGTAGGGGATAAGGTTACAGAGGGCACTGGCAAGAGGGCACTGGCAAGCAAGAACTTGGTTTAAAGTGTGTCTACTTCAACGCCAGGAGCATCTGGAATAAGGTGGGTGAGCTTGCAGCATGGGTTGGTACCTGGGATCCTGATGTTGTGGCCATTTCAGAGACATGGGTAGAGCAGGGGCACGAATGGATGTTGCAGGTTCCGGGATTTTGATGTTTCAGGAAGAACAGAGAAGAGGGTAAAAGAGGGGGGTGGGGAGTGTGGCATTGTTAATCAAGGAAAGTATTACAGCGACAGAAAGGACGTTTGAGGACTCGTCTACTGAGGTAGTATGGGCCGAGGTCAGAAACAGGAGAGGAGAGGTCACACTGTTGGGAGTTTACTTTAGACCTCCGAATACTTCCAGAGATGTAGAGGAAAGGATAGCGAAGATGATTCTTGACAGGAGCGAGAGTAACAGGGTCGTGGTTATGGGGGACTTTAACTTTCCAAATAGTGACTGGAAATACAATAGTTCGAGTACTTTAGATGGGTCAGTTTTTATCCAGTGTGTGCAGGAGGGTTTTCTGACACAGTATGTAGACAGGCCAATCCGGGGCGATGCCACATTGGATTTGTTTATGTTTAGTTTATGTTCAGAGATACAGCACTGAAACAGGCCCTTCGGCCCAGCGAGTCTGTGCCGACCATCAACCACCCATTTATACTAATCCCATATTCCTATCACATCCCCACCTGTCCCTATATATTTCCCTACCACCTACCTATACTAGGGGCAATTTATAATGGCCAATTAACCTATAAGTCTTTGGCATGTGGGAGGAAACGGGAGCACCCGGAGGAAACCCACGCCGACACAGGGAGAACTTGCAAACTCCGCACAGGCAGTACCCAGAATCGAACCCGTGTCCCTGGAGCTGTGAGGCTGCGGTGCTAACCACTGTGCCACTGTGCCGCCCAATTGGTACTGGGTAATGAACCCGGCCAGGTGTTCAATTTAGATGTAGGTGAGCACTTTGGCGATAGTGATCACAATTCGTTTAGGTTTACCTTAGCGATGGGCAGGGACAGGTATATGCCGCAGGGCAAGAATTATAGCTGGGGGAAAGGAAATTATGACGCGATTAGGCAAGATTTAGGATGCGTAGGATGGGGAAGGAAACTGCAGGGGTTGGGCACAAACGAAATGTGGAGCTTATTCAAGGAGCAGCTAATGCCTGTCCTTGATAAGTATGTACCTGTCAGGCAGGGAGGAAGTTGTCGAGCGAGGGAGCCGTGGTTTACTCAAGAAGTTGAAGCGCTTGTCAAGAGGAAGAGGGAGACTTATGTTAGGATGAGACGTGAAGGCTCAGTTAGGGCGCTTGAGAGTTACAAGCTAGCCAGGAAGGATCTAAAGGGAGGGCTAAGAAGAGCAAGGAGAGGACACGAGAATCATTGGCGTTAGGATCAAAGAAAACCCTAAGGCTTTCTATAGGTATATCAGGAATAAAAGAATGATAAGAGTTAGAACAGGGCCAATCAAGGATAGTAGTGGGAAGTTGTGTGCGGAATCAGAGGAGATAGGGGAAGCGTTAAATGAATATTTTTCGTCAGCATTTACAGTCGAGAAAGAAAATGTTGCCGAGGCCATTACTGAGATACAGCCTACTCGGCTAGATGGGATTGAGATTCACAAGGAGGAGGTGTTAGCAATTTTGGAAAGAGTGAAAATAGATAAGTCCTCTGGGCCAGATGGGATTTATCCTAGGATTCTCTGGGAAGCCAGGGAGGAGATTGCAGAGCCGTTGTTGTTGATCTTTATGTCGTCATTGTCGACAGGAGTAGTGCCGGAAGACTGGAGGATAGCAAATGTTGTCCCCTTGTTCAAGAAGGGGAGTAGAGACAGCCCTGGTAATTATAGACCTGTGAGCCTTACTTCGGTTGTGGGTAAAATGTTGGAAAAGGTTATAAGAGATAGGATTTATAATCATCTTGAAAAGAATAAGTTCCTTTGCGATAGTCAGCACGGTTTTGTGAAAGGTAGGTCGTGCCTCACAAACCTTATTGAGTTTTTTGACAAGGTGACCAAACAGGTGGATGAGGGTAAAGCCGTGGATGTGGTGTATATGGATTTCAGTAAGGCGTTTGATAAGGTTCCCCACGGTAGGCGATTGCAGAAAATACGGAAGTATGGGGTTGAAGGTGATTTAGAGCTTTGGATCAGAAATTGGCTAGCTGAAAGAAGACAGATGGTGATGGTTGATGGCAAATGTTCATCCTGGAGTTTAGTTACTAGTGGTGTACCGCAAGGTTCTGTTTTGGGGCCACTGCTGTTTGTCATTTTTATAAATGACCTGGATGAGGGTGTAGAAGGGTGGGTTACTAAATTTGCGGATGACACGAAGGTCGGTGGAGTTGTGGATAGTGTCGAAGGTTGTTGTAGGGTACAGAGAGACATAGATAGGCTGCTGAGCTGGGCTGAGAGATGGCAAATGGAGTTTAATGCGGAGAAGTGTGAGGTGATTCACTTTGGAAGGTGTAACAGCAATGCAGAGTACTGGGAAGATTCTTGGTAGTGTATATGAGCAGAGAGATCTTGGTGTCCAGGTACATAAATCCCTGAAAGTTGCTACCCAGGGTAATAGGGCTGTTAAGAAGGCATATGGTGTGTTAGCTTTTATTAGTAGGGGGATCGAGTTTCGGAGCCACGAGGTCATGATGCAGCTGTACAAAACTCTGGTGAGGCCGTACCTTGAGTATTGTTTGCAGTTCTGGTCACCGCATTATAGGAAGGATGTGGAAGCTTTAGAAAGGGTGCAGAGGAGATTTACTAGGATGTTGCCTGGTACGGAGGGAAGGTCTTACGAGGAAAGGCTGAGGGACTTGGGGTTGTTTTCGTTAGAGAGAAGGGGGAGGAGAGGTGACTTAATAGAGACATACAAGATAATCAGAGGGTTAGATAGGGTGGATAGTGAGAGTCTTTTTCCTCGGATGATGATGGCAAACACGAGGGCACATAGCTTTAAGTTGAGGGGTGAAAGATATAGGACAGATGTCAGAGGTAGTTTCTTTATGCAGAGTGTAGTAGGGGCGTGGAACGCCCTGCCTGCAACAGTAGTAGACTCGCCAACTTTAAGGGCATTTAAGTGGTCATTGGATAGACATATGGATGAAAATGGAATAGTGTAGGTCAGATGGTCGGCGCAACATCGAGGGCCGAAGGGCCTGTACTGCGCTGTAATGTTCTAATTCTGATTCTAATTCTAATCTTAAAGTCTTTTGCGAATTCCCTTTTTAAAGGTGGGTTTCTTTCCCTCTGTCTCTATCCCTGACCACACATTTCATCTCTTCATCTTCCACCCTGCAAAATCATATTATATGGAAGGCAGGAACTCTGTTGCCACTCCTACACCACTGTAAGATCTGATCTCGGGTCACAGATTAACAGAAAGGAAGTCGAATGGTCACAAGCAAATTATTGCAGGGAAACCATTGGAAAAAATTCGGAGGGACAGGAGTAATCTCCACGTGGAGAGGCAGGGATTAATCAGGAATAGTCAGCATGGCTTTGTCAAGGGGAGTTCGTGTCTAACTAAATTGATTGATTATTTTCGAGGCGGTGAATAGGGGTGTAAAGGAGGGTAAAGCAGTAGAACAAAGAACAAAGAACAAAGATAATTACAGCACAGGAACAGGCCCTTCGGCCCTCCAAGCCTGCGCCGATCCAGATCCTCTCTCTAAACATGTCGCCTATTTTCTAAGGTTCTGTATCTCTTTTCTTCCTGCCCATTCATGTATCTGTCTAGATACATCTTAAAAGAATCCATCGTGCCCGCATCTACCACCTCCGCTGGCAATGCGTTCCAGGTGCCCACCACCCTCTGCGTAAAGAACTTTCCACGCATATCCCACCTAAACTTTTCCCCTTTCACTATATGGTCTATATGGACTTCAGTAAGGCTTTTGATGGGGTCCCGCATGGGAGATTTGTTAAGAAGGTAAGAGCCCATGGGATCCAGGGCAACTTGGCAAATTGGATCCAAAATTGGCTTAGTGGCAGGAGGCAGAGGGTGATGGTCAAGGGTTATTTTTGCAAGTGGAAGCCTGTGACCCGTGGTGTACTGCAGGGATCGGTGCTGGGACTCTTGCTGTTTGTGGTGTACATTAATGATTTGGACGTGAATATAGGAGGTCTGATCAGTAAGTTCACAGCTGACACGAAAATTGGTGGTGTTGTAAATCGTGAGCAGGAAAGCCTTAGATTACAGGATGATATAGATGGGCTGGTAAGATGGGCAGAGGAGTGGCAAATGGAATGTAATCCTGAGAAGTGTGAGGTGATGCATTTTGGGAGGGCGAACAAGGCAAGGAAATATACAATGGATGGTAGGACCCCAGGAAGTACTGAAGGTCAGAGGGACCTAGGTGTACTTGTCCATTGATCACTGAAGGCAGCAGCACAGGTAGACAATGAGGACAGGAAGACGTATGGGACACTTGCCTTTATTAGCCGAGGCATAGAATATAAGAGCAGGGAGGTTATGATGGAGCATAAAACTCCAGTTAGGCCACAACTGGAGGACTGTGTATAGTTCTGGTTGCCGCACTATCAAAAGGATGTGATTGCAATGGAGAGGGTGCAGAATAGATTCACCAGGATGTTGCCTGGGCTGGAGCATTTCAGCTATGAAGAGCGACAGAAAAGGCTAGGGTTGTTTTCCTTAGAGCAGAAAAGGATGGGGGGTGTCATGATTGAGCTATACAAAATAACGAGGGGCATTGATAGGTTAGATATGAAGAATCTTTTTTTCCCTGAGCGGACGGGTCAATAACCAGGGGGAATCGATTTGAGGTAAGGGGCAGGAGGTTTAGAAGGGATTTGAGGAAAATAATTTTCACCCAGAGGGTGGTTCGAATCTGGAAGGCACTGCCTTAAGAGATGGGCCGGGCAGGAACCCTCACAACATTTCAGAAGTATTTAGATGAGCACTTGAATCGCCATGGCAAACAAGGCTACAGGCCAAGTGCTGGGAATTGGGATTAGAATAGTTCGGTGCTTGATGGCCGGCACAGACACAGTGGGCTGAAGGTCCTGTTTCAGTGCTGTATATCTCTATAATTCTATGACTCTTTGAGGAGTAACAGTTCAAATAGAGCATAACATCAGAAGAGACATAGTGTACATAGGACCTGTGGCAGGTGAGAATGGCTTTCAGTTATGGATCAGATGTTAGAAGCTATTATTAAAGACGTTAGAAAGACGTTAAAGCACGTCGAAAAAATCAAGGTGATCAGGGAGAGTCAACATGGTTTTGTGAAAGGGAAATCATGTTTAACCAATATACTGGAGTTCTTTGAAGAAGTAACATGTACTGTGGATAAAGGGGAACTGGTGGATCGACAGTACTTAGATTTACAGACCACATCAAACGTCATTGTGGAAAATAAAAGCTCATAGTGTTGGGGGTAATATAATTGGCATGGATAGAGGATTGGCTAGCTAACAGGAAACAGAGTAGTCATAAATGGGTTATTTTCTGGTTGGCAAGCTGCAACGAGTGGTGTGCCACCGCGATCAGTGCTGGGGCCTCAACTTTTTACAATTGATAGAAATGATTTTGATGAATGGACCGAAGGTATGCTTGCGAAATTTGCTAATGACTCCAAGATAGGTAAGAAGGTAAGTTCTCAAGAGGACATAAGGAGGTTACAAAGGGATATAGATAGGTTAAATGAGTGGTCAAAGAACTGGCAAATGGAGTATAATGTGAGAAAAGGTCAAACTGTCCATTTTGGCTGGAGGACCTGACTGTTACCTCGAGACTTAACTATTTCAACACACTCCTGGCTGCTCTCCCACATTCTATTCTCTGCAACCTTGTGGTCATCCAAAACTCTGCTGTCACCTTCTAATTTACACTAAATTCTGTTCACCCAACATTAGGGATTAGGGAACCATGGATGACAGGTGAAATTGTGAGACTAGCTAAGAGGAAAAAGGAAGCATACATAAGGTGTAGGCGGCTGATGAAAGACGAAGCTTTGAAAGAATATCGGGAATGTAGGACCAATCTGAAACGAGGAATTAAGAGGGCTAAAAGGGGTCATGAAATATATTTAGTAAACAGGGTTAAGGAAAATCCCAAAGCCTTTTATTCATATATAAGGAGAAAGAGGGTAACTAGAGAAAGGATTGGCCCACTAAAGGACAAAGGAGGAATGTTATGCTTGGACTCAGCGAAAATGGGTGAGATTCCAAACGAGTACTTTGCATCGGTATGCACCGAGGAGAGGGACATGACGGATGTTGAGGTTAGGAACAGATGTTTGATTACTCTCGGTCAAGTCGGCAGAAGGAGGGAGGAAGTGTTGGGTATTCTAAAGGGCATTAAGGTGGACAAGTCCCCAGGTCCGGATGGGATCTATCCCAGGTTACTGAGGGAAGCGAGAGAGGAAATAGCTGGGGCCTTAACAGATATCTTTGCAGCATCCTTAAACACGGGTGAGGTCCCGGAGGACTGGAGAATTGCTAATGTTGTCCCCTTGTTTAAGAAGGATAGCAGGGATAATCCAGGTAATTATAGACCGGTGAGCCTGACGTCAGTGGTAGGGAAGCTGCTGGAGAAGATACTGAGGGATAGGATCTATTCCCATTTGGAAGAAAATGGGCTTATCAGTGATAGGCAACATGGTTTTGTGCAGGGAATGTCATGTCTTACCAACTTAATAGAATTATTTGAGGAAGTGACAAAGTTGATTGATGAGGGAAGGGCTGTCGATGTCATATACATGGACTTCAGTAAGGCGTTTGATAAGGTTCCCCATGGCAGGCTGATGGAGAAAGTGAATGCGCATGGGGTCCAAGGTGTACTAGCTAGATGGATAAAGAACTGGCTGGGCAACAGGAGACAGAGAGTAGCAGTAGAGGGGAGTTTCTCAAAATGGAGACGTGTGACCAGTGGTGTTCCACAGGGATCCGTGCTGGGACCACTGTTGTTTGTGATATACATTAATGATTTGGAGGAAAGTATAGGTGGACTGATTAGCAAGTTTGCAGACGACACTAAGATTGGTGGAGTAGCAGATAGTGAAGGGGACTGTCAGAGAATACAGCAGAATATAGATAGATTGGAGAGTTGGGCAGAGAAATGGCAGATGGAGTTCAATCAGGGAAAATGCGAGGTGATGAATTTTGGAAGATCCAATTCAAGAGTGAACTATACAGTAAATGGAAAAGTCCAGGGGAAAATTGATGGCCAGAGAGATTTGGGTGTTCAGATCCACTGTTCCCTGAAGGTGGCAACGCAGGTAAATAGAGTGGTCAAGAAGGCATGCGGCATGCTTTCCTTCATCGGACGGGGTATTGAGTACAAGAGTTGGCATGTCATGTTACAGTTGTATAGGACTTTGGTTCGGCCACATATGGAATACTGCGTGCAGCTCTGGTCGCCACATTACCAAAAGGATGTGGATGCTTTGGAGAGGGTGCAGAGGAGGTTGACCAGGATGTTGCCTGGTATGGAGGGCACTAGCTATGAAGAGAGATTGAGTAGATTGGGATTATTTTCATTAGAAACACGGAGGTTGAGGGGGGACCTGATTGAGGTGTACAAAATCATGAGAGGTATAGACAGGGTGGATAGCAAGAAGCTTTTTCCCAGAGTGGGGAATTCAATTACTGGAGGACACGAGTTCAAAGTGAAAGGGGAAAAGTTTAGGGGGGATATGCGTGGAAAGTTCTTTATGCAGAGGGTGGTGGGTGCCTGGAATGCGTTGCCAGCGGAGGTGGTGGATGCGGGCACGATGGCGTATTTTAAGATGTATCTAGACAGATACATGAATGGGCAGGAAGAAAAGAGATACAGACCCTTAGAAAATAGGCGACATGTTTAGATAGAGGATCTGGATCGGCGCAGGCTTGGAGGGCCGAAGGGCCTGTTCCTGTGCTGTAAGTTTCTTTGTTCTTTGTTCTATCCCTGTGCTCACTGATCTACATTGGCTCTTGGTCCAGTAACACCTCAAGTTTAATATTCTCACTCGTATGATCAATTCCCTCATGTCCTCACCCCTCTGATTATCCCAATGCCCTGTTCATTTCCAATATTCCTGAAGCTTGTTCATCTTAAAGTATTTTTCTAATTCCCTTTTTGAAGTGAATTTATTTCCCTCTGTCTCTATCCCTGACCACAAATTTCATCTCTCCAGCTCCACTGGTGCTGTGGAGGTTTGGATCCATAAAATGGTGTGAGCTGCACTGCCGGTCACATCCAGTACATTGTACAGGACACACAGGCTGGCCAAGGTGCTGGAGTGGGTGCAATGTGTGTGTGCCTGTCGAGTGAGGAAGGTCTGAATATGGTGTCAGTCAGCCATTCCGGCAGCTTTGATGTACGACTTTGAAACTTGGTCTTTGCATGTCACTCTCAGCTGAACATACATTCAGCAGCACGAAAAACCCCCTCTAGTGTTATTTAAATTGACCGGGTATCCATCTTACAGGTGTAGGGCTTTTTACTGACTTCTGCCATTGTAAAGTTAGTGGAGGTGCTGTGGATGGTTTTCTGCAGATTGTGTTGTGAGCTGCTGCAGACATTCAGGGAGGACAGAGGATGTGTTGACCCAACTCTGGACAAGTTATAGGGACTGTGGTATCAGTGTCTCTGGGTCTGTAACATGACCAACAAATGGAGCAGAGGCTGCAGAGAGGGGAAACTGTGCAAAGAGGGCGGAGGAGGGGGCTCTGCTCTACCCACCCCGGGTTTTCCAAGAGCAAAAAGAGCAGTGATCCGAATAACGAGCCCGGGAAAACACCACTGTATACTCCCATCGAGTCTGAACAGCAACCTTTCAGCACTTCTCTCTGTTTACTGTTCCTTAGCCAATGTTATATCCACACTGTCACTGTCCCTTTAATCCATAGGGTTCAGTTTTCCTAACCTGTCTATTGAATGTGATTTGATCAAACACCTTTTGAAAGTCCATATATATGACTTCAATCACACCACCCTCATCAACCCTCTCCATTGTTTTAGTAAAGAACGCCATCATGTTTACCTCACCACCACCTCTCTCCACTGTTGTTAAATTATCAGACTGCTTATCCGACATCCAGTACTGGATGAGCAGAAATTTCCTCCAATTAAATATTGGGAAGACTTGTTTTCACTCCCCACTCCAACTCTGCTCCCTTGCTATTGATTCCATCCCTCTCCCTGTATCAGTCTGAGATTCATACAGTTTGTTTGCAGCCTTAGTATCACATTTGATCACAAAATGAGCTTTAACCTCATTTTCAGGATATCATTACAACCGCCTACTTCCACCTCAGTAACAGCGCCACACTTCACCCCTGTCTCAGCCCATCTGCTGCTGAAATTCATTCATGCCTTCCTTTTCCCGAGAAATGACTACTCCAACACACTTTTCTCTGATTTCCCACCTGCTACTCTCTGTAAATTTGATGTCCTCCAGAACTCTGCTGCCATGTCCTAAATCGTGCCACGTCCCGTGCACATATCACTGACCGACTTTGACTCCTGATCAAGTAATCTCTTTATTTAAATTCTCAAATTATTTTTCCTCCATGACCTCGCTCCCGTCCTGTATATATCTGTGCTCCTCTAATTCTGGCCTCTTGTGCATCCCTGATTTTAACTGTTCCACCATTGGTGACCATACCTTCAGTTGCCTCAGCTCCAAGCTCTAGAATACCCTCCTTACACCTCTCCGCCTCGCCATCCCGCCACCTCTCCACCACCCTTTCCTCTTTTAAGACACCCATTAAAACTTACATCTTTGACCACGCTTTTGGTCCTCTGACCTAATAATTTCTTATATCTCTCGGTGTCATGTTTTGTTTTATGAGGAAGCATCATGGGATGTTTTATTACATTAAAGACACTATATTAAATAAGTTGTTGTTGTCGTTTGCCATACATGATTTTGAATTCGCATTTGCGTGCTGCTTCTCAAATTTTATCCCTTTTATGAGTAAGGAATACTTATATCCTGCTTGTGACCTTTAGAAATTTCCAACCACCGACATTAGACTGACTGGTCATTAATACAGGTTTTACCCCATCTCTCCTTTTTTAAACAGGGAGTAACATTTACAACCCTCCAGTTCTCTGTTATCACTCCCATATCCAAGGACGATTGAAAGATTCTGTCCAGGGCCTCTGTTATTTCCACATTTCCTTTCCTCAGTAGCCTCATGCATCCCATACAGACCAGGTAAATGTTCTACTTCTTTGAGGCACAAAAAGTGTTTGGATGGAAAGTGGTTAACAGAACCTGTTTGTTCAGTGACTGTAGTTAATGTCAGTCTCCATGGACCCTAATTGTGTCACTGGAGGTTTTCCATCTTCTATTAATAAGGGATTCGTTTCAAGGTTTAATACCATTGTGCCAGTCGATCGTCAGCTTCACCACTTACAGGCATCAGCTGCACCAGAGAGAGGGAGAGGATAGATCGGAACCTGAGAACAATAGATTGGAATGTTACAACAATGGGTCAGAATCTGAGAACAGTGGATTGGAATGTTACAAAAGTGGGCATAGGATTATCATGGCCTCTTTATATGCTTTCTACAGACGATTCGCTGTCTTTAACATCCCGGATCTATTACGCACTGTTGATTATACAACATATTTACTATCCCATCCTTGCTATTGTTGGTGTCCCTGGTAAGTTTGTCAATACAGCTATTAATATTATAAACCATATTCAACTGCAATAATGTTCCTGGAATTTACTCTGCCCTCCTTACTGCTGTTGTTAGTCCTGGTGAATCTCTGTCTCCAGCTATTAGCTCTACAACCATTGCTAATAGTATTATAGTTCTAGTAATTTATTCTCATCTTTCCTGCTGTTACTGCCCTGGTAAGTCTTCATTTCCACAAATACGATCTGTAAACCCTGGTTCACTGAAATACTGTTCAAGTAATTTTTAGTTATCTGAAGCCCGAAACTAGTGTTATTGGTCTCCATAAGAAATCCTGTCCCCGATCTGTGAACGACATACTCCAAGGCCAATGTCTGAGACTGAACCAGACTGTTTGCAACCTCTGTGTTCTATTTAAACCTGAGCTGTGTTCATCTCCATATTCTCTCCTTCACAAACCCTGCCTACTACCACCTCTGTAATATCACCCATCTCCACCTCTGCCTCCGCCCATCTGCTGCACTCACCCTCATCTGTGCCTTTGCATAGTGTCAGTGGAAGTATCACATCACTCCCAGCACTAATAGGGATCAGCGGCTCTGGAGAGAGGAAGAGAATAGATTAGAATCAGAGAACAATAGATTGGAATGTTACAACAATGGGCAGGAGTTTCATCTGGGAGTTTAACTTTCTTTCTGCAGATTATGATCAGTTCTCATTAAACAGTCTGATCTATTCCGCACTGAGGAATATTCAATACATTTACTACCCCTTCCTGGCTATTATTGGTGTCCCTAGTAAGTCTCTGTATCTAACTATTAATTCGATAAACCATGTTTAACTGCATTCCCATTCTTGTCATTTCCTCTGCCCTCCTTGCTGCTGTTGTTATTCCTGGCAAATATATGTCTCCAGGTATTAGCTCTGTAAACCATTGCCAAGTGCATTAGAGTGCCTGTAATTTACTCTCCCATCTTTGCTGCTGTTGCTGTCCCTGGAAAGTCTGTATTTCCCGCTATGACATCTGTAAAATTTGTTTCACTGAAATAATGTTCTTGCTATTTAAATTTGGGAACAGTGGAGTTTTCATTGGCCTCTATAAGAAATTCCATCCACTATCCATGAACCATGATCTCCTCATTGCCAAATATCTGATGCTGAACCAGACAGTTTGTAACCTCTGTGTTCTATTTAAATCTGAGCTGAGTTCATCTCCATATTCTCACCAACCCTGCCTCCTACCACCTCTGTACTAACACACGTCTCCAACTCTGCCTCAGCCCATCTGCTGCATAAACATTCATCTGTGCCTTTGTTAAATACACACTTGACTATTCCAATTCTATTCTGGTCACCCTCCCAGTTATAAACCTCAATAAACCACAGCCCATCCATAACTATGCTGCCTGTATTCTAACTCACACCAAATCCCGATCACCCATCACCCTTGTGCTCACTGATCTACATTAGCTCCCGGTCTGGCAGCACCTTAATTTTAATATTCTCATTATTGTGCTTGTATCTCTCCATGGCCTCACCCCTCCAATTAATCCCATTCCCCTCTCCATTCCCATATTCCTACAACTCTTTTGCCTGAAAGTATTTTCTTCAATTACCTTTTAAAAGTAACTGTTTGAAAAGGCACTGTTTGAAAATTCGGGGTCGCCCTTTTCAGACAGAGATGAGGAGACTTTTCTTTTCCTCAGATGATTGTGTGATTTTGGAAATCTCTGCCTTAGAAGGTGGTGGAGGGGGGGGGGGGTCATTGTATATTTTTAACGCAGAGGGAGATAGATTTTTGTTAGGCAAGAGAATCCAAGTTTATCGGGGGTAGATGGGGGTGCGGAATTCGAAATGCAAACAGATCAGCCATGATCTTGTTAGATGGTGGAGCAGGCTTGACGGGCTGAATGACCTACTTCTGCCCCTAATTCATATGATCCTATAGTCGTTTTCTCTGTTTATCTACTCTGGCAATGATTTTCAGCTCTACAGCGCCACTGGGCCTAACGCCATGTAAGTTTGGATCCATAAAATAATACGAGCTGCTCTGCCAGTCACTTCAAGTGTTCCATGCTGGAGAGGGCTCGAGCCCCCGTTCACCAAGCATGTGCTGGCAGCGTGAGGAGGGGTCTTTATATATCTTCTGTCAGCCATTCCAGCAGCTGTGATGTACGTCTTTGAAACTTGGACTGTCCACGGAACGCCTGTGCTGGTCACTCTCAGCTGACCCTACATTCAGCAGCACGAGGAAGCCCCTCTCGTGTTATTTAAAAAGGACCAGGCATTCAACTTACAGGTGAGGGGTTTTTGGCTTCTGCTATTGTAATGTTAGTGGAGGTGCTGTGGATGGTTCTCTGGAGGTTGTGTTGTGTGCTGCTGCCGACATTCAGGGAGGACAGAGGATCTGGTGATGTAAATTTGGACAAGGTATGGGGAATGTAGTTGCAGTGTCTCTGGGTCTGTAACAAATGGAGCAGAGGCTGCATAGAGGGGAAGCTCTGTAAAGTGGGAGGAAGAGGGGGCTCTGCCCTACGCACCTCCGGTTTTCCGAGAACACTTTTGCTACCTACGCCTAACCCAGGAGCAGTGTGTGAGGTGACTCTGATTCAATAAGGAGGTGGTCACAGAGTTGTGTCACCTCCTGTAACACGACCTGGAGCCTCACACCAGGGTGAGGACGGAGCTGTCAGTGGCTGTTAAGGTCACAGTTTCATTGAACTTCTATGTATCCGGATCTTTCCAGGCAGGAGCAGGAGAAGTATCCAACATCGAGTCACAGAGACTGATAGAGCCATTTACGACATAGAAAGAGTCCATTCATCCCATCATGTACATGCTGGCTCTCCATGGAGCAATCCATTCAGTCCCACTCGCCCGCTCAATCCCTGTAGCAAATTCATTTCATTCAGGTGCCCACCAGCTTTCATTTGAAATCACTGATTGTCTCTGCTTCCAACACACTTGTGGGCAGTGAGTTCCAGATCATTAACACACGCTGCATAAAGAAAAATGTTCTTCCTCATATTCCCCCTGCATCTCTTGTCCAAAACATTCAATCCGTGCTCCTAGTCTTTCTTCCATCAGTTAATGGGAACACTTTTTCATTGTCTAAATTATCCAGACCTGTCATAATCTTGTAACCTAACCTTGGAACTAAAATCCACCATCCCTGGAACCATCCTGTTAAATCTCTTCAGCACCATTTCAAAGACCTTCACAATCTTTCTGAAGTGTGATGACCAGAATTGGACAAACTAGTCCAGCTGAGACCTAACCAGAGATTTTTAAACATTCATCATAACTTCTCTGCTTTTGAACTCAATACCTCTCATTATGAAATCCAAGATGATATGTGTTTTACTAACCAATCTCTCAATATGTCCTGTCACCTTTAAAGATGGATACACATGCACCCACAGGTCTCTCTGTTCCTGCACACTGTTTAGAACTGTGTTATTAAGTCTATATTGCCTTCCTATCCTCTCTGTCAAAATGCCTCACCTCACACTTGTCTCACACTTTCATCTGCCACTTGTCTGCTCAATCTACTTAGTATCTCTGTCCTGTCGCAGGTGGTTCTGAACATACTCACTGTTTGTCACAGCTCCAGGTTTGGTATCAGAGGCGGATTTTGAAATTCTACTCTGTATTCCAAGCTCCAAGTCATTTATACACAGCAAAAATAAACAGTGGCCCGAGCACTGACCCTGGGGGAACACTCACTGTTAGACATCTTGCAGTCTGAAAAACTGCCATTTACTATGATACACTCTTATCTCTATGTAAACCTTTGTTTTTATCCAACTGGACACTGACCCTCCCATTCCATCTGACTCAATGTTGGTAATTAACCTTTTCTGTGGCACTTTATCAAACACATTGTTCAAACCAATCTAGACAACATCCATCACATTCCCTTCATCAACCTTCTCTGTTACATCATCAAAAGTGCAATTAGATTAGTCAAGCATGACTTTCCTTTTGTAAATCTATGCCGGCTATCCTGAATTAACTCAAACCTCTCAACATGCCTGCTGTTTTATCCCTGATTATTGTTCTAAAACTTTTCCCACCACTGATGTTGGACTAACTGGCCTGTAGTTGTGAGGACTGTGTGTTGTCCATTGATGTATCCGCCAGGTGAGAGAGGCCATCTATGTCGGGTGAAGTTAATACATCATTTTCTCCCTCAGCGGGGAGAAGCACGATAAGGGTATCCCTGGCTTTGTCAGGAGAGCCACATTCCTGATGGTCGAGTTGTCTCGACGGTGTCCCCATGTCAACGGGGAGAGGTACAGGAACTGACTAAAATCTCACTCCATTAATGTACAGTTGATGTGTGAGCATGCCCAGTACATCATGTTGGTGAATGTCCCACTATCCTGGCAGCAGCCACAATAACTTCATTCTGAAGCAGTCCGCCAGTCCCAACACATCGGCCTCCCATGCAGAACCAGAATGTGGCTCCACGGAGACAGATGTAACCACCCCGCACTCTCCAGACACAGCTCATGTTTCTACAACCCCAAACTTCCTCCCACCGCCAACCAACCTCACACAATTAATATGTGTATAACGTGAACAATGAAGTCACCAGGAACAAGGTGGAACGGACCACCAGTGTGATGAAGCAATGCTTCCACTGTCCGAACCGTGTGAGGTTGGTTGGCTGCTACCAGGATAGTGGACATTCACCAACATGATGTACTGGGCATGCTCACACACCAAGTGTACATTAATGGAGTGAGATTTTATTCAGTTCCTGTACCTTTCCCCGTTGACATGGGGACACCGTAGAGACACCTCGACCATCAGGAATGTGGCTCTCCTGACAAAGCCACGGGACCTCTTATCCTGCTTCTCCCCGCTGAGGGAGTAAATGATGTATTACCTTCACCCGACATAGATGGCCTCTCTCACCTTGTGGATACATCAATGGACAACACACAGTCCTCACAACTACAGGCCAGTTAGTCCAACATCAGTGGTGGGAAAAGTTTTAGAACAATGATCAGGGGGAGCCCTCCAGTACACACTGGATGAGGTGTCCAAGTTCATGGTGTTCTGCTGCACCCTTCATATCATCACCATCATGAGCACACAGGCATTGGCACCAGGAATCCGGAGGAAAACTCAGGAGGAGGAGCTGGAGGCAGGGAGAATATTTCCTGGATGCCTTTGACCCAGAAAGACCGTCAGAGAGTTTCTGCTTATATTCTGTTTCCCATAGGACAACTTCCCTTCCCCACCATGGATCCCCCATTCTCCACCATTCCACCCATCTGAGACGCCCCATCACAGTGTCCCCGTGGTCATCATCCTGCAATAAAAAACACCAACAACAATCTTTTCATTAACATCTTTATCCAACAGCACATCCAATTATACAAACAAAACTGAACTATTCAACCTTGTGTATTCCCTTAGTGCCTGTCTTGTGGGTTCCCTCGACTTGCCTAGTGCTCCGATACAATGTTTCTCCAGTGACTGCAGCATGGCTGGTGGAAGTCTGCTGACTTTCACTGGGGAGACTGCATATGGCCTTGCAGGATGTCCTCGAGCAGCTCTGTGACTTGAGGACTCGGAATCGGATTGCACCACCTCGACATGGGCAGCAGCAGCCTGGGCTGGCTGATGGGTAACAGCAAGCACACTGGTGGAGTGACAGTGAATGGAGAACAAATACTGTCATCCTGAGAGAAGACAACAGGTTCCTGCTCCTCGGAGAAACTGTCATTCCCACGGGGCGACACCGCAGCAATCCTAGTAATCTACTGGATCACAGATTGCTGGACTGCTGTGAGATCCTGCAAACCCCTTTGAACACTGTGATCCACAGCCATGATGACAACAGTCTGATCCTGCATGGCAGCAAGCATGGATCTCATGACCTCAGTCTGAGCTTCCACTGCAGCATTGAAACGTCATATAATTCTGGTCTCTTGAACATCCCGAGTTGAATTACTCTACCATTGGCGGCCGTGCCTTCAGCTGCCGAGGCCCTAAGCTCTTCAAGAGAAGAGCAGAACTTCTTCAAGGTAGGCATTCCTGGAAGAGAAGTGACAGTGAATTAAATACTAAAATGAAAGCAAAATACTGCGGCTGCTGGAACTCTGCAATGAGAACAGAAATTGTCATAAATAGTCAGCAGGTCTGGCACCATCTGTGTAGAGAGAAACAGAGTTTACGTTTCAGCTCTGCCTTACATACCTCGTGTTTTCCAAGAGAAAAAAGAGCAGTGGTCCTAATATCGAGCCCTAGGGAACACCACTGACTACTGTCATTGAGTCTGAACAACAACCTTTTACCACTTCTCTCTGTTTACTGTTCCTCAGTCAATGTTATAGCCACACTGTCACTGTCCATTTAATCCATAGGGTTCAGTTTTCCTAACCATTCATCAGAACTGGTAAAGGTTAGAAATGTAACAATCTGTCATTTAAACTCTCCCCTTTCCGTCCCATCACAATCCTTCCTTCGTGTTCTTCTTCCCCCTTCCCCTCTTTCACTTGCTCAAAGACTGTTACATTTCGAACGTTTACCTGTTCAATTGACTATTTCCTATCATATGCCAATGACATTGTATTTCTGCCTTTACTTATTCAGAACTGTCTTAAAATTCCGCTCCACTCGTCCCGCCCCGCCCCGCAACTCTTAGTGATGGCACACACACGTTTGATCGAGTGTAAACTCTCTCTGTCTCCAAATCCATTTGGGCAGGAATATTAAAAACCAAGAATGTTATCTGAATGGTGATGGATTGAAGAAATCTGAGATGCAGAGGGATATGCGTATCCTGGTGCATGAATTGTATAAGGTTAGTCTGCAGGTTCAGCAAGTAATTAGGAAAGCTAATAGAATATTATCATTTATTGCGAGCGGAATAGGACACAAAATTAGAGTGTTGATATTTCAGTTATTCAGAGACCTCATCTGGAGTACTGTGTAAAGTATTGGTCTCCTTATTTAAGAAAGGATGTAAATGGGTCGGAAGCAGTTCTGAGAAGGTTTACTGGACAAATACCTAGAATGGGCGGGTTACCTTATGTTGAAACGTTGGCCAGGCTCCTCTTATATCAGCTGGAGTTTACAAAAGTAAGAGGCGACAGGATTGAAGAATATAAGACTCTGAGTGTGGGACAGAGCAAGTGAGGGAGACAGAAAAGGAAACAGAGAGAGAGAGAGAGAGCTCAGCTCATCTGCTGCTGAAACCCTCATCCATGTCTATGTTACCTCAAGACTTGACTATTCTAACACACTCCTGGCTGGTCTCCCACATTCTACTATCTGTAACCTTCTGATCATCCAAAACTCTGCTGCCATCTTCTAATTTACATTAAATTTTGTTCACCTAACATCCCCGTGCTCACTGACCTACATTGGCTCTTGGTCCAGTAACACCTCAATTTTAATATTCTCACTCATGTGATCAAATCCCACATGTCCTCACCCCTCTAATTATCCCAATCCCCTGTCCATTACCAATATTCCTGAAACTTGTTTATCTTAAAGTCTTTTTCTAATTCCCTTTTTAAAGTGAGTTTATTTCCCTCTGTCTCGCTCCCTGATCACACATTTCATCTCTCCAGCTCCACTGGTGCTGTGGAAGTTTAGATCCATAAAATGGTATAAGCTGCACTGCCGGTCACATCCAGCACATTGTACAGGAAACCCAGGCTGGCCGGGGTGCTAGCGTGTGTGTAACGTGTGTGTGTCTGTAGTGTGAGGAAGGGACTGAATATGGTCTCAATCACCCACTCCAGCAGCTGTGATGTACATCTTTGAAACTTGGTCTTTGCATGTCCACTGACCGCCTGTGTTAGTCACTCTCAGCTGAACATACATTCAGGAGCACGAAGAACCCCCTCTAGTGTTATTTAAAGGACGAGGCATCCAACCTACAGGTGAGGGGCTTTTAACTTACTTCTGCAATTGTAAAGTTAGTCGAGGTGCTGTGGATGTTTTCTGGAGGTTGCGTTGTGAGCTGCTGCAGACATTCAGGGTCGACGGAGGATTTGGTGACCCAACTCTGGACGAGGTATGGGGACTGTAGTTACAGTGTCGCTGTGTCTATAACATGATCAACAAATGGAGCAGAGGCTGCAGAGAGGGGAAGCTCTGCAAAGAGCGAGGAGGAGAGGGCTCTGCCTTACATACCTCGTGTTTTCCAAGAGAAAAAAGAGCAGTGGTCCTAATACCGAGCCCCAGGGAACACCACTGTCTACTGTCATTGAGTCTGAACAGCAACCTTTCACCACTTCTCTCTGTTTACTGTTCCTTCGTCAATGTTATATCCACACTGTCACTGTCCCTTTAATCCATAGGGTTCAGTTTTCCTAACCTGTCTATTGAATGTCACTTAATGAAACACCTTTTGAACGTCTATATATATAACTTCAATCACACCACCCTCATCAACCCTCTCCATTGTTTTATCAAATAACTCCATCATGTTTACCTCACCACCACCTCTCTCCACTTCTCCACTGTTGTTAAATTATCAGACTGCTTATCCGACATCCAGTACTGGATGAGCAGAAATTTCCTCCAATTAAATATTGGGAAGACTGAAGACATTGTTTTCACACCCCACGTCAACTCTGTTCCCTTGCTATTGATCCCATCCCTCTCCCTGGTAACAGTCTGAGATTCGGACAGTATGTTTACAACCTTGGTGGCACATTTGACCACAAAATGAGCTTGAACCTCATTTCAGGATATCATTACAACCGCCTATTTCCACCTCAGTAACATCGCCCGACTTCACCTCTGTCTCAGCCCATCTGCTGCTGAAACGTCATTGATGCCTTTGTCACCTCTAGATGTGATTATTCCAACTCACTCCTGGCTGATCTCCAACATTCTACTCTCTGTAAACTTGAGGTCATCCAAAACTCTGCTGCCCATGCCTGAGCTCACACCAAGTCCCGTTCATCTATCACTGACCGACATTGGCTCCCAGTCAAGCAATGTCTTGATTTTAAAATGCTCATCCTCGTTTTCAGATGCCGCCATGGTCTCTCCCGCACCCCACCCCCATATATCTGTAATCTCCTCCACCTCCACAACCCACTGCGAGACATGTGCTCCTCTAATTTCAGCCTCTTGTGTGGCCCTGATTTTAATCCCTACACCACTGGCGTCCGGGATTTCAGCTGCCTAGGCTCAAAGTTCTGGAATATCCTCACGGCACAGTTTTCTTTTTTCATTTTTTCATGCGATGTGGGTGTCACTGACAAGACCAGCATTTGTTGCCCATCCCCAATTGCCCTTGATAACTACGTGGTTTGCTGGACATTTCAGAAGTCAGTTTAGAGTCAACCACATCGTTGTGGGTCTGGAGTCACATGGAGGCCAGACCATATAAGGATGGCAGATTTCCATTGCAAAAGAACATCAATAATCCAGGCTGTTTTTTTTTTAACGATGATCAATGATAGTTTCATGGCACCATTGATGAGAATAGCTTTCAAATGCAGATTTGTATTAATTAATTGAATTTTATAACTTATTGAAATTTAAATTGCACCAGTTGCCACGGTGGGGTTTGAACCCATGTCCTCAGAGAATCAGCCTGATCCTCGGTATTACAATTTTGGTAATATTACCACGACGCTACGGTCACCACCTTTCTGTCTCGCTTTCCTCCTTTCAAGTACTCCTTAAAACCTATCTCTTTCTTCAAGCTGTTGGCCATCTGATCTAATATCTCCTGTTGTGTCTCAGTGTCATACTTTGCTTCATAATGATCCTGTGAAGTACTTTGGGATGTTTTATAACATTAAAAGCACTAGATAAATAGAAGTTGTTGTTGAGGTTTGCCACACATGCTTTGTCATCACCATATTCCTACTGCTGTCTATTTATTATTCCATGTTTTTCAAAGCAATGAATATATTTGTCCTGGGTTATGAAATTTCCCCATCAGTGACATTAAACTGTCTGGTCAGTAAATACAGTGTCTACCCCATCTCTCCTATTTTTCAAATAGGGTGTAACATTTACAACCCTCCAGCCCTCTGTCACAACTCCTATATCCAAGGAGGATTGAAAGATTCTGTCCAGTGCCTCCGCTATTCCCACCTTTCCTTCCCTCAGCATCTCTCAGACATCCCATCCAGACCAGATAAATGTTCTACTTTATTGTGGTGCAAACAGTGCTGGACTGAAAGGGGTTAACTGAACCTGTTTGTTCAGTGACTGGAATTAATGTCAGACTCCATGGACCCTAATTGTTTCACTGGAGGGTTTCCATCTTCTAATAATATGGGAGTCATTTCAATGTATTATCACATAATGTCAACAGGAGCATCAAACCCGGCAGTAAGAGGGACCAACAACTCCAGACAGAGGGAGAGGATAGATCAGAATCTGAGAACAGTAGATTGTAATGTTACAACAATGGGTCAGAATCTGAGAACAATAGATTGGAATGTTACAACAATGGGTCAGAATCTGAAAACAATAGATTGTAATGTTTCAACAATGGACAGGAGTTTCATCTGGCAATTTGACGATCTTTCCACATATTATGACTGGTACTCATTAGACTATCGGATCGTTTTAGCTCTTCAGGTTATTCAATATATTTACTATCCCATCCTCGCTATTATTGGTGTTCCTGGTAAGACTCTTTATCCAGCTATTAATTCTATAAACCGTGTTTAACTGAATTACTGCCCCTGTCATTTTCTCATCCCTCTTTGCTGTTGTTGTTACTCCTGGTGAGTCTTTGATAAAGGCTGTAAACTCTACGAAGCATTGCTAATTTTGTTACTGGTCGTGTAATTTTCTCTCGTGGCGTTGCTTGTGTTTATGTTCCTGGTAAGACCCTGTATAGAGCTATCAGATTGTTGTTGTGCCTAATCTGCACTTACTCTTGAAGAATTCACAGAATCGGACTGGTGGAAGGTATATCAATGTTTATTCACACATTAAATCATCAGGTACAAGCACTCACTACTTGCATGTTATACTACCCCAAGACACGAGGTGATCAGTCTCGGAATGGCAGCTGCCCTTCTATTCTCTGAGTCCATGACTCAGGGAATTTTCTTGAGTGTTCTTCCTCGGGGTTCTCGTGCTGTCACCATTTTCAGCCATTGTCTACTGTGAGTCTAATCATACCTCATGCCAATAGAAACTCCTTTATCTGGTTTGTGCAGGGACACTGTCTGGTAGAATCTCTCTCTTGTTTCAGCCTGCTTTTCTGTATGGTCCACAATTCCTCGACCATCTGTTTGCTGTGCTCCTTCTAACCAGCCCCTCTATGTTTCAAAACGTTGTGTATTGTTGTGTGACGAGCCTCATTGTTTCAATTACGTTTTTATGTGTTTTTCCTGAGTCCACACCCACCACCGCACACACCCCCACCACCCCGGTCCCCCTCTGATCATGCAGGGCTATGCCCAATGGATCACACTCTCATGTCTATCAGGTAGTACACTTGTGCAATTATAATTTCATTGTTAACGCAAGATCATAAGTAGAAAGCATAGTTAAAGAAAGCACAATGTTAACATCGTTGTTAAATAATTAATCACTTGTGCGAGCATAACGCAGTCGCAATTTGACTTTTAGAATACATTTGTCATTCATTAATTCATTTTAAGTATCTACCAATAGTTATACAACTACCCTCGTGTTACATAATTAATTGTCAATATTTTAATGGAGCAAGTTCGAATACTGATTGCCTTTAAGGTAGCTGTCCAACCTGTGTTCATACATCCTTTCACATTCCTTAATCAATTTCTTAAGTTTCCAAATTAAGTATGTCACATATATCACCATGACACCCGAAACGACTATCAGGACATGGGAGATAATTCTAAATCAGGGTGTATCTTTACGTTTGACCCCCAGTTCCATAAGTCTTCCCACCAAGTAGAATCATTATATCATCAATCTCAACTTGTATCATCTTCCACTGTTGTTCCAGATTGTAGTACACTACAGCAATGGTTTCCCGTTGCTGCCTCTCTTGACCCAAACGTATGGGCAATGGCTGAATAGCTTATTAATATTCCCGCAGGAAATTTATCAAGTCGTCCTTAATACTTTCTGTAGCAATTATCGTTTCTGTCTTTCTTTTATGTATGCCGACCAACTCCATCTTCTCTACTCCAGTTGGTATTTGTGGGTTGAAAAGCAACGTACTTTTGCTCACCAGACAAGTCCGGTTATGTCCATACTGGTACTCCTTCATTGTGGTTGTTTAGCAATATCTCCCCTTTGCCTTATAGGCCACATGGGTTAACCTGATAATGCCTTCCTAGTTTCCATAGTGCAATTTATAGTGGTATTAAATTCACATTTTGATTCTGCTGTTTTATATGTATGTATGTATATATATATATATATAGGGTGAGGACAGATGACCACCTGGTTTTCCAGACTGCACTTAGACAAAGTTGTCCCAATTATCTCCTTTCCAATTTTCACAACATAGGTCAATATATCATAGTATTTTCTGTAATCCTCTCCTCGCTGCATCTACTATTCTCTGTAGTAATAGGACAGATGGAAAAGGTTTGCCATCTGCTGACACAAAACCTCTCGCTTCCCACAGAGGTAGGTACTCGGTTAAACTGTTACACACGTACATACTGTCAGAATTTATATCAACCAGTGGGGGAAACATGTGGTTGTGTCACCACAAAGTGACTGCAGCTAGTTCGGCACGCTGCACACTTAAACTCGCCAGTAACTGTAAGGCAATGTCTTTAATAGGTTTTCCATTATGATCCTGTATATGTAATCCGCACTTTGCCTGCCTAATCCCATCCTCCACTGCAGATGAACCATCAACAAAAATGTTGAGTGCTGGTTTGATTTCTGATTTCTTCCATTGGACACTCCCGCCCCGCAATGATTTTGACACAAAATGTCCCTTGAGGGCCTTTTCTGTCAAAACCTGACACTCATGGGGTTCAGCCTGGTAGATTAAATTGTCTGCCAAGCATGTCAAAGTATTTTCCTTTTTTACTGAAATATATCAACTTTGCAAGAGCAAGGTCCACCGAGCAATGTGACTCTGACTAACATTACTGTCCTTCAGTCATCCATCCACTAGCAACTGGAAGGGAGTGTGTTCAGTTAGGATAGTAACGGGGCTGAGGCTGACAATATAACATTACCGTCCTTCAACCGATCATCCAGTAACAACTGGAAGGGTGTGTGTTCAGTTAGGATAGTAACGGGGCTGAGGCTGACAATATAACATTACCGACCTTCAGCCATCCATCCAGTAACAACTGGAAGGGCATGTGTTCAGTTAGGATAGTAACGGGGCTGAGGCTGACAACATAACATTACCGACCTTCAGCCGTCCATCCAGTAACAACTGGAAGGGCATGTGTTCAGTTAGGATAGTAACGGGGCTGAGGCTGACAATATAACATTATCGACCTTCAGCCGTCCATCCACGAACAACTGGAAGGGTGTGTGTTCAGTTAGGATAGTAACGGGGCTGAGGCTGACAATATAATATTACCGTCCTTCAACCGTCCATCCACTAACAACTGGAAGGGTGTGTGTTCAGTTAGGATAGTAACGGGGCTGAGGCTGACAATATAACATTACCGTCCTTCAGCCGTCCATCCACTAACAACTGGAAGGGTGTGTGTTCAGTTAGGATAGTAACAGGGCTGAGGCTGACAATATAACATTACCGTCCTTCAGTCATCCATCCAGTAACAACTGGAAGGGTGTGTGTTCAGTTAGGATAGTAACGGGGCTGAGGCTGACAATATAACATTACCGTCCTTCAGTCATCCATCCAGTAACAACTGGAAGGGTGTGTGTTCAGTTAGGATAGTAACAGGGCTGAGGCTGACAATATAACATTACCGTCCTTCAACCATCCATCCAGTAACAACTGGAAGGGTGTGTGTTCAGTTAGGATAGTAACAAGGCTGAGGCTGACAATATAACATTACCGTCCTTCAACCATCCATCCAGTAACAACTGGAAGGGTGTGTGTTCAGTTAGGATAGTAACAGGGCTGAGGCTGACAATATAACATCACCGTCCTTCAACCATCCATCCAGTAACAACTGGAAGGGTGTGTGTTCAGTTAGGATAGTAACAAGGCTGAGGCTGACAATATAACATTACCGTCCTTCAACCGTCCATCCAGTAACAACTGGAAGGGTGTGTGCTCAGTTAGGATAGTAACAGGGCTGAGGCTGACAATATAACATTACCGTCCTTCAACCGTCCATCCACTAACAACTGGAAGGGTGTGTGTTCAGTTAGGTTAGTAACAGGGCTGAGGCTGACAATATAACATTACCGTCCTTCAACCGTCCATCCAGTAACAACTGGAAGGGTGTGTGTTCAGTTAGGATAGTAACGGGGCTGAGGCTGACAATATAACATTACCGTCCTTCAGTCATCCATCCAGTAACAACTGGAAGGGTGTGTGTTCAGTTAGGATAGTAACAGGGCTGAGGCTGACAATATAACATTACCGTCCTTCAACCATCCATCCAGTAACAACTGGAAGGGTGTGTGTTCAGTTAGGATATTAACAAGGCTGAGGCTGACAATATAACATTACCGTCCTTCAACCGTCCATCCAGTAACAACTGGAAGGGTGTGTGTTCAGTTAGGATAGTAACAGGGCTGAGGATGACAATATAACATTACCGTCCTTCAACCGTCCATCCAGTAACAACTGGAAGGGTGTGTGTTCAGTTAGGATAGTAACAGGGCTGAGGCTGACAATATAACATTACCGTCCTTCAGACGTCCTTCCACAAACAACTGGAAGGGTGTGTGTTCAGTTAGGATATTAACAGGGCTGAGGCTGACAATATAACATTACCGTCCTTCAACCGTCCATCCACTAACAACTGGAAGGGTGTGTGTTCAGTTAGGATAGTAACGGGGCTGAGGCTGACAATATAACATTACCGTCCTTCAACCGTCCATCCACTAACAACTGGAAGGGTGTGTGTTCAGTTAGGATAGTAACAAGGCTGAGGCTGACAATTTAACATTACCGTCCTTCAGTCATCCATCCACTAACAACTGGATGGGTATGTGTTCAGTTAGGATAGTAACAGGGCTGAGGCTGACAATATAACATTACCGTCCTTCAACCATCCATCCAGTAACAACTGGAAGGGTGTGTGTTCAGTTAGGATAGTAACAGGGCTGAGGCTGACAATATAACATTACCGTCCTTCAACCGTCCATCCAGTAACAACTGGAAGGGTGTGTGTTCAGTTAGGAAAGTAACAGGGCTTTGGCTGACAATATAACATTACCGTCCTTCAACCGTCCATCCAGTAACAACTGGAAGGGTGTGTGTTCAGTTAGGATAGTAACAGGGCTGAGGCTGACAATATAACATTACCAAACTTCAGACGTCCTTCCACAAACAACTGGAAGGGTGTGTGTTCAGTTAAGATAGTGACGGGGCTGAGGCTGACAATATACCATTACCGTCCTTCAACCGTCCATCCAGTCACAACTGGAAGGGTGTGTGTTCAATTAGGATAGTAACAAGGCTGAGGCTGACAATATAACATTACCGTCCTTCAACCGTCCATCCAGTAACAACTGGAAGGGTGTGTGTTCAGTTTGGATAGTAACGGGGCTGAGGCTGACAATCTAACATTACCGTCCTTCAACCGTCCATCCAGAAACAACTGGAAGGGTGTGTGTTCAGTTAAGATAGTAACGGGGCTGAGGCTGACAATCTAACATTACCGTCCTTCAACCGTCCATCCAGTAACAACTGGAAGGGTGTGTGTTCAATTAGGATAGTAACAAGGCTGAGGCTGACAATATAACATTACCGTCCTTCAACCGTCCATCCAGTAACAACTGGAAGGGTGTGTGTTCAGTTAGGATAGTAACGGGGCTGAGGCTGACAATATAACATTACCGTCCTTTAACCGTCCATCCAGTAACAACTGGAAGGGTGTGTGTTCAGTTAGGATAGTAACGGGGCTGAGGCTGACAATGAACGTAAAATTTTGAATCACCCAGAAGACGGACAGCAAATCTTTTTCACACATTGTCAAGGCCCTTTCTGCTGACGTTAACAAGTGAGATGCGCATTCCACTCGGCAGAATCGGCCATGTTTCTTCTGAAGGAATACCGCTGATAAGGTGGTATCTGTGGTAGCGACATCGAGGGCAAAGGGTAGGGGTGGGTCCGGCACCTGTCACACCGGATCTATGGCCAACCACTGGTGGAATGTTGACGGACTATCATGTAATCCCTGGGGGAGACACATCCAGGTGTACAGTTGTCCGGGAATGTAAACACAAATTTATATTGACACCCTCGTGCCAGCGAGAGTCTGGATAAAACTCCATCTGCCATTTCTCCGCCCTAGTCTCCAACCGATCCATATCCTGCTGTATCCTCTGACAATCCTCATCATTATCCGCAACTCCACCAAGCTTTGTGTTTTCCACAAACTTACTAATCAGACCAGCTACATTTTCCTCCAAATCGTTTAGAAATACTACAAACAGCAAAGGTCCCAGCACTGATCCCTGCGGAACACCACTATTCACAGCCCTCCATTCAGAAAAGCGCCCTTCCACTGATACCCTCTGTCTTCTATGACCGAGCCAGTTCTGTATCCATCTTGCCAGCTCTCCTCTGATCCCGTGTGACTTCACCTTTTGCACCAGTCTGCCATGAGGGACCTTGTCAAAGGCTTTACAGAAGTCCATATGGACAACATCCACTGCCCTTCCTTTATCAATCATCTTCGTCACTTCCTCAAACAACTCGATCAAGTTAGTGAGACACGACTTCCCCTTCACAAAACCATGCTGCCTCTCGCTACTAATAAGTTTATTTGTTTCCAAATGGAAGTAAATCCTGCCGCGAAAAATCCTCTATAATAATTTCCCTACCACTGACCAGAGGCTCACCGGCCTCTAATTTCCTGGATTATCCTTGCTATCCTTCTTAAACAAAGGAACAACATTTGCTATTCTCCAGTCCTCAGGGACATCACCTAGAGCCAATGAGGATGCAAAGATTTCTGTCAAGGCCCCAGAAATTTCTTCCCTCAGTATTCTGCGTTAGTTCCCATCAGGCCCTGGGGACTTATTTACCTTAATGCTTTGCAAGACGCCCGACACCTCCTCCTCTGTTCCCACGAACTTCAGAACTCTGTGGAGAACCAGAATATAGCTCCTCGGAGAGAATAACTACCCTGTCTTTACATGACTCATGATTCACCCCCAAGGAATTCAAACCCCACCATTCATCGCCAACCAACCAGGATATTTCCAGAATATTTCCTGGATGCCTTCCACCCGGACAGGCTGCCGGCGATTGCCTGCTAAGATTCCGGTTGCCAAAGGTCAACTTCACTTTCCCACCACGTATTCCCCATTCTCCACCATTGTCCCCATCTGAGATGCCCCATCACAGATTCCGCTTGGTCACCATCCTGCAATAAAAACCTGTTCATTAACATCTTTATCCAACAACACATCCAATTATGCAAACACAACGCAACTATTCACCCTTGTGGATTCCCTTAGTGACTGTCTTGTGGGTTCCCCCGACTTTGCTAGGGATCCTGCACAGTGTTTCCCCAGTGTCTGCAGCATGGTTGATGGAAGGCTGCTGACTTTCACTGGGGAGACTGCATATGGCCTTGCAGGACGTCCTCGAGCAGCTCTGGGTTTTGAGGGCTTGGATTCGGACTTCACCACCTCGACATAGGCAGCAGCAGCCTGGGCTGGCTGATGGGTAACAGCAAGGACACTGGTGGAGTGACAGTGAAGGGAGAACAAATACTGTCATCCTGAGAGAGGACAGCAGGTTCATGCTCCACGGAGACACTGTCACTCCCACAGGGTGACACCTGAGGAATCCTAGTAATCTACTGGATCACAGATTGCTGGACTGCTGTGAGATCCTGCAAAATCCTTTGAACACTGAGATCCACAGCCATGATGACAGCAGTCTGATCCTACATGGCAGCAAGCAATCTGAGTCTGAATTTGCAATGCAGCACTGAGACGTTGGGTGTCTGCCATCTGTGCTGCAGTGGAAGCTGAGACAATGGGCACCAACAATTGTATCACAGCTGGGTCCGCTAGTGCTGTCATGGAGTTAGTGACCACTTCCACATGGGAAAGAATGTGCTTCAAACTCTGTGCAATGTCCTGTGCCATGTTGGAGTCGGACTCCTCCATGTTCTTTGACAGTGATAACAGACTGTCTGAGAGGCCTGTCAATGGACAAAGTATCTCAGTGTACATGTCGATCAGCATTCCCCTGTCTGTTGTTCCAGCAATGTTCACATCTGAGTCCTGTGTATTATAACTCGTTTTTGACCTCGCCCTCCGGTGATCTGACACATGAACTATCCTTTCCCCCTGGCCTGGCTGCAGCTCACTCGTGCTCGGTGACTCACCACATGCAGATTCCGACTCTATACCACCCTCTAAGGTACACATAGTGAAAGTATTTGATCTGGTGACTGTGAGTTTCAGACCAAGTTGTGGGGCTTCACCATCAGTGCTGTGCTGCTGCTCTCTCTCTGTCACCTGGAGCTGCTGTGACTGGGAAGCTGGCAGTTCTGGGTTATCATTGGAAAGTATAAAATCAGAAGGGGAGGGTTGTGGTGAGGGATTGGGAATGGGATGGAAAGCAGGAGGTCCATGGTCCCACCATCTGCAGCTTGTACATCTTCCCAGACAGTAGGATTTGGGGGAGGTGGGAGTTAAGAAGGAACATAAGGCAGCAACATAACATCATCCTGAATGCTCTCGGTGATGCTGGATGCCACGGGCTCTGTCACAGCCGGTCCCATGAAGTGGAGAATCATCTCCTCCCTCAGGCTCAGGGGATGAAGGTATGCCTGGTCCCCACCGGATCACTGCTGCTCCCTGTGTTTATGAGCCACCTTGTCCTGTAAGAGAGAGGGCAGAATGTCATTGATTGTGTTGCACTGTGTTTGGGTGATGTGCCTGCCATCGCTGAAGAGCTGGAGGCATGTGGAGGCAGGGAGAGGTGGATGTGAGGCTGGTATCAGTGGAAGGTGTGTGAGGGTGAGATGGAGTATGTGAATGTTAGGTGTGGGTCCTGAGTGCTCGGGACAGCTGATGGGTGAGTGATGGGGGTGTGGTTCATTGAGCAGTGTGAGAGGTTACTGGTGTTGAGGGCAGGAGATGTCATGTGGAGATGAATTCACTGACATTGACCACCCGTGTGAGTTCATTTAACTTCTTCTGGCTCTTCTGCCAGGTCCTCGGGGCCAGACTTCTTGCACTGACTCCCTGGCCACCTGCTCCTATTAACTTCGAAGTGCATTTCTTGAGGGTCTGCACCCCACCCCATGGGAACATGGCCTGTCTGCTCATGTCACCCTCCATGACTAAGGCCTCCAGCACCACATCCGTGAACTGCAGAACCCTCTCTCTGTCCTAGTACTCCATTTACCTTGTCTCTAATTGCGGCATTTCACAGTCAGCAGCAGCCTCCTGTGATTCAGTGCAACCTCCCTTTAAGAGGAACAGACTGTCTTTAAGAGCTGAATCCTAGATGAAACACGAGCCAGCCTCACACAACCTTAGGCCCCAGCAGACAGACAGCACCGCGTGTCACCGTAGGCGGTACATAGAATTCGTGGAAATGAGAAGGCAGCAGGAAGTTTGTGTGTCACCTGCCTCAACATGAATAGGCAAGGGCAGATCACGAATTACAATCCCTACACCCGAAAAACGAAGCAAACCCGATTTTCTCGCTATATCTATCTTCCTCTCCCACTTACGCATGTCCTCACTCGCTCTTTACACTCTCTGTCTGTTTCTCAGAGAATCAGAGACTGATGCAGTACAGAAGGAGGCTATTCGGCCCATTGTTTCAGTGCTGTCTCTTGGAATGAGCTACTTAATGAATTCCACCACCAACACCCACCCCCCTCAACTTTCCGCCGTCTCCTTTTTTCCTATTCAAGTATTTGCTAAATTCCCTTTTGAAAGATATTATTGAATCTGCTTCCACCATGTTTTCAGGCAGTGAATTCCAGATCCCAACAACTCGCTGTGTAAGAAAATTCTCCTCATTTCACCTCTGGTTCTTTGTCAATTACCTTCAATCTGTGTCTTCTTAATACTGAACTTCCTGACACTGGAAACAGTTTCACATTAATTACCCTATCAAAACCCTTCATGATTTTGAATTCTATATTAAATCACCCCTTACCCTTCATTGCTCCAAAGAGAACAATCCCAGATTTTCCAATCTCTCCACATAACTGAATTCCCAGATCCCTGGTACCATTCTAGTAGATCACCTCAGTATCTTCACTAAGTCCTTGACATCCTTATCAAAGTGTGGTGACCAGCATTGGACATAATTCTCCAGCTGGGACCTAACCAATGATGTGCAAACATCAGCATTTCCTCATGAGTTTTATTACTCTGTGCCTCTCTCTCTGACACCAAGGACACTACATGTTACCATCAAAGATCTGTGTGTGACGCCGCAGGTCTCTCTAATCCTGCACCCGCTTTATAATGGTACCATTTATTTTATATTGTTTCTCCTCATACTTCCTACCCATGTCTCACTTCACACTTCACTGTGTTAAATTACATCTGCCATGTTCCTGCCCATTTTACCAGTCAGTCTCTGTCCTCCTGAAGTTTGTTACTATCCTTCTCACTGTTTATTAACATTTCTGAGTTTCCACTCATCACAAAACCTTGACATTATCCCCTCTGTACACAAGCCCATCGTATTAACATACTGCAACAGTGATCCCAACAGTGACCCTCGGGATAATAAAAGCAAAATACTGAGGATGATGGAAATCTGAAATAAGTACAAGGAATGCTGGAAATACACAGCAGGTCTGGGAGCATCTGTGGAGAGAGAAGTAGAGTTAATATTTCAGGTCAGTGACCCTTCTTCAGAACAGGGGAACGCCATTGTATACTTCCCTCCAGACTGAACAATACATATTCTCCACTACTCTCTGCTCTCTGCTTCGCATCTCGATCAGATCTGCTTGTACATTTCCCTGCTCTAAGTTGAACCATCCCAGCTACATAACTGTAATCCCTCATCCCTGGAAAAATTCCAGTAAAACTCTTTTATCCCCTCTCCAATGGGCTCATGTCCTTCCTAAAATGTGGTTCCCTGTATTGGACACAATGCTCCAGGTGGAGCCGATCTAGTCTTTTCTATCGGTGTAACATAACATCCTGACTATTCGACTCTGTGTCTCTATTAATAAAACCTAGGAATCTATTTTCTTTGTTAACTGTTTGTTAACCTGTCCAGCTCACTTCAAAGATTGCACACAAACACCCCAGGTCTCTCTGTTATTCTCACCACCTTTAAAGTTGTGTTATCTCTCCTCATTCATCCACCTGCAGTTCGCTATCACCTTCTCAAAGGCTATTAAGGGTGGGTGATAACTGCTGGCCCAGCCAGCGACACCCACAACCCATGAATAAACAATATTATAAAATCTTTCCACAATGTATCACTTCACACATCTGCCAGGCCAATTAAATATTAGGAAAACTAAAGCCAGTGTTTTCAAACCCCACATCAAACATTTGTTTCGCTACAGACTCCATCCCTCTCCTTGGCAACTGTCTGAGACTAAAGCAAAGTGTTTACAACCTGGTGTCATAGTTGCTCCTGCGATGAGCTTCCTACCAAATATTCACGCTATCAATAAAACTGCCTATTTCCACCCCCTTAACATAGGACGACTTCATCCCTGTCTCAGCTCCTCTGCTGATGAAACATTCCCCCTTGCCTGTGTTACCTGTAGACTTGACTATTCCATCACACTCCTGGCTGGTCTCCCACATTCCACCCGCTATAAACTTGAGGTGATGAAAAACACTGCTGCCCATGTCCTAACTCACACCAAGTCATGTTCACCCATCACTCCCTGAACTCACTGACCGACATTGGATCCTGGTCAGCAACACATCAATTTAAAAACTCACAGCCTTCTTTTCAAATGCTTCAACAGAGTTGCTTGCTAGGCCTTTACAGAGTGCAGTTAAGAGTCAATAACATTGCTGTGTGTCTAGAGTCATATGTGGGCTAGACCAGGAAAGGACGGCAGATTTTTTTCCCTAAAGGACATTAGTGAATCAGATGGTGTTTAACAAAAAACGATGATAGTTTCATGGCTCCATGACTGAGACTAGCTTTCTATTCCAGATTTTAACACACTCCTGGCTTGTCTCACACATTCTACTCTCTGTAAACTTGAGGTCATCCAAACTCTGCTGCTCTTGTGTAAACTCACACCAAGTCCCGTTCCCCGATCACTGACATACATCTGCTGCCAGTTAAGCAATGTCTTGATTTTAAAATACTCAACCGTGTTTGCAACTCCCTCGATGTCCTCACCCCTCCTTATCTATGTAATATTCGCCAGCCCCACAACCCTCCAAGACATTTGCACTCCTCCAATCCTGGTCTCTTGTGTATGCTTGATTTTCATCATTGCTCCACTGCCAGCCAGGTCTTCAGCTGCCTAGACCCAAAGCTTTGGAATTCCCTAACTACACCTCTTTTATTTTATTCGTGTGTGGGATATGTGCATCGCTGGCAAGGCCTGCATTTGTTCCCATCCCTAATTGCCCTTGACAAATGAGTGACTTGCTCGGACATTTCACAAGGCAGTTAAGAGTTAACCACATTGTTGAGGGTCTGGAGTCACATGAAGGCCAGATCAGGTAAGGACAGCAGATTTCCTTCCCGAAAGGACATTAGTAAATCAGATCGGTTTTTACAACAATCGATGACAGATTCATGGCACCATGACTGAGACTAAATTTCATTTCCAGATTTTTATTGATGAATTGAAATTATTAATTGATTGAATGTTAATTCCCACCAACTGCCATGTGGGAATCGAACCCATGGTATTAGCCTGAACCTCTGGGTTTCTAGTTCAGTGACATTACCGTTATACCACTGTCACTGCCTCTATGCCTCACTTTCCTCCCTTAAGACACTACTTAATACCTCCTGCTTTGACAAAGAAATGTAAGTTGTTGGGCTTTGCCAGATATGATTTGTCATTACCATATCCCTGCTGCCGTCCCGTGTATTTATTGTCCCGTGTTTTTTTCCAAGCAACGAATGTTTTTGTCCTGGGCTGTGAAGTCTAGAAATTTCCCACCAGCGACGTTAGACTGACTGGTCAGTAATTACACCGTTTGCTCCATCTCTCCTTTTTTAAACCGAGTGTAACATTTACAACCCTCCCATCTCTGGCATCAAGCCCATATCCAAGGAGGATTGGAACATTCTGTCACTGCCTCTGCTATTTTCAACATTCCTTCCCTCAGCATTCCCCACACATCCCATTCAGACAGGGTAAATGGTCTACTTTATTGTGGCACAAGACGAGTTGGATTGAAAGGGGTTAACTGAACCTGTTTTTTCAGTGATTGTAATTAATGTCAGTCATCATGGACGCTAATTGTGTCGTTGGAGGGTTTCCCTCTTCTATTAATACAGGACTCCTTTCAGTGTGTTATCCCATAGTGTCAACAACAGCATCATTCCGGCGCGATCAAGGATCAGCAGCCCCAGCGAGAGAGAGGATAGCCCAGAATCTGAGAACAATAGATTGGAATGTCACAACAATGGGTCAGAATCTGAGAACAATAGATTGGAATGTTACAACAATGGGTCAGAATCTGAGAACAATAGATTGGAATGTTACAACAATGGGTCAGAATCAGAGAACAATAGATTGGAATGTTACAACAATGGGTCAGAATCTGAGAACAATAGATTGGAATGTCACAACAATGGGTCAGAATCTGAGAACAATAGATTGGAATGTCACAACAATGGGTCAGAATCTGAGAACAATAGATTGGAATGTTACAACAATGGGTCAGAATCTGAGAACAATAGATTATATATACACACACACACACACACACACACACACCACAGCCCAGACATTGAGAATTATATATATGCACACAGACACACAGACACACACACACACACACACACACACACACACACACACACACACACACACACACACACACACCACAGCCCAGACATTGAGAATTATATATATGCACACACACACACACACACACACACACACACACACACACACACACACACACACACACACACACCACAGCCCAGACATTGAGAATTATATATATGCACACACACACACACACACACACACACCACAGCCCAGACATTGAGATATTATATATATATGCACACACACACACACACACACCACAGTCCAGACATTGAGAATTATATATATGCACACACACACACACACACACACACACACACACACACACCACAGCCCAGACATTGAGAATTATATATATGCCCACACGCACACACACACACACCACAGCCCATACATTGAGACTTATATATATGCACACACACACACACACACACCACAGCCAAGACATTGAGAATTATATATATGCACACACACACACACACACACACACCACAGCCCAGACATTGAGAATTATATATATGCACACACACACACACACCACAGCTCATACATTGAGACTTATATATATGCACACACACACACACACCACAGCCCATACATTGAGACTTATATATATGCACACACACACACCACAGCCCAGAAACTGAGAATTATATATATGCACACACACACACACACACACACCACAGCCCGAATACTGAGACTTATATATATGCACACACACACACACACCACAGCCCATACATTGAGACTTATATATATGCACACACACACACCACAGCCCAGACACTGAGAATTATATATATGCACACACACACACACACACACACACACACACACCACAGCCCGGATACTGAGACTTATATATATGCACACACACACACACA